>NC_091977.1:522835054-523163553 GCF_044704955.1 Pristiophorus japonicus | reverse complement strand
GGGTTCTGAGGCTGAATGAATTTACAGAGATAGGGAGGGGCGAGGCCATGGAGGGATTTGTAAACAAGGATGAGAATTTTGAAATCGAGGAGTTGCTTAACTGGTAGCCAATGTAGGTCAGCGAGCACAGGGATGATGGGTGAGCGGAATGTGATGCGAGTTAGGACATGTACTGCCGAGTTTTGGATCACCTCAAGTTTACGTAGAGTAGAATGTGGGAGGCCAACCAGGAATGCAAGTCTAGAGGTAACAAAGGCATGGATGAGGGTTTCAGCAGCAGATGAGCTGAGGTAGGCAATGTTACGGAAGTGGAAATAGGCGGTTAAAAGACAAGAAGTATCACAGTGCTATGTTGCAATGCACTAAAATAATTTGTCTTCAAATTTATGATGTGTATCAGCTTGTAAATTTATTCTTCCTGCAATCTATTTTGTTCGCACCTTTTTGAACTTTTCATTCTAGAGAAAAAGTATAAGAGCAATTAAAAGCAAAGTTGAGGTGTTTGTAGGTCGAAACCCTTAAATTCAGCAAGAGCAATTCACTTTAAGTTCTTGAGACTATTGTGACTTTGTGTTTTAATAACAGACAATAATGCACAATTGAGAGTAATTACAGGACAGTAATGTCACAAGGGATTCAAATTATACAAAACCACAAGCGTTCGGTGGATTTATAACTGTCTTCTGAACCCCAAAAAGAGATTGTAACCTTGAAATTATTCCTGTTAGCAGGAACAGTTTCACTCCAATTTGGATTTTCTTGTTGCTTGCATTTCATGACATTTATTGACAGAATGCTTAATATAGTTGATGCAATGTGACATCCTTACTGGAGAGTTAGTAATTTAATGCAATTATGGGAAGTTTATTGAGTGATGATCTGGTAGTTATGCACTGAAAAATATGAAATGTTAAAATAAAAATAGAGTTTTGAAGTGGTACCAATTGACATTTTAATTAGCAATTTTCCCAGCATTTTAACAATTTTTTAATGCCTAGTTGAATTTTGCTTCAGCTTCTCAAAATATTTCCAAAATGACAAAGTTCAATTTTGACTTCAATGCATATGCATCAGGCAAATAAGTCTGCATTCGAGAGAAAATATTTGGCTCTTCTTCAGGATTTTGGTCTGAGCTAAAATAGAAATGTTGTTATCTTCAGGAAGTTGTTGAATGATTGTACATTGCGTTTTGAATGTTGTAAGGAGTAAATTGTCATCCTTCAGTAGTTGTTTTGAGCCTAGAACTTTAAGAGGAAAACTTTTTATGCAATGTCGTGAGCTCCAAGTTTGTGCACATGTTATTTTTGACCTAGGTGATGCATGGGAGCAGATCTTGTTTTACTCTTACTTTTCTGCTCAATACCGTCCTATTCCAAATTGGGAACTATTGTACAGAGAATTACCCATACCCTTCCATTGCATATGTTATAGCCAAAATATTTAATCTTTTGAAGTTCGCTGCAGGCAAACTATACATATGTATGAATACAGTGATTAAAAGGTTGTACTGTAGTATTTTCTGACTATGCCTAATACATATGTATGGATGCATAACTTTGTTCTTCCATTTCTGTATATCGGAGACTTTTTTAGAACTTCTTGCATTGACATTTAGCTTTCAGTTTTCTAACCTTTCACATTTTATTATCTGCAGTATTTAAAATTGTATATTCCCCTTGTTACCCTCTACAAATCCCTGTTACCAGTCCTTTGGGACGCTTTGTTATAATTCCAACAAATGTGTTTTAAGTAATAACATACTTGCTACCACTTAATTTGCTTAGCTAGCAATTGATGCTTTTTTTTAAACCAAGTGTATATTTTAGATGTAGTTCACTTAAACATTAGTAAAGCAGTAAAAATATAACTTAATTTTCCCATTAAAATTGCAGAATTTCATGCATCCCAATCTAGAAAACTAACAAAAGCTGACTCTGCTTCAAAAAAATGCCCCAAGAAAGCTGACGACTCAACAAAAGCCCTGATTTTAAGTCTGAGTATTAAAACACTTGCATGAGTTTTCTAGTTATGAGGGGAGACCAGAGAAACTGAGGCTTTCTTCGTTAGTGCAAAGAAGGACAAGAGGAGATTGAGAGATTATAATGAGGGAAAAACTATTTTTACTAATCAGTGCCTCAGTTACTAGAGGACATAAATTTAAGATCCTCAAAGGCATGATGGGCCGAATGGTCTCCTGTGCTGTATCAACAACATCATCATCATAGGCAGTCCCTTGAACTGAGGATGACTTGCTTCCATATCAAAAAGTTCACAGGTGTTTCATTGAAGGACCTAATATTCCAGGTCCGAACTAAATCTTGAAGGTTGGAAGATGCCTGTGCTTGGATTTTTTTAACGTGGGGTGACCGTTGCACACCAGCCATCACATGGGCTTGACAGAGCTAGGTCTTGATCTAGTAGCAAGGATTAACCAAGACGACTGGAGACCTGCTCTGCTGCACGGACCTAGTGCGCACACATATCGCAGTGTGGGCTGGCCCATGCTGCTCCTGGGCCCTCGCCTCTCCTGGGCTCCGAACTCGCACCTCTCCTGGGCCCCGATCACGTCCCTCTACAGTCTCTCGCCGCTCCTTCGCCCCGATCTCGCCGCTCTTGATCTGCCCATGCTCCAATCACTGACCTGGATCTTGGTGACGTCCCTTTTCACTGCCGTTGCTCTCCTGCTCAGCACGTGCTGCTCCCTGGAGTGCTATGCTTCCACGCTGCTCCTTCCGCTCCCCGGCCTGCTCCGATGGTGCTCGCAGGCCGGGGGCCGCACAGAATGCTGGGCTAGGCTGCCACGCTGCCCCTTCCGCTTCTCGGCCTGCCCCGATGGTGCTCACAGGCCGGGTATCTCTACAGTCCATAAGAGTTGCTACATAAACACCGGGACAGAACAGAAAAGACAAGTCAAAAGCCACTGAAGGGAGAAAACCCATATAAAAAAGGATCAGTAGGAGACGGAAAGGATTTTTTGCAACACATACTTTGAGAACGTAGAAACAGCTTATGTCCACTCCATCATCATCATAGGCAGTCTCCCGAAGCGAGGATGACCTCCTTCCACGCCAAAAAGGAATGAGTTCATAGGTGTTTCAATGAAGGACCTAATATTCCAGATCCCGAACTACATCATGAAGAGTGGAAGATACCTGTGCTTGGATTTTTTTAAACATGGTGGCCGTTGCACACCAGCCACCACATGGGCTTGACAGAGCTAGGTCTTGGTCCAGTGGCAAGGATTACCCAAGACGACTGGAGACCAGCTCTGCTGCACGGACCGAGCCCGCACTGCATATCGCAGTGTGGACTGGCCCCTGGGCCCTTGCCTCTTTTGGGCCCCACTCTCACGACTTTCCTTCTACAAACTTATGTCCACTAACAATAGATGGTACAATGTAAGGAGCGCTTTAATTGTACCCTGTCTGCGTAGCAGGGAGGTCTTGCTGCAGTTGTACAGGGCCTTGGTGAGACCACACCTTGAGCACTGTGTGCAGTCTTGGTCTCCTAATCTGAGGAAGGACGTACTTGCTATTGAAGGCAGTGCAGCGAAGGTTCACCAGACTGATTCCCGGGATGGCAGGACTGATATATGAGGAAAGACTGGATCGGCTAGGCTTATATACTCACTGGAATTTAGAAGGATGAGAAGGGATCTCATAGAAACATATAAAATTCTGACGGGACTTGCAGGAAGAATGTTCCTGATGTTGGGGAAGTCCAGAACCAGGGAATACAGTCTAAGGATAAGGGGTAAGCCATTTAGAACTGAGATGATGAGAAACTTCTTCACTCAGAGAGTTGTTAACCTGTGGAATTCCCTACCACAGAGAGTTGTTGATGCCAGTTCATTGGATATATTCAAGAGGGAGTTAGCTATGGCTCTTATGGCTAAAGGGATGAAGGGGCATGAAGAGAAAGCAGGAAAGGGGTACTGAGGTGAATGATCAGCCATGATCTTATTGAATGGCGCTGCAGGCTCGAAGGGCCGATTGGCCTTCCCCTGCACCCATTTATTTTCTATGTTTCTATGTTTACTGTGTGTGCTGAATAAAAGTGTTGTAACCAGAACCAAAAACTGATTTTGTTACTACTCAAGCAAACAATGCAGGCATGTAATTCAACGAGGGGTGAGGGGCTCTGTGGTCAAGCATCCAGTTCTCTTGTGTTTAAGGATCCAAAGCACCATGGTAGGTCTTTCACATTAAATCTTTTCAAAAACTTGGCAGTTAATAATTTCACTGGTCCATAGTTTCCAGATATGTCTCCTAGCACTTTCAAACATATGGTGCCCGCACTATGAACTTAGAGGTCAAAATTCGGTACCGCAGTTTTTGAGATGGTGTAACCGCCTGAGTGCGCATTTTAGCGCCAGGCGTTGGGTCCAGGCTCAAAGTCCTAAATTCAGTTTGTACGCCCAAAGATGACAGAGAACAACAAGAACTATTTATATAGCTCCTTTAACGTAACACATCCCAAGACATAGAAACATAGAAACATAGAAAATGGGTGCAGGAGTTGGCCATTCGGCCATTCGAGCCATTCAATAAGATCATGGCTAATCATTCACCTCAGTACCCCTTTCCTGCTTTCTCTCCATACTCCTTGATCCCTTTAGCCATAAGGGCCACATCTAACTCCCTCTTGAATATATCCAATGAACCTCTGAGGTAGGGAATTCCACAGGTTAACAACTCTCTGAGTGAAGAAGTTTCTCCATATCTCAGTCCTAAATGGCTAACCCCTAATCCTTAGACTGTGTCCCCTGGTTCTGGACTTCCCCAACATCGGGAACAATCTTCCTGCATCTAACCTGTCCAGTCCCGTCAGAATTTTATGTTTCTATGAGATCCCCTCTCATCCTTCTAAACTCCAGTGAATACAGGCCCAATCGATCCAGTCTCTCCTCATATGTCAGTCCTGCCATCCCGGGAATCAGTCTGGTGAACCTTCGCTGCACTCCCTCAATAGCAAGAATGTCCTTCCTCAGATTAGGAGATCAAAACGGAACACAATATTCCAGGTAAGACCTCCCTGCTCCTATACTCAAATCCCCTTGCCTTGAAAGCCAACATAACATTTACCTTCTTCACCGCCTGCTGTACCTGCATGCCAACTTTCAATGACTGATGTACCATGACACCCAGGTCTCGTTGCACCTCCCCTTTTCCTAATCTGCCGCCATTCAGATAATATTCTGCCTTCGTGTTTTTGCCCTCAAAGTGGATAACCTCACATTTATCCACTTAATACTTCATCTGCCATGCATTTGCCCACTCACCTAACCTGTCCAAGTCACCCTGTAGCCTCTTAGCGTCCTCCTCACAGCTCACACCGCCACCCAGCTTAGTGTCATCTGCAAACTTAGAGATATTACACTCAATTCCTTCATCTAAATCATTAATGTATATTGTAAATAGCTGGGGTCCCAGCACTGAGCCCTGCGGCACCCCACTAGTCACTGCCTGCTATTCTGAAAAGGACCTGTTTATCTCGACTCTCTGCTTTCTGTCTGCCAACCAGCTTTCTATACACGTCAGTACATTACTCCCAATACCATGTGCTTTAATTTTGCACACCAATATCTTGTGTGGGACCTTGTCAAAAGTCTTTTGATAGTCTAAATACACCACATTCACTGGTTCTCCCTTGTCCACTCTACTAGTTACATCCTCAAAAAATTCCAGAGGATTTGTCAAACATGATTTCCCTTTCATAAATCCATGCTGATTTGGACCGATCCTGTCACTGCTTTCCAACTGCGCTGTTATTTCATCTTTAATAATTGATTCCAACATTTTCCCCACTACTGATGTCAGGCTAACCAGTCTATAATTACCCATTTTCTCTCTCCCTCTTTTAAAAAGTGGTGTTACATTAGCTACCCTCCAGTCCATAGGAACTGATCCAGAGTCGATTGACTGTTGGAAAATGATCACCAATGCATCTACTATTTCTAGGGCCACTTTCTGGGATGCAGACAATCAGGCCCCGGGGACTTATCAGCCTTCAATCCCATCAATTTCCCGCTTAATAAGGATATCCTTCAGTTCCTCCTTCTCACTAGACCCTCGATCCCCTAGTATTTCCGGAAGATTATTTGTGTCTTCCTTCGTGAATATAGAACCAAAGTATTTCTTCAACTGGTCTGCCATTTCTTTGTTCCACATTATAAATTCACCTGAATCTGACTGCAAGGGACATATGTTCGCTAATCTTTTTCTCTTCACATATCTATAGAAGCTTTTGCAGTCAGTTTTTATGTTCCCGGCAAGCTTTCTCTCATACTCTATTTTCCCCCTCCTAATTAAACCCTTTGTCCTCCTCTGCTGAATTCTAAATTTCTCCCAGTCCTCAGGTTTGCTGCTTTTTCTGGCCAATTTATATGCCTCTTCCTTGGATTGAACACTATCCTTAATTTCCCTTGTTAGCCATGGTTGAGCCACCTTCCCCGTTTTACTTTTACTCCAGACAGGGATTTACAATTGTTGAAGTTCATGTGATCTTTAAATTTTGCCATTGCCTATCCACCGTCAACCCTTTAAATATCATTTGACAGTCTATTCTAGCCAATTCACGTCACATACCATCGAAGTTACCTTTCCTTAAGTTCAAGACCCTAGTCTCTGAATTAACTGTGTCGCTCTCCATCTTAATAAAGAATTCTACCAAATTATGGTCACTCTTCCCGAAGGGGCCTCGCACAACAAGATTGCTAATTAGTCCTTTCTCATTACACATCACCCAGTCTAAGATGGCCAGCCCTCTAGTTGGTTCCTCGACATATTGGTCTAGAAAACCATCCCTAATACACTCCAAGAAATCCTCCTCCACCGTATTGCTGCCAGTTTGGTTAGCCCAAAATATATGTAGATTAAAGTCGCCCATGATAACTGCTGTACCTTTATTGCACACATCCCTAATTTCTTGTTTGATGCTGTCCCAAACCTCACTACTACTGTTTGATGGTCTGTACACAACTCCCACTAATATTTTCTGCCCTTTGGTATTCCGCAGTTCCACCCATAACAGATTCCACATCATCCAAGCTAATGTCCTTCCTTACTATTGCGTTAATTTTCTCTTTAACCAGCAACGCTACCCCACCTCCTTTTCCTTTCTGTCTATCCTTCCTGAGTGTTGAATACCCCTGGATGTTGAGTTCCCAGCCTTGGTCACCCTGGAGTTATGTCTCCGTGATGCCAATTATATCATATTCATTAACTGCTGCCTGTGCCGTTAATTCGTCCACCTTATTATGAATACTTCTCGCATTGAGGCACAGAGCCTTCAGGCTTGTCTTTTTAACACACTTTGCCCCTTTAGAATTTTGCTGTAATGTGGCTCTTTTTGCTTTTTGCCTTGAGTTTCTCTGCCCTCCACTTTTACTTTTCTTCCTTCTATCTTTTGCTTCTGCCCCCATTATACTTCGCCTTGTCTCCCTGCATAGGTTCCCATCCACCTGCTATATTAGTTTAACCCCTCCCCAACAGCACTAGCAAACACTCCCCCTAAGACGCTTCATAGGATGTTGTCAAACAGAATTTGACACCGAGCCGCATAAGATATTAGGGCAGATGACCAAAAGCTTCGTCAAAGAAGTAGGTTTTAAGGAAAGCATGCGGGGAGGTTTAGGAAGGAAATTCCAGAACTTGGCAGCTGAAGGCATGGCTGCCAGTGATGGAGCGATTAAAATCGGAGAAGAGCAAGAGGCCAGAATTGGAGGAGCGCAGATATATTGGAAGGGGCGAGGCTATGGAGGGATTTGAGAACAAGGGTGAGAATTTTTAGAATCGAGGTATTGCTTAACCGGCAGCCAATGTTAGTCAGTGAGCGCGGATGATGGATGATGGATGAATGGGACTTGGTACCAGTTAGGACACAAGCAGCAGAGTTTTGGATGACCTCAAGAGGGTAGTAAACGTTGGAGCGCGTTGAAATAATCAAGTCTAGAGGTAACAAAGGCATGGATGAGGAGTTCAGCAGCAGATGAGCTAAGGCAGGGGCGATGCTACAGAGGTCAGAGGTGGAAAAAGTTGGTCTTAGTGATGCCGTGGATATGTGGTCGGAAGCTCATCTCGGGGTCAAATATGACACCAAGGTCTGGTTCAGCTTCAGACAGTGGCCAGGAAGCGGATGAAGTTAATGTTTAGAGAACGGAGTTTATAGCGGGGACCGAAGTCAGTGGGCTTCGGTCTTACATATTTAGTTGGTGAAAATTTCTGCTGTTGGACAAGCAGTCTAACAATTTAGGCGTTGGAGGAGGATGGTGTGGTCACCCATGTCAAAGGCTGCAGACAGGATAAGCAGGGGTATTGTCACAGTCATGTATGTCATTTGTGACTTTAATAAGAACAGTTTTGGTACTGTGGCAGGGGCGGTACCTTACTGGAGGGATTCAAACATGGAGTTCTGGGAAAGATGGGTACAGATTTGGACGACTACAGCCCGGTCAAGGACTTTGGAGAGGAAAAGAAGGTTGGAGATGGGGCGGTAGTTTGCAATGACGGAGGGGACCAAGGGTTGATTTTTTTTGAGGAGAGGGGGACAGTACCTGAGGAGAGAGAACTGTTAACAATGTCAGCTAACATCGGAGCCAGAAAAGGAAGTTGGGTGGTCACAGTTTAGTGGGAATAGGATTGAGGGAGCAGAAGATGGGTCTCTTGGGCAAGGTGAGCTTGGCGAAGGGTACGAGGGAAGATAGGAGAGAAATTGGAGAAAGATGCGAGCTCGGGGGTAGGGCAGGGGGTGGGACCTCAGAGGGAGTTTGGCTCGATGGGTTAGGGGACGTGAGGGCAGTAGCAACTGAATGGATGGTCTCATCCTTGGTGACAATGAAGTCTATGAGCTTCTCACACTTGTTGGAGGTGAGGGTGGAGGAGACGGGAGAAGGGTTTAAGAAGACAGTTTGCAGTAGAGAAAAGAAGCCGGGATTATCTTTGTATTCCAGGATAATCCTGCAATAGTGAGCAGTTTTGGCAGAATAGAGTTGGACCAGATAGTGCTTTATGTAATCCAGCCAGGTCTGGCGATGAATGGCTAAATCATTTGCCTGCTATATCCGTTGAAACCTGCGTCCTTTGGACTTAAGAGAGCGGAAATGAGGCCATGCCTGGGTGAGAGCCAGTAATGATTTTAATGGGGATTGGGGCATCAAAGGTGGGGTGAGGGTGTGGTTGAGCAGATTGGCAGCTTCAGAAATGTTGTGATTGGAGGGCCAAAGGCTGGACAGTTGGGATCTTAAAAGTGCAGTTGTAAGTGAATTGGGAGAGTTTTTTTTCTCAGGGAGGACACAGAAGGATGGAAGGGGAAAGGGGAATGTAGGTGGAGAGCGATACAAGGAAGTGATCAGAGATGGCCTTATCTGTGATTGACATGATGGGAGTAGCGGTTACATGCGATGGCAAGGTCAAGGGGATAGCCATGAATATGGATTGGGAAATTTATATGGATTGAGAGTAAGAGAGAATAGGATGACAGTGATCGCAGGAGAGAGGGAGCATGATGAATCAAGAGGGAGTTTGAAATCACTGAGGATGAAAAGTCATTCGGTGCAGAGACTGAGGGAAGAAAGCAGTGAAGATATCTCAGTGAGAACATTTTTATGGTACTAGGGTGGGTGGTCGGGAACGAGGAGTTTAAATGAGGCGAGGGGTGGAATAAGGTGAGACGCTCAAAGGAGGAGAGACCAAGGTGTGATTTGGTGATGAAAGCCACACCGCCACTGCGACAGTCTGGACAAAGAAAGTGGTGGAAGGCGGGTAGGCTTCATTTAGGGAGAAGATGTCATCACCCCTCAGCCAGGTTTCCCTCAAGGCCATAATGTTAATGTTCGGTGACAGAGGATGGGACGATCTTGAATCTAGCCTGGAGGCGGTGAAGGTTGAACAGGTCCCCATTGGTTCTATAGTTTAGTTCCACTCCAATGGAGAGCTTGTTGAGAGTGAGATGGAGCATTGCAACAAAAAAGATCGAGAAAAGCGTTGGTGTGATGATGCAGCCTTGCTTGAACCTGGTCCGCACAATAGAGCGTCCTCCTCCATTTCGGCTGCCGCCAAAAGTTTGGCACTATCCTCCGCCTGCTCCACAATGACATGCAAGCCGTGATCCTGATCAATGGCTCCACCACAGTGGATTGGGTCTGTGGTGGATCCGTTGGTCAGGATCACAGCTTGCATGTCATTGTGGAGCAGGCGGAGGATGGTGACAAACTTTTGGAGGCAGCCGAAATGGAGGAGGACGCTCTATAGTCCCTCGCAGTTGACAGTGTCAAAGGCCTTTGTGAGGTCAAAGAAGGCCATATGCAAGGGTTGATGCTGTTCCCTGCATTTCTCTTGTAGTTGTCACACGGTGAAGATCATGTCTGTTCAACCAGCTCCGTTGGGCGAACCACATCGTCCGCATGCCCGACACGAGACTCCCTAAGCAAGTGCTCTTCTCGGAACTCCTACACGGCAAGCGAGCCCCAGGAGGGCAGAGTAAATGTTTCAAGTACATCCTCAAAGCCTCCTTGATAAAGTGCAACATCGCCATCGGCATCTGGGAATCCCTGGCCCAAGACCGCCCAAAGTGGAGGAAGAGCATCTGGGAGAGCGCTGAGCACCTCGAGTCTCATCACCGAGAGCATGCAGAAATCAGCGCAGACAGAGGAAGGAGCGTGCGGCAAACCAGTCTCACCCACCCTTTCCTTCAACCACTGTCTTCCCCATCTGTGACAGAGACTGTAATTCCCACTTTGGACTGTACAGCCACCTGAGAACTCGCTTTTAGAGTGGAAGCAAGTCTTCCTCGATTTCGAGGGACTGCCTATGATGATGATGTTGATCATCACAATAAGTTCATGTATGGCAAGGGCCTTGTCCACAAGTGAAAGGACATTCAAGATGGAGATGCAGGGAGGGGCTGTGATAGTCTATTGGCAAAGTTCGCAGGGTCAGCATTGGGAGGGATGGGAAGGAGATTGGCAAGATTAACCCCCAGTGGGTGCACTGGGAGGGAAGGTTGGCAAGAAAGTATGATGGGGCAGCTGGGGTTGCTGCTCATAAGGAGGCAGTGAAGAGTGCCTTAGTGGGCACTTCAGAGGATGCCAAGACAGACACAGAGGGAAACTGTAGGCTTATCATTTTATGAATCTATGAAAAGAACAAATGGAGTGGTTAGGAGGACATTTTTCCACACTTGTGTGTTAGGATATGGAATAGAAACAAAATGCTGGAAATACTCATTAGGTCAGGCATTCGAAAATAACAAATCAAGTGCAGTTGCCATTATTTTAGGAGTCATAGAAACATAGAAAATAGGTGCAGGAGTAGGCCATTCGGCCTTTCGAGCCTGCACCACTGTTGATTCCTGGATTCTTTTACCTCAATCTGGTTCAGCAAAATTACTGAAACGAATACCGTTTGTACTTTAAACAAAGCAAGCTTTTATTTAAAAAGCAAATCCCGATCGGGGACTTTATCAGACAGAAGGAATGCAAGTCTGTTCGAACGCACTCACTTCCTACGGAAAAAGGTGACGTTACATTGTAAAGGGACGATGGTTATACATTTTCGGCAAAAGATAAGAAGATAGGGCTAGAGTGACATCCTAGTTCAGCCTATCCTCTTAGATCCCTCTTTCCCTTTGTCCACTCATAAGCCGACCTAAGTATGGTCTGATTTTAAACAAAGACCTTCTGTTAATGTTTCAGGTTAATAACATGATTTAATAAGACCTTGAGGTTTTTCTGCAAGCTGTGGGTTTTGTTTCAATACATGTTAGTGTTGTAACATTTCGCAGTCTCGAGTCTGAGATGTCATGGCTATTCCTCCATGAATTCTTTGTTAGCTTATACTATACTATACAATACTATACAATTCCCACGTTCTCAACTTCAATGTCTCTATACATTTTTAAACATTCACACCACCATTCAATAAGGTCATAGCTGATCATTCCCTCAGTACCCCTTTCCTGTTTTCTCTCCATATCCCTTGATCCCCTTAGCTGTAAGGGCCATATCTAACTCCCTCTTGAATATATCTTGCATGTAGGAAGCCAGAGGAACAAGAGGTGTATAAAAAGTCTTTGTTGGATTGCTGGAAAGAAAAATGTTAAGGGATGGATCCTTTTCTGCAGCACTTGATTATGTTCACTCGTGTGTCAGTGAATGAACATAGTTAAAGACGATCACTATTGATTAAGCTCGCCCACCTGACAATTGAGGATGTGTTGACTGGAAGGTGAAATGCAAAATCAATATTTGTATGCATTTAGTTTTCTTTCACCAATTTTCTCTTTACTTTCTGCATTGTGTATGGTTCCATCGACATTATTTGTCCTTTGGTACTTTGCTCAATTTGCTATTGTGTGTCTTGTCAGAGAATGGCATGTGACTTGACTGTGTGGGGTCAGTCACATCTGAGTTTTTTCTATCATCACTCAATGTCACCATATGTACACTTCCAATGGGGAATTGGATAGTGATTAGGAATGGGAACTGTGGCTGAGTTTTCTCTTCCTCTGCCTGTCAACGCAGGGGTCCTGAGGCCAGTTGTGCCGTTGCCACCATTTGCAGCTGAGATCACATAACTCGGCATGCACCAGGAATTAAATCTGGGGCCTTCATCCTCTGTGTGGTTTGGTTACTTACCTGGATAAACAGCCATAAGGGAAATGTATGCGTGTTTCTTTTTTAAAGTAAGCTCCGCAAACAGTGGTTAAAATATCTTAATTGAATTTCGCTTTACGTGGCCAAAAAAAATCAGTTGTGTAGGAGAGTGTAAAAATGCTCCGATATTCGCACAACATTGATTCTGTTATTTGTAGCCGAAGCACTCTTAAAAGAGCAATAAAATATCTGTTCTTAGAACAGCAACAACCTCTGTCCATATAATTGGCAAATATATTACATTCGATTATAAATGTTTAAATAAAGATTGCACTCCAAAATAGCATGGGGGAAGAGAGTTAAGGAAGGAAAGGTAGAGAGAATCTTTTGATTTCTAAAGGGAATCATAGTGTGATTCAATATTAAAATTGCTCATGAAATAAAAACCAAATGCTGGAAATATTCAGCATGTCGGGCAGCTTCTGTAGAGAGAGAAACAGAGTTAACGTTTCAGGTCGATGGCCTTTCGTCAGAATGCTTTATACCATTTTCTTTGTGGTGTGTTTCCTGCTGGATAAAACACTATCTGATGTTTTATGACCACCTAGTTGTTCGAGCAGGTTGCCAAACATGATGGGCCCCATGCCTTTTCACATCATACTGTTACTTCCCATCATTGCTTTCCCTGAACCAAAGCTTTATTGTACAACCCTTTGTATGCTCTACAGCAACATATTGTCTTTTATAAATTCTCTTACAATCCCCCTGCTGTAACCTGTGTTTTAAAAGCTTGTGTTTCAATCCCAACAACCCATTAATCTCAATATTATCCACCTATCTTATTTATTGAACAACCTATATGTGCCTACCTTTACATCGGTCCTGAAGTTCATCCTTCTTCAATGTTATCAGTGTCATTGCAGGGAAAAGATAGGATTTGTGAGAGCAGTTTAAACCAATTCTGTCTACATTACTATTTGTTAGAAATAAAACATTTGTTTATTCATTCATGTGGTGTGGGCATGGCTGGGAAGGCCAGCATTTATTCCCCATCCCTAATTGCCCTTGAGAAGATGGTGGTGAGCCGCCGCCTTGAACCATCGCAGTCTGTGTGGTTAAGGTTCTTCCACAGGGTTGTTAGGTAGGGAGTTCCAGGATTTTGATCTAGCGATGATGAAGGAACAGTGATATATTTCCAAGTCAGGCTGGTGTGTAACTTGGGGCTCAAGATTCAAACCCCCGCTAGAACGGCGCACATCGGAGAGGCCCGCCTAATTTGTAGAACTGAAAAAGTGTCAAATACTTACCTCGCGATTCTCCGATATCTGTAGGGCCGTTTCCAGCTTGGCGTGGCACAGCAGGAGCTGCTGGAGGCGGAGCTACAGCCCTGCGCCAAAAACAGTGCCGGCAGCTGCGCGCGTGTGCAGTAGCTCCTGGCCCTCCCAGCGCGTCCTGTCTCTGGGCGACGACCCTATCCCTGGCCAAAGGGACATCGCCCCCTATCCCGGGCCAAGTGTCCTGACGGGGTACTTACCTCTTCCGCGATGGCCCGCACGGCACCTCCTGGGGGAAGGCCCTGCCCGAACTCCTCATCGGCGGCGGGGCCCGCCCACCCGGCATCTCGCTGGGGGCGGGCCCCTCCCGAAGTGGCGTCCTTGCCAGTGGCGGGGCCCGCCCGAAGTCCTGGTCAGCGGTCCGGCGTCGTTGGCGAGGCCCGTTCGAAGTCCTGGTCGTCGGCGGGGCCCTCCCGACCGGCATCTCCTGGGGGGGGGGGGGGCCGTCCCAGCATGCTGTTGGAATGCTCCCGGTGCTGCAGTAGGTGAGTAGAAACTTTAAATGTTTTATTTATTGATCTTTTATTTTTAATTTTTAATTGTTTTTTGGATTGATTTATTGATTTATTTATCATTTATTATTGATGATGGCTCTTTATTTGTAAAAGTGAAGTGTTTAATGCTTGTACATTCCCTTCTCCCCCCCCACCCCCCATCTCTCATTCCCTACACCTAATTTATAAAGTGTAGGCAAGGTTTTTCTGAGCGTACAAAATTTTACACTTATTCCATTCTAAGTTAGTTTGGAGTAAGTTTTCGCTGCCTAAACTTGCAAAACAGGCGTAAGTGGCTGGTAACGCCCCCTTTTGAAAAAAAAAACTGCTCTAAAACAAAACTATTCTAACTTAATAGAATTGGAGCAAACTAAATGCCGAGAATTGCAAGTTCTAAAATACTCCATTCTAAACTAGTTGCTCCAAAAAAAAGGAGCAACTCGAGCCGAAACTTGCGCCCATAGAGGGGACCTTGGTGGTGCTGGTGTTCCCATCTGACTGCTGCCCTTGTCCTTCTAGGTGATAGAGGTCACGAGCTTAGGAGGTGCTGTCAAAGAAGCCTTGGCACGTTGCTGCAGTGCATCTTGTAGATGGTACACATTGCAGCCACGGTGCACCCTTGGTGCAGGGAGTGAATGTTTAAGGTGGCGGATGGGGTGCCAATCAAGCGGACTGCTTTGTCCTGGATGGTGTTGAGCATCTTGAGTGTTGTTGGAACTCATCCAGGCAAGTGGAGAGTATTCCATCACACTCGTGACCTGTGCCTTGTAGATGGTGGAAAGTCTTTGGGGAGTTGGGAGGTGAGGCACTCGCCACAGAATACCCAGCCTCTGACCATATTTGTAAAAATGTATCTATAATCTTACAGATAGTATTTAACTGTGCATATAATAGTGTGACACAACCCCAACAGATTTTCTGAGATTATGATCTTATATATGTGTTAATTAGTAACCAGTCTTAAAGTTATAGATGCATGCTATTGTGATGCATTCTAGCAATAGGACTTTATGGGCTGGATTTTTGAGAGGTTTGCAATCAGTTTTTGCCGCGATTTGACCCTCCGTGGCGAAAACCTGGTTGCAAAGCCCGGGCGGGATCCTCTGGTACCTGTTTGCGGCGGCGCTTCCAAGTACTGCTGGGGTGAGGTGCGCCAATGTGGAACGACTCCGATTACGTTTGCGATTGAGTTTTGCCATTCACCTGACCCGTACGCCGCGCCCCGAACACCCGGTGTAGTCCTGCCGGTAGTGGTAAGTCAGAAAACCTGCAAAAAAGTTACGTTTTTATTTAAAACTATTTTTTTGCAGCGATTAGTTAGTTAAGGGTCTTGTAAATGTTTTTGGAACGTTTTTTGAAATTAACCCCTCCTCCCAAGGCGCCTCTCTCAGCGCTCCCTGCCCCGCACTAAAGTTAGCGAGGATCGTGTCTTTGCACCAAGAACACTTGTGCAATGCCTCCCTTTGCGACTCAAAGGCTAAAAGTTAGGCCTTAAATCGTTAGCGCAGCGAAAATTTTCATTTTCACTTCTTATCACTTGTGTTTTTGCCCAAAAACCCCAAAACCTGAAAATCTAGCCACAAAGCTTTTTATACAAATCAACCTTTTCTATGTGCCTTTGCCTGAAGAGGGACATGTCATTTACAACTAAAATGTTGCTCAAGAGCACCAAATCAGTTAAGTCTTATGAAACTGTAGAGTGTATTCAGTTTACAGCATTTAATGTCACAAAGAATAATTTAGAGGTCAATGGGTTCAAGTAAAAATATTTTTGTGTCAATGTCCAGTCAGTGCCCTATTACCAGGAATTTCCAGCATTTTCTGTTTTTAACCCAAATATTATGCTTCCTGTGTGAATTTACACAGTAACTGTTAGGATACTGTGGGACACCAAAACTGAGATTGATAGTCATACCCGTTTAGTTGCAACTCGCTTAATTGCCTTTCCCTTTTTAACACAATCATTTTTATAGTGCCCTGTTTTTTTCCTCTATACTTCCAATTGTGAAAAGTTTGTTTTATTGCAATTCAATTCAGGTTCCAAGTAAGTGTGGCATGCTGAAATGAGACTTTTCACCTTTGAACATGAGGCTTTCACCTCACATTCTGGGTTAGTTGGTCACCATGCATTTTTTAAAAAGAAACCATTTGACCTGGTTTCAAGTCATCTCTAATGGTTTGCTGTGTTGTATGGCTGAGGAAGAAATGGAAGTCAAATTTCAAGGTGACTCAACAAGAAAAGCACTGTGCGAGCAAGATGTTTTGAACAGGGTGAATTAAATTGAAAATTCAAAAGCAAGTCACACAAATATGGCAGTACTGAATCTCTTGTTTCTAGATTTCTGAAAAGAAAAGCAGACACCTTGAAGGATTGGTAAAAAAATGAGAACTGTGGTGGGAAATGGAAACGTGAAAGTAAGATGGCTAATGTTGATAAAGCCCCATTTAGCTGGTTTAATCGCGAGTTCAAAGTACCGCTTGATACCTACCTGTTGAAAGCTAATGTCTTCAGTTCCTGCCACAAATTTCCCTAGCTACCAACTCCATCCCTCTTTGTGGCAACTGTCTGAGGCTGAACCAGAACCAGAATGTTCGCAACATTGGTGTAGTATTTGACCCCGAGGTGAGCTTCTGACCATGTATCCGCTCCATCACCAAGACTGTCTACTTCCACCTCTAACATCGCCCGACTCCGTCCATGCCTCAGCTTATCTGCTGAAACTGTCATCCATGCCTTTGTTACCTCTAGACTTGATTATTCCAATCCTTTCCTGGCCGGCCTCCCGTCTTCCACCCTCCATGAATTTGAGCTCATCCAAAACTCTGCTGCCCATGTTCTATTTTGTCCATTCACCCATAACCCCTGTGCTCGCTGATGTCAAGATTTTTAAAATTCTCATCCTTGTTTTCAAATCCCTCCATGGCTTCTTCCCTACCTGTCTGTACCCTCCTCCAGCCCACATCTCTCTGAGATGTCTGCACTCCTTCAATTTTGGCCTCTTGTGCATCCCTGATTTGAAACATTCCATCATTGGCGGCCGTGGCTTCAGCTGCCAAGGACCTAAGCTCTGGAATTCTCTCCCTAAACCGCGCAGCCTTTCTCTCCTTTTAAGATGCTGCTTCAAATCTACCTCTTTGACTGAGCTTTTAGTCATCTGTTCTAATATCTCCTTGTGTCGCTTGGCATCAAATTTTGTTTGATAAAGCTCCTGTGAAGCGCCTTAGGATGTCTTACTACGTTTGAGGCATTATATAAATGCATATTGTAGTTGTAGTTGTAATGAGATTGCTTAATTATTCAGCATGGAAAGTTTGAAGCATTAAATGGATTTCTGTGCTGCTGGAATAAGCAGCAATAAGCTTTTACAGTTGTGACGAGACCAGACCTTTCTATCATGCCTTAAATCTATGCATAAAAGAGAAGGTAAGCGGTGGCAAAATGAGAAAAGAATACCTTGTATTGTGCACTAATCAAACGGGCTTGGACATGGTGAAACCTCTTATGATTGGGGAAAAAGCAAGAACCCCTGTTGCTTTTTAAGGTATCAATATTCTTCCCAGTATTTAAAAAAAAGTATTGATTACATGAGCATTTTTCTTTAATTTTGGAGGTGTTCTATGAAAAATTTGAGGGAATAGATCACGATTAACTTTAGCAAAATACTGTAGGATGTCAATATATAATTACATTAAATTGGTTTCCTATGGGCTAAAGGAATTGAGAGAATCTGCATTATATATAGCGCATTAACACATTCAAGGTGATATGCAACTAAGTAATTACTTTTTGAAATCCTGTCAGGGTTATGTATGCAGCAGCTAAATAGTGAACATTAAGGTCCCACAAACAGCAACTGAAAGACCTGCTAATCTGATTTTGGCAGAGCTGATTGAGAGGAATGTTGGCCAGGACACGGAGAACTCCCTGCTCTTCAAATACTTCTGTGGGATCTTTTAGCAGGCAGATGGAGCCTTAATTTTGCATCTTGATTCTAACACAGCAACACCATCTTTGTACTGCAGTGAAATGTAAGTTTAGATTATATGTTCAAGCCCCCATGGTTGATAAGGCTGTAAAAAAAGCAATAGAATTGTTGGTTTTCTCCCAAGAGGTATGCGTATAAAAACGAAGATGAGCCTATATAAAATCTTAAGAGCTCAGTTAGAGTAATGCTTTATTGGGCTCCACACTATAGGTTTTAGCGAGGGTATAATGAAGATTGATGAGGATGATGTCTGGTATGAGCAAATAGAAATACAAAGAATGAGATTAAAAATTGTGTGCCTTTCGTTACAAGGCAGATTACGGAACGGTGTAATAGAAGTAATCAAAATTATGAAAGGATGGGACAGCACAGAAGCAGACTGTCGAAGTGGTGGGGGAGGGGGACAAGAACAATGGGCTACAGATATAAGATTAAATGTAAGAGACTTGGAACGGAGGGCAGGAGAAACTTTGCGAAGTTAAGGCTGCAGAATTTATTTTCAGGGTTAGTGTTCAAGGCAAGGTTGGGGGCGGCGGGGGGGTGGGGTGGGGGCTTCTCTTGGGGGCAATGTGTCGTCGTTGCCTGCGAGACAAGATTTTGTTAAGGCCATGATGTCCACAATAAGGTTGTGGATGATACTGGCCTTGTTCAAGAGTGACTTGACATTCTAGAAGGAGATGTGAAGAGGAGTGGTGATCTGCTGGCAGAGTCCAAGCAGTCATCAGTGGAAGGGGTGAGCCTGACTGAATTCCCTGTGGCTGAAGAGACTCTGGGAGGAGCTCTTCAGCCACAGGGAGGAGACGGTTGAGGAGGATTCTTGCAATTACTTTCCCAGTGGCCAACAGCAGGGAGATTCCTCTGTCGTTTGGCTTACTAACAGAAAACAGAGAGTTGGGATAAATGGGTCCCTCTTGTTGGCAAACAGTAACTAGTGGGGTGCCACAGGGATCGGTGCTGGGGCCTCAACTATTTACAATCTATATTAATGACTTGGATGAAGGGACCGAATGTAATGTAACCAAGTTTGCTGATGATACAAAGTTGGGTGGGAAAGCAAATTGTGAGGAGGACACAAAAAATCTGCAAAAGGATATAGACAGGCTAAGTGAGTGGGCAAAAATTTGGCAGATGGAGTATAATGTGGGAAAATGTTATCCAGGCCACACCTGGAGTACTGTGTACAGTTTTGGTCTCTGTACTTAAGGAAGGATATACTTGCATTGGAGGCTGTTCAGAGAAGGTTTACTTGGTTGATTCCGGAGCTGAGCGGTTTGACTTATGAAGATAGGTTGAGTACGTTGGATCTGTACACATTGGAGTTCAGAAGAATGAGAGGAAATCTTACTGAAACATATAAGATAATAAGGGGGATGCAGGGAGGATATTTCCACTCATACGGGAAATTAAAACTAGGGGACATAGTCTCAGAATAAGGTGCCGCCCATTTAAAACTGAGATGAGGAGGAATTTCTTCTCTGAGGGTTGTAAATCTATGGAATTTTCTGCTCCAGAGAGCTGTGGAAGTTGGGTCATTGAATATATTTAAGGCGGAGATAGACAGATTTTTGAGTGATAAGGGAGTAAAGGGTTATGGGGAGCGGACAGGGAAGTGGACCTGAGTCCATGATCAGATCAGCCATGATCTTATTGAATGGCAGAGCAGGCTTGAGGGGCCAAATGGCCTACTTCTGCTCTTAGTTCTTATGTTCTTATATTCTTGTCCACTTCGGCAGAAAAAATAGAAAAGCAAATTATAATTTAAATGGAGAAAAATTGCAAAGTTCTGTAGTACAGAGGGACCTGGGGGTCCTTGTGCATGAAACACAAAAAGTTAATATGCAAGTAACAAGTAATCAAGAAGGCAAATGGAATGCTGGCCTTTATTGCAATGGAGATGGAGTATAAAAGCAGAGAAGCCCTGCTACAACTGTACAGAGTATTGATGAGGCCACATCGAGAGTGCTGCGTACAGTTTTAGTCTCCGTATTTAAGGAAAGATATACTTGCATTGAGGCAGTTCGGAGAAGGTTCATAGAAATTTACAGCGCAGAAGGAGGCCATTTCGGCCCGTCGTGTCTGAGCCAGCCGACAAAGAGCCGCACGGCCCTTGGTCAGCAGCCCTAAAGGTTACATATAAACCTATGAACAATGACGGAAAGGCAAAGGGCACCCAGCCCAACCAGTCCGCCTCACACAACTATGACACCCCTTATACTGAAAACATCTACAGTCCAACCCAACCAGAGCCATGTGATCTCCTGGGAGAGGCAAAAAACAGATAAAAACCCAGGCCAATTTAGGGAGAAAAATCTAGGAAAATTCCTCTCCGACCCATCCAGGTGATCGAAACTAGTTCAGGAGATCACCCTGGCCATATTCTATTCCTTGCAGTACTTACCATTATATCTGCACCGTCCAACAAAAGGTCATCCAGTCTAATCCCAATTACCAGCTCTAGGTCCGTAACCCTGCAGGTTATTGCACTTAGGTGCCCATCCAACCATCTCTTAAAAGTGGTGCGGATTTCTTTCAGGCAACGAGTTCCAGATCCCCACAACCCTCTGCATAAAGAAGCCCCCCCTCAAATCCCCTCTAAACCTTCCACCAACCACCTTAAAACTATGCCCCCTCGTAATAGACCCCTCCACCAATGAAGATAGACCCTTACTGTCCACTATGTCCAGGCCCCTCAATATTTTGTACACCTTGATGAGGTCTCCTCTCAACTTCCTCTGTTCCAATGAGAACAAACCCAGCCTATCCAATCTGTCCTCATAACTAAGATTCTTCATTCCAGGCAGCATCCGAGTAAATCTCCTTTGCACCCTCTCTAGTGTAATCACGTCCTTCCTATAATACGGCGACCAGAACTGCACGCAGTACTCCAGCTGTGGCCAAACCAAAGTATTATACAATTTAAGCATACCCTCCCTGCTCTTATATTCTATGTCTCGGCCAATAAAGGCAAGCATTCCGTATGCCTTCTTTACCACCTTATCCACCTGGCCTGCTACTTTCAGGGATCTGTGGACAAGCACTCCAAGGTCCCTTTGTTCAGCTACAGTATTAAATGACCTACCGCTTAATGTGTATAGCCTTTTCTTATTAGCCCTCCCAAAGTGCATCACCTTACACTTCTCTGAATTAAATTCCATTTGCCACTGCTCTGCTCACTTGACCAGTAGATTAATATCCTTCTGCAGCCCATGACTTTCCTCTTCATTATCAACCACACAGCTAATTTTGGTGATGTTTGCAAACTTCTTAATCATACTCCCTATATTCAAATCTAAATCGTTGATATATACCACAAAAAGCAAGGGACCCAGTACTGAGCCCTGCGGAACCCCACTGGAAACATCCATCCAGTCACAAAAACATCCATCAATCATTACCCTTTGCTTCCTACCTCCAAGCCAATTTTGGATCCAACTTGCCACTTTGCCCTGTAACCCGTGGGCTTTAACCTTCATGGCCAGTCTACCATGTGTGACCTTATCAAAAGCCTTGCTAAATTCCATATATACTACATCGTACGCACTACCCTCATCGACCCTCTTAGTTACCTTCTCAAAAAATTCGATCAGGTTAGTCAAACATGATCTTCCCTTAACAAATCCGTGCTGACTGTCCCTCGGTTGATTCCAGAGATTGGGGGGGGGGGGAATGACATGAAGATAGGTTGGGCCTACACTCATTGGAGTTCAGAAGAATGAGAGGTGATCTGATCGAAACATATAGGATAATGAGGGGGCTCAACAAGGTAGATGCAGAGATGGTATTTCCACTCATGGGGGAAACTAAGACTAGGGGGCATAGTCTCCTAATAAGGGGCCACCCATTTAAAACTGAGATGAGGAGAAATTTCTTCTCTGAGGGTTGTAAAACTGTGGAATTCTCTGCCCCAGAGAGCCATGGAGGCTGGGTCATTGAATATATTTAATGTGGAGATAGACAGATTTTTGAGCAGGGGAGCTGAGTCCCTGATCAGATCAGCCATGATATTAAATGACAGAGCAGGCTTGAGGGGTCAAATGGCCAACTCCTGCTCCTATTTCTTATGTTCTTATGTAGTTGCCACATTCGGACGACTCCCCTTTTTTGAAGATGGTCACAATTACGGCATCTCTGATACCTCCCAGCATGCTCTCCTTCTTCCAGATAAGAGAGATGAGGTCATACATTTGTGCCAACGATGCTTTTCCGCCATACTTTAGTGCCTCAGCGGGGATTCCATCTGCTCCTAATGCCTTGTTGTTCTTGAGCTGGTGGATGGCCTTTTCTACCTTGTGCAGGGCTGGGGTTTGCTGAGATGATGGCGGGTAGCATGCTGCAGGATGGAGTCAAGGACTCGTGTCGAAGGCAGAGTCTCGGTTAAGGAGATCTTCGAAGTGCTCCTTCGAGCGGGCCCTTACTGCCTCGTTGTCCTCAATGAGTGCCTCCCCATTTTTGGCCAGACATAGAAACATCGAAACGTAGAAAATAGATGCAGGAGTAGGCCATTCGGCCCTTCGAGCCTGCACCATCATTCAATAAGATCATGGCTGATCTTTCCCTCAGTACCCCTTTCCTGCTTTCTCTCCATACCCCTTGATCCCTTTAGCCGTAAGGGCCATATCTAACTCCCTCTTGAATATATCCAATGAATTGGCATCAACAACTCTTTGTGGCAGGGAATTCCACAGATTAACAACTCTCTGAGTGAAGGACTTCCTCCTCATCTCAGTCCTAAATGGCCTACCCCTTATCCTAAGACTGTGTCCACTGGTTCTGGACTTCCCAACATCGGGAACATTCTTCCCGCATCTAACCTGTTCAGTCCAGTCAGAATCTTATGTTTCTATGAGATACCCTCTCATCCTTCTAAACTCCAGTGTATAAAGGCCCAGTTGATCCAGTCTCTCCTCATATATCAGTCCCTGGTATCAGTCTGATGAACCTTCGCTGCACTCCTTCAATAGCAAGAACGTCCTTCCTCAGATTAGGAAACCAAAACTGAACACAATGGGCCCAAGTTTCGGGCCGCGCCTAGAACGGCGCAGCCCCGACCTGGACGCCTGTTTTGTGCGCCACAAAGTGCACCTAAAAAAAACTTCCAGATTCTCCGGCTCCCTGCAGGTCCTCTGGCCCTCGACGTGACGCAGCACGAGCTGCAGAGGGCGGAGCTAGGTCCCTGCGCTGAAAACAGTGCTGGGACTTCTGCACATGCAAGGTACAGTGGACGCGCATGTGCAGTAGCTCCAGGCGCCCAAAACTGTGTGGGAGGGGCCCGAATGGTCTCACTGGGGCTGCGTGCATAAGGCTGCCTCCCACGCCCAGCTCCTACTTCCTCCCGACCTGACTCGACTTGACTCCTGCCCCCTCCCCCGCCGACCCGACCTCCACTTCCCCCGTTCCCGACCTTCCTTCACCCCCCCCTCCGCTCCCGACCAATCACCCGCCCCCACCCCCCCCCCAACCGATCTCCGCCCCCGATCCGCGCTCCCGACCCCCCCGGACCCCGGACCTGACGCCACCTACCTGTCAATCCGGTAAGTCTAAGCTCAAAGTCTTGGGCCCGGCCGAGCCCGGCCCGTTCAGCCTCCCTCTCCTTTCTTTCTCCCTTCTCTCTCTCTCCCTCTCTTCCCCCCTTCTCTCTCCCCTTCCCCTCCCTCCCTTCTCTTCCCTCTACACCCCTCCCTCCCTCCCTCCCTTCTCTCACCCCCCCTCCCCTCACCCCTCCTCCCTCCCTTCTCTCCCCCCTCCCTTCCCCTCCCTCCCTTCTCTTCCCCCCCCTCCCCTCCCTCCTCTTCCCCCCCACTTCCCCTCCCTCCTCTTTCCCCCCACTTCCCCTCCCTCCTCCTACCACTCCTCCCCCCTCCCCTCCCTCCTTTCTCACCCCCCCTCCCTTCTCACCCCCACCTCCCTCCCTTGTCACCCCTCTCCCCCGCTACACCCCCTCTACCCCGCTACACCCCCTCTACCCCACTCCCCCACCTCTCCCCCACTACACCCCCTCTCCCCCACTACACCCCCTCTCCCCCACTACACCCCCTCTCCCCCACTACACCCCCTCTCCCCCACTACACCACCTCTCCCCCACTACACCACCCATCCTCCCCCTCTCCTCCACCCCTCGCTGTCAGAAACACAGACACTGATAGACAGAGAGTGAGACACACACACAGGCAGAGAGATAGAGACACTGACAGAGACACGCTGGGGGCATCCCAGCACACTGTTGGAGGGCTCCCGGTGCTGCAGTCGGTAAGTAGAAAATGTTTTATTTATTGATTTAAAAAAAAATTATTTCTTATTAATTTTTTTTTGATTTTATTGGTTGATTTATTGATGTTTTTATCATTTATTATTGATGATGGCTCTTTATTTGTAAAACTGAAGTGTTTAATGTTTGTAAACTTCCCTTTAAACCTCCCCTCCCCATTCCCTACGCCTGATTTGTAACCTACGCCTGATTTTCTAAAGTGTAGACAAGGTTTTTTCGAGCGTACAAAAATCTTCACTTACTCCATTCTAAGCTAGTTTGGAGTAAGTTTTCACTGCCGAAACTTTGAAAACAGGCGTAAGTGGCCAGACACGCCCCCTTTTGGAAAAAAATTCTGTTCTAACTGACTAGAACTGGAGCAAACTAAATGCCGAGAATTTGAATTTCTAAGATACTCCGTTCTACACCAGTTGCTCCAAAAAATCAGGAGCAACTGAGGCCGAAACTTGTGCCCAATATTCCAGGTGAGGCCTCACCAAGGCCCTGTACAACTGCAGTAAGACCTCCCTGCTCCTATACTCAAATCCTCTAGCTATGAAGGCCAACATGCCATTTGCCTTCTTCACCGCTTGCTGTACCAGCATGCCAACGTTCAATGACTGATGAACCATGACACCCAGGTCTCGTTGCACCTCCCCTTTTCCTAATCTGCCGCCATTCAGATAATATTCTGCCTTCGTGTTTTTGCCACCAACGTGGATAACCTCACATTTATCCACATTATACTGCATCTGCCATGCATTTGCCCACTCACCTAACCTGTCCAAATCACCCTGCAGCCTCTTAGCGTCCTCCCCACAGCTCACACCACCACCCAGTTTAGTGTCATCTGCAAACTTGGAAATATTACACTCAATTCCTTCATCCAAATCATCAATGTATATTGTAAATAGCTGGGGTCCCAGCTCTGAGCCCTGCGGCACTCCACAAGTCACTGCCTCCCATTCCGAAAAGGACCCGTTTATCCCGACTCTCTGCTTCCTGTCTGGCAACCAATTCTCTATCCACGCCAGTACATTGTCCCAATACCATGTGCTTTGATTTTGCACACCAATCTCTTGTGTGGGACCTTGTCCAAAGCCTTTTGAAAGTCCAAATACACCACATCCACTGGTTCTCCCTTGTCCACTCTACTAGTTACATCCTCAAAAAATTCCAGAAGATTTGTCAAACATGATTTCCCTTTCATAAATCCATGCTGACTTGGATGGATTCTGTCACTGCTTTCCAAATGCGCTGCTATTTCATCTTTAATAATTGATTCCAACATTTTCCCCACTACTGATGTCAGGCTAACCGGTCTATAATTACCCGTTTTCTCTCTCCCTCCTTTTTTAAAAAATGGTGTTACATTAGCTACCATCCAGTCCATAGGAACTGATCCAGAGTCGATAGACTGTTGGAAAATTATTACCAATGCATCCACTATTTCTCGGGCCACTTCCTTAAGTACTCTGGGATGCAGACAATCAGGCTCCGGGGATTTATCGGCCTTTAATCCCATCAATTTCCCCAACACAATTTCCCGCCTAATAAGGATATCCTTCAGTTCCTCCTTTTCACTAGACCATCGGTTCCCTAGTACATCCGGAAAATTATTTGTGTCTTCCCTCGTGAAGACAGAACCAAAGTATTTGGTCTGCCATTTCTTTGTTCCCCATTATAAATTCACCTGAGTCCGACTGCAAGGGACCTAAGTTTGTCTTCACTAATCTTTTTCTCTTCATATATCTAGAGAAACTTTTGCAGTCAGTTTTTATGTTCCTGGCAAGCTTCCTCTCGTACTATATTTTCCCCCTCCTAATTAAGCCCTTTGTCCTCCTCTGCTGAATTCTAAATTTCTCCCAGTCCTCAGGTTTGCTGCTTTTTCTGGCCAATTTATATGCCTCTTCCTTGGATCTAACACTATCCTTAATTTCCCACGTTAGCCACAGTTGAGCCACCTTCCCTGTTTTATGTTTACTCCAGACAGGGATGTACAATTGTTGAAGTTCATCCATGTGATCTATAAATGTTTGCCATTGCCTTTCCACCGTCAACCCTTTAAGTATCATTTGCCAGTCTATTCTAGTCAATTCACGTCTCATACCGTCGAAGTTAGCTTTCCTTACGTTCAGGACCCTAGTTTCTGAATTAACTGTGTCACTCTCCATCTTAATAAAGAATTCTACCATATTATGGTCACTTTTCCCCAAGGGGCCTTGCACAACAAGATTGCTAATTAGTCCCTTCTCATTACACATCACCCAGTCTAGGATGGCCAGCACTCTAGTTGGTTCCTCGACATATTAGTCAAGAAAACCATCCCTAATACACTCCAGAAAATCCTCCTCCACCGCATTGCTACCAGTTTGGTTAGCCCAATCTATATGTAAATTAAAGTCGCCCATGATAACTGCTGTACCTTTATTGCACACATCCCTTATTTCTTGTTTGATGCCATCCCCAACCTCACAACTACTGTTTGGTGGCCTGTACACAACTCCCACTAGCGTTTTCTGCCCTTTGGTATTCCGTAGCTCCACCCATACTGATTCTACATCATCCAAGCCAATGTCCTTCCTTACTATTGCATTAATTTCCTCTTTAACCAGCAACGCCACCCCGCCTTCTTTTCCTTTCTGTCTATCCTTCCTAAATGTTGAATATCCCTGGATGTTGAGTTCCCAGCCATAGTCCCCCTGGAGCCATGTCTCTGTGATACCAATTACATCATATCCATGATATGAACATGATCTTCACCGTGCCGTCAACTGCAAGAGAAATGCAGGGAACAACACCAACTCTTGTACATGGCCTTCTTGTACAAGGCCTTTGACACTGTTAACCGTGAGTGAATATAGAGCGTCCTCCTTCCTTTCGGCTGCCCCCAAAAGTGTGTCATCGTCCTCCGCCTGCTCCACGACAACATATAAGCCGTGAGCCTGACCAACGGATCCACCACAGACCCAATCCACATCTGGACCGGTGTCAAGCAGGGCTGCGTCATTGCGTCAACGCTTTTCTCGATCTTCCTTGCTGCAGTGCTCCATCTCATTCTCTAAAAGCTCCCTGCTGGAGTGGAACTAAACTATAGAACCGCAATAGCAAAATAATGCGGATGCTGGAATCTGGAATAAGAACAGAAAATGCTGGAAATCTCAGCAGGTCAGGCAGCATCTGTGGAGAGGAAGCAGAGTTAACATTTTGGGTTGATGACCCTTCGACGAAGGGTCATCGACCCAAAACGTTAACGCTGCATAAACTATAGAACCAATGGGAACCTGTTCAACCATCGTTTCCTCCAAGCTAGATCCAAGGTCGCCCCATTCTCTGTTATCGAGTACGAACTCCAAGCCATCGTCAACATCTTCACCGAGGCCTGCGAAAGCATGGGTCTTGCACTAAACATCTGTAAGACGAAGGTCCTCCACCAACCTGACCCCACCACATAGCAGTGCCCCCCCCCCCCCCCCCACCGGTCATCAAAATCGACGGTGGGGCCTTAGACAACTTGGACCATTTTCAATACCTCAGCCTACTATCAACAAGATGACAAGGTCCAACACTGCCTCCAGTGTGCCAGCGCAGCCTACGGTCGCCTGAGGAAGAGAGTGTATGAAGACCAGGACCTCAAATCTGACATCAAGCTTATGGTCTACAGGGCAGTAGTGATACCCGCCCTCCTATATAGAAACATAGAAGATAGGTGCAGAAGTAGGCCATTCGGCCCTTCAAGCCTGCACCGCCATTCAATGAGTTCATGGCTGATCTGGCCGTGGACTCAGCTCCACTTACCCGCCCACTCCCCGTAACCCTTAATTCCCTTATTGGTTAAAAATTTATCTATCTGTGATTTGAATATGTTCAATGAGCTAGCCTCAACTGCTTCCTTGGGCAGAGAATTCCACAGATTCACAACCCTCTGGGAGAAGAAATTCCTTCTCAACTCGGTTTTAAATTGGCTCCCCCGTATTTTGAGGCTGTGCCCCCGAGTTCGAGTCTCCCCGACCAGTGGAAACAACCTCTCTGCCTCTATCTTGTCTATCCCCTTTATTATTTTAAATGTTTCTATAAGATCACCCCTCATCCTTCTGAACTCCAATGAGTAAAGACCCAGTCGACTCAATCTATCATCATAAGGTAACCCCCTCATCTCTGGAATCAGCCTAGTGAATCGTCTCTGTACCCCTTCCAAAGGTAGTATATCCTTCCTTAAGTAAGGTGACCAAAACTGCACGTCGTACTCCAGGTGCGGCCTCACCAATACCCTGTACAGTTGCAGCAGGACCTCCCTGCTTTTGTACTCCATCCCTCTCGCAATGAAGGCCAACATTCCATTCGCCTTCCTGATTACCTGCTGCAGCTGCAAACTAACTTTTTGGGATTCACGCACAAGGAACCCCAGGTCCCTCTGCACTGCAGCATGTTGTAATTTCTCCCCGTTCAAATAATATTCCCTTTTACTGTTTTTTTTTCCCCAAGGTGGATGACCTCACATTTTCCGACATTGTATTCCATCTGCCAAACCTTAGCCCATTCGCTTAACCTATCTAAATCTCTTTGCAGCCTCTCTGTGTCCTCCACACAACCCGCTTTCCCACTAATCTTTGTGTCATCTACAAATTTTGTTACACTACACTCTGTCCCCTCTTCCAGGTCATCTATGTATATTGTAAACAGTTGTGGTCCCAGCACCGATCCCTGTGACACTCCACTAACCACCGATTTCCAACCCGAAAAGGAGCCATTTATCCCGACTCTCTGCTTTCTGTTAGCCAGCCAATTCTCTATCCATGCTAATACATTTCCTCTGTCTCCGCGTACCTTTATCTTCTGCAGTAACCTTTTGTGTGGCGCCTTATCGAATGCCTTTTGGAAATCTAAATACACCACATCCATCGGTACACCTCTATCCACCATGCTCGTTATATCAAAGAATTCCAGTAAATTAGTTAAACATGATTTCCCCTTCATGAATCCATGTTGCGTCTGCTTGATTGCACTATTCCAATCTAGATGTCCCGCTATTTCTTCCTTAATGATAGCTTTAAACTAACCGGCCGATAGTTACCTGCCTTTTGTCTGCCCTGCCCCCTTTTTTAAACAGAGGCGTTACATTAGCTGCTTTCTAATCCGATGGCACCTCCCCAGAGTCCAGAGAATTTTGGTAGATTATAACGAATGCATGTCTTCTGCCATCTCTTTTAATACCCTGGGATGCATTTCATCAGGACCAGGGGACTTATCTACCTTGAGTCCCATTAGCCTGTCCAGCAGTAACCCCTAGTGATAGTGATTGTCTCAAGGTCCTCCCTTCCCACATTCCCGTCTCCAGCAATTTTTGGCATGGTTTTTGTGTCTTCCACTGTGAAGACCGAAGCAAAATAATTGTTTAAGGTCTCAGCCATTTCCACATTTCCCATTATTAAATCCCCTTTCTCATCTTCTCAGGGACCAACATTTACTTCAGTCACTCTTTTCCGTTTTATATATCGGTAAAAGCTTTTACTATCTGTTTTTATGTTTTGCGCAAGTTTACATTCGTAATCTATCTTCCCCTTCTTTATTGCTTTCTTAGTCATTCTTTGCTGTCGTTTAAAATTTTCCCAATCTTCTAGTTTCCTACTAACCTTGGCCACCTTATACGGATTGGTTTTTAATTTGATACTCTCCTTTATTTCCTTGGTTATCCACGGCTGGTTATCCCTTCTCTTACCGCCCTTCTTTTTCACTGGAATATATTTTTGTTGAGCACTATGAAAGAGCTCCTTAAAAGTCCTCCACTGTTCCTCAATTGTGCCACCGTTTAGTCTGTGTTCCCAGTCTACTTTAGCCAACTCTGCCCTCATCCCACTGTAGTCCCCTTTGTTTAAGCATAGAAGCATAGTACGCTCGTTTGAGACACTACTTCCTCACCCTCAATCTGTATTACAAATTCAACCATACTGTGATCACTCATTCCGAGAGGATCTTTTACTAGGAGATCATTTATTATTCCTGTCTCATTACACAGGACCAGATCTAAGATAGCTTGCTTCCTTGTAGGTTCTGTAACATACTGTTCTAAGAAACAATCCCGTATACATTCTATGAATTCCTGCTCCAAGCTACCCCGTGCGATTTGATTTGACCAATCGATATGTAGGTTAAAATCCCCCATGATTACTGCCGTTCCTTTTTCACATGCCTCCATTATTCCCTTGATTATTGCCCGCCCCACCGTGAAGTTATTATTTGGGGGCCTATAAACTACGCCCACCAGTGACTTTTTCCCCTTACTATCTCTAATCTCCACCCACAATGATTCAACATTTTGTTCATTAGAGCCAATATCATCTCTCACAACTGCCCTGATATCGTCCTTTATTAACAGAGCTACCCCACCTCCTTTCCCTTCTTGTCTATCTTTCCGAATTGTCAGATACCCCTGTATGTTTAATTCCCAGTCTTGGCCACCCTGCAACCATGTTTCTGTAATGGCCACCAAATCATACCCATTTATAATGATTTGTGCTGTCAACTCATTTACTTTATTTCGAATGCCGCGTGCGTTTAGGTAGAGTGTTTTAATACTAGTTTTTAAACCATGATTTTTAGTTTTGACCCCTCCTGCAGCCCCTTTATATTCATACATATATGGCTCAGAGACGTGGACCATATACAGTAGACACCTCAAAGCACTGGAGCAGTACCACCAACGCTTCCTCCGCAAGATCCTGCAAATCCACTGGGAGGATAGATGCACCAACATCAGTGTTCTTGCTCAGGCCAACATCCCCAGCATCGAAGCACTGACCACACTCGACTAGCTCCGTTGGGCGAGCCACATCGTCCGCATGCCTGACACGAGACTGCCACAGCAAGCGCTCTACTCAGAACTCCTACACGGCAAGCGAGACCCAGGTGAGCAGAGGAAATGTTTCAAGGACACCCTCAAAGCCTCCTTGATCAAGTGCAACATCCCCATTGGGGAATCCCTGGCCTAAGACCGCCCTAAGTGGAGGAAGAGCATCCGAGATGGCTTTGAGCACCTCGAGTCTCGTCGCTGAGAGAATGCAGAAAGACAGTGGAAGAAGTGTGCAGCAAACCAGACTGCCTACCAACCCTTTCCTTCAACCACTGTCTGTCCCACCGGTGACAGAGACTGTAATTCCCGTATTGGACGTACAGTCACCTGAGAACTGGCTTTTAGAGTTGGAAGCAAGTCTTCCTCGATTTTGAAGATGATGATGAACTTGACTTGGAAGAAGATTGGCATGATGGTTGGGGTCAGTTTGGGGCATTGATAAACTAATGTCCAGGTATGGAGACAGGTGTTGAGGATGAGTGAGTCCAGGAGTTGTTTGAGGGTTAGAGTATCAGTAGGCCCATGGGAAGAGGTATTCCTATGGAAAGTGGAGAGCCTGGTGGTGTGGATAGTTGACCACGAGCCAGTAGTGATTGTTCCAGTGATCCCGCATAAGTGAGTAATGACCTTGAGTGATTAGTAGTGCACACCAGCTGAGAGATGAATAGAGTCGGTGACAATGGGAAGTAAGCAGAAAGTGATAAAGGAAAGGTTATGCTGCAGCAATGGAGCAGAATTCAGAACAGGATGGGAAACAGCAGGAACAGATCAGAGTTTGCTCAACGTAGAGTGAAAATTTCCCAGAGGAGCAGAAAACTGAAGGCGAAGGAGCAGATCAGGTATTCGTATCGAGGCAGCCCAGCAGAAAATACAGTCCTTGTAGAAAGTGATGGCGACGGTGGATGTCACTGAAGTCCAGAAGCTAGCGGTGAAATGGACTTCAGCCCAGGAAGAAACACATTTCAGTCCAGGATCCACACAGCAGCAAAATAAAGCTGAGAAACCAACAGTACATTATAGGAACACGGGAACAGGAGTAGGCCATTTAGTCCTTTGAGTCTGTTCCGCCATTCAGTGAGATCATGGCTGATCTGTGACCTTACTCCATACACCTGCCTTTGCCCCTCATCCTTGATACCTTTGGTTGACAGAAATCTATCAATCTCAGATTTAAAATGAACAATCGATGTAGCATCAACTACCTTTTGCAGAAGAGAGTTCCAAATTTCTATCACCCTTTGCATGTAGAAGTGTTTTCTAACTTCACTCCTGAAAGGCCTGGCTCTAATTTTTAGACTCTGATCCCCTAGTCATAGATTCCCCAACCAGCAGAAATGAATTGAAGTACAGCCTGAAGCTCAGCCGGTAACAGCAACTGCTAGGGGACGGTTATAGGCTAGAAAAGGTTATCTTAATACTTGAAGTGACTGAGTAGCAGAGTCTGAGTATAGTTCAGCAGAGCAGCCTAATCCTGATTGTGGAGGAATCCAGGAATGAGGGAAGTTAAATTTGAACAGAATTCCAACTGTTGAAAAGAACACAGTCCAAACCATGTCATTAGTAAGGCCACATTTTAAATAGTGTAAGTTCTAGTTACTCTACAATGGAAATTGATCCATTGAAGATTGTTCAAAGAAAACTAGAACAATTTTAGAACTAAGGCCCATCAATTTTAGTTTAGTTATGCCACTGATGCCTCATCCAAGTGGCCTTTTTTCTTGTGTGAGCACCAGTGGCAGTGGACTTTTCAGCTCTGGGGCATAACAGTAGAGTCAGACCGTGCACTCATTTGACATTTACCTGTATGGACTTTTGAGCAGAAGCCACCGGACAGGAGTGGGGTCTTGGTTGATTTTTACCCTCCCTAGCCCATGGACAGTGAAGCCAAATTGTTGGCTCCCGGTCTGGCAATGCCTCGATTTTAAAATATTCATCCCTGTTTCCAAATCCCTCCATGGCTTCATCCCTCCCTATCTCTGTAACCTCCTCCAGCCCTATAACCCTCAGATTGCTGTGCTCCTCCAATTCTGGATCCCCGATTATAATTGTTGCACAATTGGCAGCAGTTCCTTCAGCTGCTTAAGCCCTAAGCTCTGGAATTCCCACCCGAAGCCTCTACACCTCTTCTCCTTTAAGACACGGCTTCAAATCTACCATCTGGCCTAATATCTCCTTATTTGTGGCTTGGTGTCAAATTTTGTTAATGCTTCTGTGAAGCCCCTTGGGACATTTAACTACGTTAAAGGCGCTATATAACTGTATCTTGTTTAAATGCTTAGGATTTTTAGTTTTAGAGATTGTATTGTGGCTGTAAAACTTTTGTTTTGCATTAATAAAAATAGATTCCTGACTTTATAATCCCTGTCATACCATGAGCTTGTGGGAAAACTATTGAGCCTAAAATAATACCAAACTCAATTGTTTCTTTTTATATTTTAATAGGACTTTTACTTAATTCTGTAGCCAAGCCCAGAATTGGCAAAACATAGCAACAGACGTCATTCAGTTGAAATAATTGGCTACGGCAATGATGTGAACTTGAGCTCTGAATAGTGTCCAGTATTCAACCATGAGAGTTATTTGACTGCCATCCATCCAGTATAAATTTAAACCTAACCTGGAAGTGACCTTCTAGCAATGGGAACATTGCACTAATGCAGCATTTACGTGTTTTGCATTCCGACGTAAGCCATTAGAACGTTGAACTCCATAGGCAAAACAGTAGAATACAAATTAGAGTAAATGTATAGTGCATTATTGGTTAGACCACACCTCGAATACTGTCTATTTCTGGTCAATGAGAGCCAAGGCAGACATTCTAGCATTCAAAGCAGTTCAGAGAAAGATGCTCAAGGCTGATGATGAGTTATGGGGAAAGACTGGAGAAACGTGGTGCATATCAAAGTTAAACGTTGAAGATTTACTTCAAGAATAGGACCGGGGATACAGGTTCAAAGACTAATGAATGTTGAGAAACTTTCAGAAAGTGTAGTGGAGGCAAAATCTCTGGAACCAGTTAAGAAACAATTAGATGCTGCAATGCAGGACATTTCAGATAAATTAAGATGGACTGAATGACCTTTCTCATCTGTAATTTATTTATTTATGGGTGAACAGTGTTACTGAATTGGACAGGTATGAAATAGCACCAAGTTATATTTATATTTTTAAACTGATAATGTAATGGACTTAAAGTACAGCTTTTAAGCATTTAAAAATGATTTCAAAATCTACTGTCATGATTATTCAGTGGATGGAAAAGATTTTCTGGTGCATATTGAGGCAAGGAATGGCGAACATACAATTTTGCACTTGTGCACAGTTGGCCCTTGCTTACCAGAAATTGAGTTACAACTGCAGAAACTAACTTCACATGGGGTTCTTGCTGCTAGCACAGCAAGGAGACATTCCTTACACCAGCCTGGATTGAATTTAAACCATGGTCCAGAGAAAAACGGGTGGTGCCACACAGAACTGAGGTTTTTCTTTTTAGGGAAATAACTTTTCATATTTTAGCACTTCTTTCCTCTCCCAGGCCAAGTAACAGAGTTTGATGGGTGTGTAATCTGCTCATCGACTTTTCCCAGTACTGCTCCGATCTTGCAGACAAGGGGTGAACAATAGTGGTCCTAGGACAAAGCTTCCTTAATTGTTTGTTGTTGTGGCCTTTGAGTGGCACCCACAGTAACCAGGCTGAGGAAAGGAGTTCTGCAGCTGAGAATTGTAGCTGTATTCAACTGCCATGTTAACATGATTGCTGCTTCAAACTGTGTAGTGTGTGAGCAGCAACCAATCATGTCTCACAAAGTTTTCAGTACTTTGCATTGCCATATTTCCCCACTCCAATATATATCCTAAAATATTTTTAACATCTGCATGAAAAATTCAACAATTGTTTTTTTTTTAAAAACTCGAGCTACCAGTACATTTAGCCATCTCATCTTTCAATAATTTTTGCTAGCACTGGCCTCCAATTTTTTCTGGGAACCTTGATCATTTTGGGTGGATCTTTGATATAATTTCGTTTTTCACTCCTCCATTTACTCTCCTTTCAGGCCTCCTTGCATGTTCCATCACTCAGTGCTACTCAGTTTACTGCACCAAATCTAATTCGCCCATCGCCCCTGTGCTCGTTGAGCTCCTGGTCCAGCAACACCTTGAATTTAAAATCCTCATCCGTCTTCAAATTCCACCATGGCCTCATCCCTCCCTATGTCTGTAACCTCCTCAAGCCTACAATCCTCAGCTCCTGCAACTCTGACCTCTTGTGCATCCCCAGATTCCTTAGCCCTACCATTGGTCATGTCTTCAGTTGCCTCGGCCCTAAGTTCCCCAAGCTATCTGAAAATTTGCACCTCCTGTTCATCTGTGATAGAGAAATGAATGGAATTGAAGATTTTGCCATGATTGTTCAAATAGTCATTGTCGTCTTTCGTATGGTAGTAGCAAAACATATCAAATGTCAATATCTAAGTTGGATATCCAGGCTAAAGCTTTCGGTGTAACAGCGTGGATACCTTGTAGGCTGTCTGCAAATTTCTCTTTGACGGCAGTGCTCAATGATGTGCTCCAGGGTCTGATTAGGAGTTCCACAGTCGCATGATGGAGATGCTCTAATCTTCCATCCATAGAGAAGGTGGCAGCATCTACCATGATCAGTTCTGAGGCGGTTGATGGTTGTCCACTGTTTGCATGGAAGGTTTGATCCTTCAGGTTGTACTGTGGGGTCCTCCATAAGGAATCCATTCCGTATGTCGCAGCTCTTCCAAGCATTTCAGATACATGTGTATTGCACTTTGGATTTAAGGGAGTGTCATGTCTTTGCTTTTTTATGCTAAATATTTATTAGTTTCAGAATCAGCAACCAGTCCCGTAAATATACTTTGCATCTACTATGATCCAGAGTATGTCTTAAACCGCTCCAGATCTCGGGCAAATGATAGAGCCCTAAAGGATTGTAAGAGGACCCTTATTCTGTGCACAGATTAAAAAATCATTTTTTGTCACAAGGTTTAAAGTGTATTAAGTACAAGCGAAATGGTGTAAATTCAATATTGCTGTAGTTTTTCTGTGTGGGGTAAAGAGGCAATGCATCATCCACTTTTCAGAAATCTTTAGTATTGTATTGAACACTCATACAATCACTGGGTAATGAGAAGAACAATTGGTTTCCAGTCTCTGTTGCAAAGTATTATGTTACATGCCTTTATTTGTCAAACCCCATGATCAAGGCGCTCATTGAGAAAACATTGGTTCATTCTGGGAATTGCATCTAATCTATATATTAACTGTTTGCACAGGCCTGTGAAAATAGATACTATTGCAATGAAATATGTGCACACTTGGCTATAGCCTTTCTAAAATTGAGGTTTTACATCTTAATGGTAATTACCAGACTGTTGACTCTCAAAATTGATTGACCTGATCTTGGAATGTATCCTCTGGAATTATGAGAAGTCTAATTTCTATCTAGACCAAGGCATATTTTTAATGACTAGCTAGTCCGATAGTGGTAACATATGGTAGAGACATTCTCTGAGGGACGAGTTGTCTTTATGACACACTCGTCTAGAAGATGGACAGATGGTGAGTTATTTCGCCTCATAGTTTCACTAATGCTGGTTTGCCAGTACACTATAGGGTGTCTTAAGAAGATTAACTGGGTTATTTTGTGAATTTACAAGAAAACGAACATTACCCTTGAAACTATACTTCATGGTTCTGCACAACATCTGAAAGACCAAGTAATAAATATTTATAGCAATTTTTTTTAACCAAAAATATTGGAGGGCATACAGTTTGTAACTTTCAACTTATTTCTGTATGTCCATAATGTACAAGGAGAAGCTTTTTTAATCTTGTACAATATTTGTGGATCAGTGGTTCTTTTTCTTCAGTGGACCCGTAAATTTGATCAGGTGTTTAGTTGTCTGGTCATTTTGGCAATTTAATTTCAAACCCTACTATTATTCAATCAAGGACTTGAGGATGAAACGGCAAGAGCAAATCACAAGCGGTTCATAATTATCTCAACCATTGAGAAAATAGCCTTGCAATTGATCCTTGGCATATGTACTATTTCTGTTTTACATGGGATTTTGTTTATGGTTAGACTTTGTATTGTGCATATTGGTGCTTCACATGAAATTAGTAGACTCACCACCTTGATGCAAGATTAAATTTATGCAAGATAATTAGCAATCATGATGCTATTACTGTAGCCTCCTTGAGAGATATGTCCCAGTCTGTCTAATTGTACAATAAATCCTTTGCAGTGGTTGACTGGTACTTACAATCCATCAGTGATGAGTATAATATATGTGGGTAGAACAAATGACGGACAGCGAATGAGTTGCTAGTCCATGTGCATGCTTTACTAGGCCAGAGCGTACTGAGTATGTTCATAATAAACTATGTGACAAACCATGTATTAATACATTACACTGCTTTCTCCTTAAAAAAAATGTATGTATTTAACTCTCAAATACAACAAAACTATGGTCCCATCATTTCCCATCATTACATGTACAGGTTGAACCTCCCTTATCCAGAACTATTTCCGGGTGGCACTGCGCAGAACTCCGACATGAACAAATTGAAGTCCTTCCTCACTGCCGACTCCCGTAAATCGCTGACCTGACCTTCCTCCCCTGCCCCCCCCGATGATCTCTCTGCCGCCCATCCCAAGCCAGCCAGCCCCGATATCCCCTTGCTCAGTACCTGTACCATCCAATTTAACGTGGCCACCCCTCGTCCAGAAAAATCCCTTATCCAGAACAGGCCAGGTCCCAAGCGTTCCAGATAAGGGAGGTTCAACCTGTACCGCATAACAGAATCTCCTGGCATTTTTCTTTTAAATGAACTACAAATCCGACAAATGAACTACAAATCCAGTTTAATTACAGGTTTACGGAGCCTTCCCGATCTTCTTAAAGCAGGTTTTGGTGTTGAACCAATTTTCGGGCTGTTTTGTTTCAGTTCCGAACATAAAGATCCTGTTTCTATCTCAGACTTGTTTGAACCTGATACTTCATTTATTGAAGTCTGAACTGAATCAAACTAGTGTATGAGTTCATCATCAAGGGGTTCAAGATCACATCTTGGTTCATCTCTAGCAGAGATCATTTAATCAACTTGAACACTATGAATGTTGTCACCAATTTCAATCAAATATCTTTTGGTTCCACCAATCTCTGCTATGGTTCTTGCATCCCACTTGTGTGAACTCGACTTTCCAGGGGGACTGAAAACACAAACACCACTTGTTTTGATTGAAACTGCGTTCTTTGATTGCTGTCATAATAACGTTTCTGACTGAACTATTTCTGTTCAACTGCCAAATTTGGTTGAACAAGACTCAATCGTGTTCTCAATCTCCTCTTCATCAAGAGTTCTGCTGGGGTATATCCAGTTGTAGTGTGCGGAGTAGTTTGGTATTTCAGCAAGACATTTGCCAAACGTTGCTTCGTGCTGAGTCCCAAACAACCCTGATTGTTTTTTGAGAGTTTCTTTTACTATTATGACTGACCTTTTGGCTGCTTCATTTGAAGCTGGATGATATGGTGGAACAAAATATCGTGTTTGATACCATTCCGTTTCATGAATTCTTGGAATAGAATAGAATGGAACTGAGGGCCATTGTCAGAAACAAGCCATAACATGCAAAGATAGACCTCAACTCATTTATGGTACATTCAGTTGTAGTATTTGAACCCATGAGTTTTACTTCAATCCATTTTGAGTGACTATCTACAAATACCAGGAAATAATAATTTGCTTTCTCACAGAAGTCTACATGTACTCTCTGAAAAGATCTACTTGGCCATGACGAGGGTTGTAGTGGAGTTTTGGGTGGTTTGTTTCTGCAATTTTGGCAAACACTGCATTTGCTGACAAGTGATTCAAGATCACTGTCCAATCCAGACCAATAAACAAAGCTTCTTGCAATTGATTTCATACTGACGATCGCTGGATGTTCAGTATGAAGTTCGGTCAGAATTATTTTGAGCTTGAACATTCTCATCTGCACCTTTTGGTCTCAATAATGTTATTTGCTTTAAACATCTCCATCCGCTCAATGTAAGAACTCATTGGTTCGCTAGCTTCGTCACACATGCCGACGCATCCAATTAATCCTGTAGGCACAGCCATGATTGTCCTGATGCTGTCGAACAGTGACTGAGCATGCTACCTGTGTACCTGTGAGAAGCAACGTCACTGTTGCTGTGTATAAATAGAAACAAAGGCAAAGTACAGATGATTCTGCATGAGCATTAACAGTAAAACATCACAAAAATTCAGTTCAGGTGCCACAAATTCATCATCATCATAGACGGAAGGTTGAACACTGTCCTTCCATGATCCCTAAAAATGGCTTTGGGATCACATTCTTGTTGCAAAAATTTAATATATGTCGGTAGAGCAAATGAAGGACAGAGACTATGAGTTGCTAGTCCATGTGTTTGCTTTACTAGGCCAGAGCGAACTGAGCATGCTCATTCTAAACCATTTGATAATGCATTACAATGAGGTTGACCAGTCAGTCAATCATTTGATGAAGTTTTTCATGAGGTAAGAAAACTAAACTATTTGGAATAGTTGAGAAATTGGCTAGATGGATTGCGCACTGTCTTGGTAACAGAAGACAATTGGGCCCAAGTTTCAGGTGGAGCAACTAACTTAGTTTGAAGTATCTTAGAAATCGCAATTCTTGGCATTTCGTTTGCTCCAGTTCTAGTGAGTTAGTTTCGTTTCGTTTTAGTTCAGTTTTTTTTCAAAAAGGGGCGTTACCAGCCACTTACGCCTGTTTTGCAAGTTGAGGCAGCGAAAAGTTACTCCAAACTAACTTAGAACAGAGTAAGTGTTGATTTTTGTACGCTCAGAAAAACCTTGCCTACACTTTAGAAATTAGGCGCAGGTAACGAGAGTTGGGGGGGTTGGAAGGGAAGTTAGGGGATTTTACAAAGCATTAAAACACTTCACTTTTACCAATAAAGAGCCCTCATCAATAATAAATGATAAATAAATCAATAAATAAAAAATTTAATTTTCCTACCTCACCATCGAGGCAGCGGCAGCAGGCATCGAGCTGCGATTTTTCGGCCGTTCGGCCAGGGGATAGGGGTATTCTGGAAAACACCAGGAGGGCGAGCATGCACGCAGGCAGCAGGCACCAAGCTGCGATCTTTCGGCCGTTCGGCCAGGGTATAGAGGAGGCCTGTAAATGCAGGGAGACAGAGGGAAACAAAAAGGAGACAAAAGCAAAAGACAGAAAGGAGATGAGTAAAAGTGGAGGGCAGAGAAACCCAAGGCAAAAAACAAAAAGGGCCAGTAAATATAAAGGGGCTGCAGGAGGGGTCAAAACTAAAAATCATGGTTTAAAAACTAGTATTAAAACACTCTACCTAAAACGCACGCAGCATTCGAAATAAAGTAAATGAGTTGACGGCACAAATCATGACAAATGGGTATGATTTGGTGGCCATTACAGAAACGTGGTTGCAGGGTGGCCAAGATTGGGAATTAAACATACAGGGGTATCTGACAATTCGGAAAGATAGACAAGAAGGGAAAGGAGGTGGTGTAGCTCTGTTAATAAAGGATGATATCAGGGCAGTTGTGAGAGACGATATTGGCTCTAATGAACAAAATGTTGAATCATTGTGGGTGGAGATTAGAGATAGTAAGGGGAAAAAGTCACTGGTGGGCGTAGTTTATAGGCCCCCAAATAATAACTTCACGGTGGGGCGGGCAATAATCAAGGGAATAATGGAGGCATGTGAAAAAGGAACGGCAGTAATCATGGGGGATTTTAACCTACATATCAATTGGTCAAATCAAATCGCATGGGGTAGCCTGGAGGAGGAATTCATAGAATCGGGATTGTTTCTTAGAACAGTATGTTACAGAACCTACAAGGGAGCAAGCTATCTTAGATCTGGTCCTGTGTAATGAGACAGGAATATTAAACGATCTCCTCGTAAAAGATCCTCTCGGAATGAATGATCACAGTATGGTTGAATTTGTAATACAGATTGAGGATGAGGAAGTAGTGTCTCAAACGAGCGTACTATGCTTAAACAAAGGGGACTACAGTGGGATGAGGGCAGAGTTGGCTAAAGTAGACTGGGAACACAGACTAAACAGTGGCACAATTGAGGAATAGTGGAGGACTTTTAAGGAACTCTTTCATAGTGCTCAACAAAAATATATTCCAGTGAAAAAGAAGGGCGGTAAGAGAAGGGATAACCAGCCGTGGATAACCAAGGAAATAAAGGAGAGTATCAAATTAAAAACCAATGCGTATAAGGTGGCCAAGGTTAGTGGGAAACTAGAAGATTGGGAAAATTTTAAACGACAGCAAAGAATGACTAAGAAAGCAATAAAAAAGGGGAAGATAGATTACGAAGGTAAACTTGCGCAAAACATAAAAACAGATAGTAAAAGCTTTTACAGATATATAAAACGGAAAAGAGTGACTAAAGTAAATGTTGGTCCCTTAGAAGCAAAACAATTATTTTGCTTCGGTCTTCACAGTGGAAGACACAAAACCATGCCAAAAATTGATGGTGACAGGAATGTGGGAAGGGAGGACCTTGAGACAATCACTATCACTAGGGGGGGTAGTGCTGGACAGGCTAATGGGACTCGAGGTAGACAAGTCCCCTGGTCCTGATGAAATGCATTAAAAGAGATGGCGGAAGTTATAGCAGATGCATTCGTTATAATTACCAAAATTCTCTGGACTCTGGGGAGGTACCATCGGATTGGAAAGCAGCTCATGTAACGCCTCTGTTTAAAAAAGCGGGCAGACAAAAGGCAGGTAACTTTAGGCTGGTTAGTTTAACATCTGTAGTGGGGAAAATGCTTGAAGCTATCATTAAGGAAGAAATAGCGGGACATCTAGATAGGAATAGTACAATCAAGCAGACGCAACATGGATTCATGAAGGGGAAATCATGTGTAACTAATTTACTGGAATTCTTTGAGGATATAAACGAGCATGGTGGATAGAGGTGTACCGATGGATGTGGTGTATTTAGATTTCCAAAAGGCATTCGATAAGGTGCCACACAAAAGGTTACTGCAGAAGATAAAGGTACGCGGAGTCAGAGGAAATGTATTAGCATGGATAGAGAATTGGCTGGCAAACAGAAAGCAGAGAGTCGGGATAAATGGGTCCTTTTCGGGTTGGAAATCGGTGGTTAGTGGTGTGCCACAGGGATCGGTGCTGGGACCACAACTGTTTACAATATACATAGATGACCTGGAAGAGGGGACAGAGTGTAGTGCAATAAAATTTGCAGATGACACAAAGATTAGTGGGAAAGCGGGTTGTGTAGAGGACACTGAGGCTGCAAAGAGATTTGGATAGGTTAAGCGAATAGGCTAAGGTTTGGCAGATGGAATACAATGTTGGAAAATGTGAGGTCATCCACCTTGAAAAGAAACAGTAAAAGGGAATATTATTTGAATGGGGAGAAATTACAACATGCTGCGGTGCAGAGGGATCTGGGGTTCCTTGCATGAAACTCTTTTATCCAAAAAGTTAGTTTGCAGCTGCAGCAGGTAATCAGGATGGTGAATGGAATGTTGGCCTTCATTGCGAGAGGGATGGAGTACAAAAGCAGGGAGGTCCTGCTGCAACTGTACAGGGTATTGGTGAGGCCGCACCCGGAGTACTGCGTGCAGTTTTGGTCACCTAGCTTAAGGAAGGATATACTAGCTTTGGAAGGGGTACAGAGACGATTCACTAGCCTGATTCCGGAGATGAGGGGGTTACCTTATGATGATAGATTGAGTAGACTGGGTCTTTACTCGGAGTTCAGAAGGATGAGGGGTGATCTTATAGAAACATTTAAAATAATGAAAGGGATAGACAAGATAGAGGCAGAGAGGTTGTTTCCACTGGTCGGGGAGACGAGAACTAGGTGTCACAGCCTCAAAATACGGGGGAGCCAATTTTAAACAGAGTTGAGAAGGAATTTCTTCTCCCAGAGGGTTGTGAATCTGTGGAATTCTCTGCCAAAGGAAGCAGTTGAGGCTAGCTCATTGAATGTATTCAAGTCACAGATAGATAGATTTTTAACCAATAAGAGAATTAAGGGTTACGGGGAGCGGGCGGGTAAGTGGAGCTGAGTCCACAGCCAGATCAGCCATGATCTTGTTGAATGGCGGAGCAAGCTCGAGGGGCTAGATGGCCTACTCCTGTTCCTAATTCTTATGTTCTTATGTTAAAACACCAGGAGGGAGAGCCAGCCAGCCAGCACGCACCTTTTGAAAGTTTAAGTTTTACTTCAAGTATGGGTGCTGCATTATCAACGCTACGGATTATGTAATGGTTCTCCATCAATTCGCTACATAGGAGAGAATTGATTAGAGCTCACCGCACCAGGAACGTCATAGCCCGTTGGCTGATGGGCAGGAGGCCTTACCCACCTCGGCAATATCGAGTCAGACGTTCGTACTTGGACATGAGTCATGCTGATTGTGTCAAAAGGCTGCGTTTCCACAGAGAAGTTGTCGTTGAGATCTGTGATATGCTGAGAGCAGATTAAAGCCGAGAAGTGGAATGCCGACTGCCTTGTCTGTTGAAGTGAAGGTTACAGCTGCACTTTCCTTCTCTGCCTCGGGATCGTTTCAAGGTACAACTGGAGATGTGTGCGCCATCTCTCAACGTGCAATACATGCCTGCGTTCACCAGGTCACGGCTGCACTGTATGCGCGGAGGAATGACTTCATCAAGTTCCCAATGACAGATCAATCAAAGCATGACAGGGCTCTGGGGTTCTCAAAGATTGCTGGTATCCCAAAGGTACAGGGCTGCATTGATTGTACCCACATCGCCTTGCGAGCATCTGTGGAGGATGCCGAGCAGTTCAGGAATAGAAAAGGTTTCCACTCCATTAATGTGCAGCTCGTGTGTGACAACATATAGCGCATCATGTCAGTCGATGCAAGATATCCTGGCAGCACCCATGATGCGTTCATCCTATGCGACAGCGTTATATCTGTCATTTTTGAGGAACAGCCAGAAGGGCAGAGCTGGCTGCTGGGAGACAAAGGGTAAGGCCTCGCCACCTGGCTCATGACGCCCCTACGCGTAACACGGACGGAAGCTGACCATCAATACAACATGGCGCACATTGCGACGCACAGCATCATAGAGAGGACCATTGGCATCTTGAAACAGCATTTCCGATGCCTGGACCATTCCGGAGGCCACTTGCAATACTCCCCTGAGATTGTCGGTCACTTCACTGTTGTGTGCTGCATGCTGCATAACTTAGCCATCATGAGGCAGCAGGAGCTGGTAGTGGAACAAGACCACCCACATGAGGTGAGAGTGCCTGGTGATAGTAATTTGGAAGAGCAGGATGAGGATGATGACGGCGATCAGGAAAGCATGCAAGTGCCTGATGATGGAGCACGATGTCTGAGGAGGGCGGTCCATCGTGCTCCTTTAACGATTGCTCAAGCCCTGCGCCAGCAGCTCATCCATGAACGCTTCAATTACTGATGCCTGAGGGCTCAGCGGCAACTGTTCCGCATGGACGTGTTTATTCTTTGGAGTTGTTCCTATGTTGTGTTGTGTTAATGGAACATGATTCAGTTTTAATGTAAATATATTTTATTGAAAGATTCACAATGTACTGCATGTTAGTGCAATAAAATATTTTTTGTATCAAACTTTACTTTAATATGACTCTTTAAGATCACTTAAAAACCCTAAGATCACTTATAAATTGTAAAGTTACAAAACTTACGAAACAATTTCAATTTGAAAAAAGTTACTACAGTTACACCAAGAACAAGAACAGCAGCGGCAAAGAAAGGCTGCAACCATCTCTCATCCACATCTCGGTGAATGTTCACTTCTTCATGGGGTCATTTGATTGGCCGGGCTGTGTGCCCTTATTGCAGCAGCTACCTCCATGAGGGCCTGTGCCGTCACTTGCATCCCCTCCCTAACGGCCTGTGACGTCGCTTGCACTCCCTCTGACATTCCCTCCCTTATTTCCCGTGTCATTACTGCTATTTCTCCTGTTAGTCCCGTTACCTCTTCACCCACCGCACTGACGCTGCCCACGAGTGATTGGGTAAGATCATTGGTCTCCACACCCAATGCCACAACCTGACCCACATCTGTTGCATGCTGCATCTCAGGAGAGCATGTTTCAATTCTCCTTCTCCTCGGCCTGGGTCTGCCTCTCACTGGGTCTGGCACCACTCCGGTGGGAGGCACAAGCTGGGACGGCAGGGCCCTGCGTCTTGCAGGTGGCACCACTCCAGTGGGAGGCACAGGCTGGGAAGGTAGCTGCCCTGGGTCTTGCAGGCAGCACCACTCCAGTGGGAAGCGCAGGCTGGGATGGTGGGGCAATGGGTGTTGCAAGCGGCATTACTCCAGTGGGAGGCGCAGGCTAGGATGGTGGGGCACTGGGTATTGCAGGCAGCACCCCTCCAGTGGGAGGTGCACTCTGGGACGGTGGGGCACTGGGTGTAAAATGCTGCATTACACCACCAGCACCACTGGGACCCGCAACCTCGGAATCTGTGAAACCATCGAATGTCGGACCAGAACCTATGCAAGTGTTTGAAAAACTGATGTCCATTAATGTGGACTGATACATATTAAGTTCAAAAGTCACCCCTGAAGATATTTCAGTCAACCCCTGCACCCACCCTTGGTCTGGATCATCCGCATCTGGTTCTTCTTCTGTATGTTCAGGATCGGCATCATCTTCTGCAAAATATAACAGAACAATCAAATGGTTAGCAGCACAGGAGGGAACAGGATGAGTGGCATGAGTAGTCTCACACCTAGCAGGCCAGGCAGCAGGTTGATTTGAAGGGCCACGATGCATTTTCAGGACTTGCCCTCTCCCTTGCGTGTAAGCCCAGCTTGTGCAGTACTGATTGCTTTTCTCCAGGTACGACTCATCAAAGCAACCACTCTCTGTTCCGAGGGTGTCAGTGGATGCAGATTTGGCACGCCTCCTCCTGTTCAAGTTCTTTCCCTTTTGTTGTGGCCCAATTTCTTCTGCAAAAATTAAAATACAACTTTTTACAGAGTGTGTCTTTCTGCAGGGTGGAGCATATACAGATGGTCACATTTACAATTGAGATTCCATTGAAAAATGAAAATATTACTTACACTAACTACTTGACCAAGGTCGTGCCATTTCTTTTTACACTGGCTTCCAGATCTCCTGGTATGCACCACTGCACAGTAATCTTCTGCAACTAGGTTCCAACGTTTCTTCATTTCTTTGGGTAGCACTTTTGTGCGACCTCTGTTGCTGGTATCCAGCTCCTTCCATGTCTGCTCAATCACATTAACTAGTGTCTCCACTTTCTCATGCAAGAAATTCTTCGTTCTTGGTGGACGTTGTCCATTGCTGTATTGAATTGACACTCAGTGATTTTTCAAAACACACAGTCCTTATTTTGCATGCACCTATGCAGCACTCCTTCTGGAAGTTTAGCAGCAACAATCAGTACTCACTGATTCCAGCAACTGATTTCTTCCACTGTACTGCTAACAGTGCTCCTTCAGGCACAAAAAAATCACTCAGAAGGCTTTGCACAGTTCCATACACCCAAAAATCAATTTTCTACATGTCCCTTTAAAGATGGCCGATTGCCAATGTTTGTCTGCCATTGTGCATGCGCGCACGCTCCAACACGCATGCGCAACGCTGCCGGCACTCAAACTGACATTGGGCCTTAGCTCCGCCCCCCTGCCGGCAGTGCTTGCTCAGAACGCCGTTTGCTCCACTCCCAGCAGCTCCTGCTGCGCCGCGCTGAGCTGGAAACAGGCCTACAGATATCGGAGAATCGCGAGATAAGAATTAGGCGCTTTGAGTTCTAAAAAATAGGCGGCCTCTCGGAAGTGCACCGTTCTACCGGATACCGGAAACTTGGGCCCAAAGTGTGGCGATATATGGAAAATGCTCTGCCTGGTAAAAAGTAACCAGTGGAATTAATTATTTGTTCTGGAACTCTAACTATTTGCCTAAGCCATGATCTTATTGAATGGTGATGCAGGCTCGAAGGGCCGAATGGCCTACTCCTGCACCTATTTTCCATGTTTCTAAAATGGAAAAATTTACTACCAAGGGCATAATGTCTCACATGGGTGAATAGAATAGCATGTTGGCCAGTGATATGATAAAGTTGTAGTGCAGTGACCTTTTAAATAGAATAGCACAAGGATTATTTGACAACAAGATAGGAAAGTGATTATTTTTCATTTTCCACTAAAATGGTCTGTCTTGAGATGCAACTTTACAATTTCTTTTGCAGATTGTGAAGATGTGATGCACATCTTGGTGCTTAAAATGTTGTTGAGGCTCAATGAGGACAGGATACAATGCTGGGGAATTTTAAATTCTCATTTCAGGCACTTAGTGTCACAACTGGTGCTATAATCATAAACACTGGAACACATTAGGAAATTTCACACTCCCAGCCACTGATCTTCTGACCGTTCATTTTAATCAGAAAGTCATAAGGCTGAACTTGCCTAATTTCCCATACCTCAGCAGGAGAGTGTATGGGTGTGTTTGTGTTGTTTAACGACGATGCACAGTACTCCAAAGTGTGATCTAACCAAAGTTTTATATAAATTTAATATGACCTCCTGCTGTTGTATTCAATTTCACTAGAAATTTACCCCAATACTTTGTACTCTCCATGCAGAGCACAAAGTATTAGGGTAAATTTCTAGTGAAATTTCGACTAGTGTTGCTACCTTGTGTATCTATATTCCCAGATCTCTTTACTCCTCTACCCTATTTAGTTTCTTATCTTCCAAGGAATACGTGACTTCCTTACTTTTCCTACCAAAATAACCCACCACCCAAATTGCTAGATTGAATTTAAGTTGCTATTTATCTACCCATTGCGAGTTGGTCCAGATTCCCATTCCCAATTGCAATCCCTGCTGGAAATGTCAAGACATGGCTATCTGGTAATGACAGAGCCAGGTTTTTCTGTAATGCTAATATTCCAAGCCTAAGCTCTCAAAAATGACCACTGGTGACAGAGAGTTGTTTTGTGGAACTGTACCACAGCAAGAAATCAACACCTTCAAGAGTGCAGGATAGGAGAAAGTTTCCACTTTTTTAAAAAAAAAGCACTTTTATACTTGAGGGAAAATTCAGTGGGAGATCAGCCACATTTATATTAAAGTTGATTCACGTTTTCATGGATCTGAATCCTGAGGGGTTGAAACAAACTGCTAAGATAGAAGTCTCAAAGTATGGTTGTGTGAAAGACTACAATCTTTTGAAGAATCAGCTAATGAAAGGGTTGTTGCTCGGTATTTTGCTACAAATGTTAAATTACTGGAAACAATGGATTTTGCAGTATTAATGTTTTGTTTGGAACAGCTTTCATTAAGAACAGCAAAAAGGGATTCTAATGTACAAATTCATTTTACTAAATATGCAGCTGAAGATTTTTTTGGCTGTTAGATAAGTAGACAAATTTGATTTTCCCATAATCTGTTGACAAAATATTGCCATTTGCATAAAGGTTGTAAAAATGTTTTTGCACTGATGAAAAGCTTAATATTTGTTGTAACTAAAATTGCACTTGTAAGCTATTTCTGGATATAGAGTAGCAATTATGCCATTTGCAATTTATTACTGTCTAAAGACTGCAATCATTTACTTACTCCCATGGAATGTTATTTTTGGGGCATATGTCTCTGGAAGTGTCGCATTAAAATTCTGTAAAATTACTTTTTCTCTTTTTTAAATTTAAATATTTTAGTAATAAAGTAGTTGAAATATAAACCTGACAAACCAAAACAGTAAAACACAATAAAATTAATTTCCAAACTATGAGCCTAGACTGAATAGAAAAACAACTAATATTGAAAATACCAACATATGGTATTGATTTTTTTACAATCTGTAATTGGCAAAACCAATATTCCCTTTGCAACAAGAGTACAAGAAAGGAAAACCCAATTAGCTGGGTTGAGCTGGCCTATATTTAGCTACCCCTGGGACCAGAACAGGAAGTCTAAGTGTACCATCTACAGCCTGTCTGAGTTATATGCAGACCCAATTGTTATCTAAATTCCATACCAGAACAATTTGAGCATTTGACTTCAGAGTCAATAAACTCTACTGATAGAATCATTGATGGTGACTCACCCTAGGCGTTAAACTCCAAGTTGCTGAATTGCTACCAGCTTGTTCCAAAAATAGAACCAGGCAACTTGGGATGCTAGCTCCTGATGGTGCACAACTAGCATACTAAGATTCACAGTGTGGAACAACTTGTTCATCAACCCCGTGCCAGGATTTATTGGGCTGGAGGAAATTAGAGTTAGGGAGGGGCGAGGCCATGGAGGGATTTGAAAATAATGATGAGAATTTTGAAATCTAGGCATTGCTTAACCAGAAACTAATGTAAGTCAGCGAGCACAATGATGTCTCAGCAAGATCCTACAAATCCCCTAGGAGGACAGGCGCACCAACATCAGCGTCCTCATTCAGGCTAACATCCCCAGCATTGAAGCACTGACCACACTCGATCAGCTCCGCTGCGCAGGCCACATAGTCCGCATGCCAGACACGAGACTCCCAAAGCAAGTGCTCTACTCGGAGCACCCTCACAACAAACGAGCCAAAGGTGGGCAGCGGAAACACTACAAGGACACCTCAAAGCCTCCCTGATAAAGTGCGACATCTCCACTGACACCTGGGAGTCCCTGGCCCAAGACCGCCCTAAGTGGAATATCGAGTCCTTCATTGAAACATCTGTGAACTCATGTGGAAGCAAGTCATCCTCATTCGAGAGACTGCCTATGATGATGATTGCTCTTTGTGGGAACTTGCTGTGCGCAAATTGGCTACCACATTTCCTACATTACAATAGTAACTACACTTCAAAAGTACTTAATTGACTGTAAAGCACTCTGGGCTGACCTAAAGTCATGAAAGGTGCTTAGGGTATATAAATGGAAGTCTGTCTTTTTTCGTTTATCCATAACGTGAGGCTTACTTAAATGGAACAGACCAAACATGAGTGTTCAATTATTCGCTTAGAATCTACCTTATTATATCATTCCTACAGTTTTGTTTATGTATTTAATTTGATAATTCGTCTATATAAGAGGTATTCAAACCTTGGGTCATCACATTTCTGAGTATTTTCATTTTTTGATATGCTAACAGGAAAAATAATTTTTTGAGCAATGACAGTCGTTCAGTAGTTAAGTCTAGGGGTCCTCCGGAATGTGTAAATATTCGCACGCCGCTCCAACCTCTCCTCCAATCCGCACAAGTTTGAAAGGCACTTGTGTTCAGTATCATATAATTATCTGTCACCCTTGCATATACATACTTTTCATTAATATGCAACGTACTCCATGATTGGGGTAGAAATAGCTGAGGATAAAATTGATATCGTGCTGGCATAATAGACTTAATGCTCACTCAGAGAAGCCATCAATAAACCAAATAAAACCATAGAATGCTGAAATTTATAAACCAGAATAGTAGAAAACAAGTTATGCATGCAAACCTCATCAATGTGTAAGACTTGCCACCAGGGGGCACATCTGTGGGAAACCTAAAGGTCACCTGTGCACCCTGGGCAAGCAGGTATAAAACGCAATCCACCATGCTGCTTCCTGACTTTTGGAGTTATATTAAAGAGACCAAGGTCACAATGGTTTGAGCTGACAACACAGTCTTGTGAAGTTATTCTGAACATAATACAAGTACTAGGAAGCTATGCTTAAACTGTATAGTACGCTGGTCAGACCACGCCTTATGTACGCCTTATGTACTGTGTCCAGGTCTGGTCACTTAAAAAGAGGCATCTGAGAAGTTGTATTATAACGGTGTACAAGATAGTAAAGAAAGGATAAATCTGGAAAGTTAAGTCAAGATAAATTACAAGAGTAGAACAAGAGGACACAGGTTCAAACTAGTAAAAGACACATTTGGTACTTGTATAAGGAAGCTCTTCACTTAGTGATCAATATATGGCATGGACTTTTGATAGTACAGTGGAGGTGAAATGTTTGATAATGTTTAAGAACCAACTGGATGACATAATGATAGTGGGAGGAGGGGGCAACTGTGCAGGGTCTTTCTGAATGGATGAACTAAGTTGGGCTGAATGGCCTTTCTCGTTCACCATTATCTTGTGATCATAATAAAGTCTAAATTAAATTTTAGAGGGAAAAAAAGGTTTGTCGATTTATTTTTTACTTGAAGTTTAATTAATTTTTTTCCCATGCCATAACCATATGGCAGGCTCACCAATGGCTTAGTGGGCAATATTATAATGTGATAGCGTTCCATAGACCAGCAAGGTGTTGATTGAGCTGGTTTCAGTAAGTGCTCTGGTCTGAATATTACAAATAACCTCAATGGTACTAAGCTTTTTTTTGGTGTTGTGAAGAAATCACACGGGCTGGATTTTTGGCTTTGTCGATTTCACGGCAAAAGCGGAGGCGGTGTGGGGAATTTACCGTTCAATTAAAGCTAGCAATTAATTGCTTAATTTTGGTCATTTGGGCTCTGCGCCGGGCCGCAGCGCAAAGGGAGGCATTGAACTATTTTTGCATCACAAAAATGGGATCCTCGCCAACTTTAGTGCAAGACCAGGAGTGCACCGAGAGATCCATTGGGAGGGGGAAAAAAAAATCATTAAACATTGCCAACACCCTTACCTCACAAATCGCTGAAAAAATAAAAACTTTAACTTAACTTTTTTGTTGTTTTTCCAACTCACCGTCGCCTGCATGGCTGGACCGCTGTGTTTTCCCTGGTGGTCATCACGGGGCGTGTTACATGTCGTACGGGTCTGGTGAGACTCAACTCACAATGGTGTCGCAGTGCGAGCCGTTGCACACCCGCCGCAGCTCTCTCCGGCGGTGCTTTTAAGCACCACCGCAAAAACCGACCCGAGGATTGCGACTGGACGAAAACCAGCTGACCGCCCCAAAACGCGGCGAAAACCCGGTCACAAATGACCCAAAACCCAGCCCTATAGATTCTGAATAACATCAGCAACTCTGAAAGAAATATGAATTGTTAAAATTTAAATCTGTGGCAATTAGGTAGGCTCTTCATTTATCTAATACTTGCACTTTTCAATTATGTGGAACAATATTCAGGTAGCACAGTAAATGTCAGACATGGAGAAAAATATACTAACTAAAAGAACATTTGCAAATTTTGTGTGGCTCCAAAATGGAAGTTTTAACTCCCATTTTGGTTTAAGAATTCACCATTTACACATTTTAGCTTGGAACCATAAAAGTTTATGGTCATTTGGTTCATTGTCTCTATGCTGGGTGTTTGCTACAGCAATCCAAAACTAATCCCGATGCCCTGTTCCTTTATTTTCCACTGCTTCAGATGTTAATCCATTTTCCCTTCAAAATCTGCAGTGGTCTCTAATGCTTCAACAACTCTGCATAAATAAATGGGCGTAGCCATTTGCATGAGAAAAATGCTCTGATTGGGTCTTAATCACATGACCTGCTTGCTGATTGGTCCCCTTGGAGGATAAGACACACCCAGCAGTTTTTCTGGAATGTGTAATTAGAACCGCCCAGCCCAAGTTCTCAGTGACTTTGCAAAGTGTAATTCGAACCATTCTGACTTCAGACCCTAGATACGATAGAGCTCCCCAACCCAGCACAAGTTCCTGACCCTCCCCCCGCCCAAGCCCAAGTCCATGCTCCCCATCAGCCCAAATTCATAGCCAATGCATGCATGAGCAGAAGGATGCACAAAAACCTAGTGCAAATAGTCACTCTGTAAATAAGTTTCTTCTAAATTCACTGACTATCATCATCAGCTCCCCATTGAGAGGAGGTAGGGTGAATAGGAAAAGTCTATCAAACCTCTTCATAATTTTAGAAAACTCAGTTAAATCTCCTTCTGCTACAGTGGAAATATTCCAAGCATTTTAAGGTTTCATTCTGGTGAATCTACATTGAATGCTCTCTTTGGTTTTAATGTCCTTTCTATAATGGGGTGCTTGGCTAGTTAGTTTGGGTAGTACTGATCAAATCTTGTACAAACATCAGGAAGCCTATCTTTCACTGAGACTTCAACATTTTTGTAATTTCCAGTCAGGCTTTCCAGTTGTCAACTGCTGTTTAAAATAATTTTCAATGGAGCACAATTTAGAAGGGTGTGAGCACTGTGAAAACTTTATAAAGAGGAGCATTTGACATAATTCACCAAGAGATAGTGCTGTGAAATTCCAAGCACCAGCAAGATTAATGGGACTCCTCTCAATGTTTGAAGCTTTTCTCTATTGATTCATCTTTATCGCTTCATCAAATCCTTTGGAAGGTCAAGAAGAGGAGTAAGGAGCCAGACTGTTTTCGTGAAAGATTAAAAAAAAATTGTGATTAATTGAACAGACTAATATGAACACTGGCGAGATAGTCTTGGAGCTGACATAAATCCATGATATTGGTGTAGTGGGTTTCTTAAGGAACTCAACAGTTAGTGGTATGCTTTGGAGACTAACTCAATCCTTATTACCAGAAAGTAAACTTTAATGGGCCCGAACTTGGTAACCTTACTGCCCATTGCCACCGAGTTTTTTCGGCGGTCTCCCCTCGGTGCCAGTTTCCATTAGGCTTCAAAAGGTAGATAAATCCCCTGGACATGATGGCTTGCATCCTAGGGTCGTAAGAGAAGTAGTGGCAGAGATTGTGGATGCATTGGTTGTAATTTACCAAAATTTCCTGGATTCTGGGGAGGTCCCACCAGATTGGAAAACTGCAAATGTAACGCCCCTATTTTAAAAAGGAGGCAAACAAAAAGCAGAAAACTATAGACTAGTTAGCCTAACATATTTGAGAACTGGCAGTCATCAAATAATAGACACCGTAGGATATTATGCTTGTGTCACCCAGCTTGAAATCTGTTGTAGAAATTGGATGCATTAGTGTTAGAACTTTCTATTTGGAGCATGTATGCTGAAATTCTTATTTATTTTGTTTCCTTGTTTGTGGTACCTTTTTCTTGTGCACTTCTCTGTATTGAATTAAAGTGACCTAGGCAACTTAGCTCTAAAAGGGCACAAGTTTCCACAAGAAAAAAAACGGGCGCCCCTCCGAGCTGGGCGCCCGTTTTTCGCGCCTAAAACGGCGCCTAAAAAAATCCTCGGTATTCTCCACCTACTTACAGGTCCTCTGGCCCTCGGCGCAGCCAGCACGAGCTGTGGGGGGGGGGCGAAGCCAGGTCCCGGCGCTGAAAACAGTGCCGGGACCTCTGCACATGCGCGCTACAGTCGGCACGCAAGTGCAGTAGCTCCAGGCGCCGAACTGTGTGGGAGGGACCCGAAGCACGCAGCCCCTAGCCCTGACTGAATGGCCTCACTGGGGCTGCGTGAATAAGGCTTCTCCCACGGCCAGCTCCTGCTCCCCGCCCCTGACAAGACCCGACACTTGCTCCCCCCCCGCCGACCAGACCCGAGACCCGCTCCCCCCACCCCCGACCAGACACCGCTCCCCCCCCCCCCGCCGACCAGACCCGACCCAACACCCGCTCCCCCCTGCCGACCAAACACCGCGCTCCCCCCCCCCCCCCCCCCGCCGACCAGATACCGTTCCACCCCCTGCCGACCTCCCCCCCGCCGACCAGACACCGCCCCCCCCCCCCCCCCGCTGACGAGACCCGACCCGACACCCAGACCCGACCAGACACCGCTCCTCCTCCCCCCCGCCGACCAGACCCGACCCGACACCCGCTCCCACCGCCGACCAGACACCGCTCCTCCTCCCCCCCCCCCCAGCCGACCCGACCCGACACCCGTTCCCCCCCCTCCGCCGACCAGACCCGACCCAACACCCGCCCCCCCCCGCCGACCAGACCCGACCCGACACCCGCTCTCTCCCCCCCCCCCCCTCACCCGACACCTGCCCCGACCCGACACCCGCTCTCTCTTCCCCCCCCCCCGGACTGACCTGACCCGACCCGCCACCCCCCCCCCCCCCCCACTGGACCCGACTCCCGGACTTGATCCGATCCGACCTGACCTCTCCCTTCCCCACCCCCCCCTCTCTCCTCTCTTTCCCCGCCCCCCCCCCCCCCCCGCTCTCTCTCTCTCTCTCTCTCTCTCTCCCTCCCCCTCTCTCTATCTCTCTCTCTCTCTCTCTCCCTCCCTCCCCCCCTTCCCCCCCCCCCTCTCTCTCTCTCTCCCTCCCTCTCTCTCTCTCTCTCTCCCCCTCCCGCTCAGCGGCACGAACGGCTGCAGAATTCTCCCTGGCTGAAGCACTTTCTCACAGGTAGGAAGATGGTTTATTTAATCTTTTCTTGGCTTATAAATGTTTATTCAGTTTGGATTTATTTGTATAATATTTGTAGAAGTATAAATAAGGATTTATTGTCGAATTTAATGAGTTCCCTTCCCTTCCCTTCCCCTCCCCCCCACCTCGTTCTGGACGCCTAATTTGTAACCTGCAACTGCGCCTGATTTTTTAATGTGTAGAACAGGTTTTTTCAGTTCTACAAAAATCTTCACTGGCTCCATTCTACTTTAGTTTGGAGTACATTTTCACTGTGGAAACTTTCAAATCAGGCGTCAGTGGCCGGACACGCCCCCTTTTGAAGAAAAAATTCTGTTCTAAACTAGAACTGTTCTACCTGACTAGAACTGCAGAAAACAAAATGTGGGGAATTGCGATTTCTAAAATAGTCCGTTCTCCACCAGTTGCTCCTAAAAATCAGGCGCGAATCATGTGGAAACTTGGGCCCATAGTGTGAATTATCAAATGATCAAAGAATCAGCACAGAAGGAGGCCATTCATCACAAGGGGCCCTGCATTGGCCAGGAAACGAGCCCTGGCCTCCTGCGTGGCAGGTGAGAATTCTACCCCATACCCACCAATGGTTACTAATTTGTTGAAATATGAAAAGAACTAGTCAAAATTTCCTCCCAAGCTAAAAGTGTAAATTTACAAAAAACCCTGCATGAGCAGGTATATTGAAAATAATTTTAAGGCTAACCGATTCTCCAAATGCATCATCGAACACTTTTAAGAATGCCACTTGTAGAATGAAGATGTTGATTTCTTCGCATAATCTACAGGTTCAATCTAATGTAGGCTAACCTAAAATGAAGCAAAGGTATTGAAAACTAGCTTTGTCTGAATTAACTGCAAGTAAAATTTCAGTCTCGCAGCCCATAATAGTTGAAAGTAGAAGATTTACGAGTAAGAAATCAACACACATAGTGTTGTGAAATGTCAAACTAGTTGTAATTTTTCACTCAATGTCATTGAAGTATCACTTTTTTCATCTTTTCAACACTTTTCACCTGCAAGGATTGAAGTGTTCTGCCAATATCTTAATCTCTTTTACTTCTGCCTAAATATTTGACAATCAAGTTTTGGCATAGTTCAAAGATGACAATTGAACAATTTTGTAATCATTCTTTTAAACTCCACTACTTGACTTTGTTCAAGGTAAGTGGTATGGGGTGGGAGGGCCTATGGGGGGGAGGAACTTAACACAATCACAATCACTAAGGAGGTGGTACTCAGTAAGATAATGGGACTAAAGGCAGATAAATCTCCTGGACCTGATGGCTTGCATCCTAGGGTCTTAAGAGAAGTAGTGGCAGGGATTGTGGATGCATTGGTTGTAATTTACTAAAATTTCCTGGATTCTGGGGAGGTCCCAACAGACTGGAAAACTGCAAATGTAATGCCCCTATTTAAAAAAGGAGGCAGACAAAAAGCAAGAAACTATAGTCTCGGTTAAGGAGATCTTCGAAGTGCTCCTTCGAGCGGGCCCTTACTGCCTCGTTGTCCTCAATGAGTGCCTCCCCATTCTTGGCCAGACATAGAAACATAGAAACGTAGAAAATAGGTGCAGGAGTAGGCCATTCGGCCCTTCGAGCCTGCACCATCATTCAATAAGATCATGGCTGATCTTTCCCTCAGTACCCCTTTCCTGCTTTCTCTCCATACCCCTTGATCCCGTTAGCCGTAAGGGCCATATCTAACTCCCTCTTGAATATATCCAATGAACTGGCATCAACAACTCTCTGCGGCAGGGAATTCCACAGGTTAACAACTCTCTGAGTGAAGAAGTTTCTCCTCATCTCAGTCCTACCCCTTATCCTAAGACTGTGTCCCCTGGTTCTGAACTTCCCCGACATCGGGAACATTCTACCTGCATCTAACCTGTCCCGTCCCGTCAGAATCTTTTATGTTTCTATGAGATCCCCTCTCATCCTTCTAAACTCCAATGTATAAAGGCCCAGTTAATCCAGTCTCTCCTCATATGTCAGTCCAGCCATCCTGGGAATCAGTCTGGTGAACCTTCACTGCACTCCCTCAATAGCAAGAACGTCCTTCCTCAGATTAGGAGACCAAAATTGAACACAATATTCCAGGTGAGACCTCACCAAGGCCCCGTACAACTGCAGTAAGACCTCCCTGCTCCAATACTCAAATCCCCTAGCTTTGAAGGCCAACATGCCATTTGCCTTTGTCACCGCCTGCTGTATGCCAACTTTCATTGACTGATGAACCATGACACCCAGGTCTCGTTGCACCTCCTTTTCCTAATCTGCCGCCATTCAGATAATATTCTGTCTTTGCGTTTTTGCCCTGAAAGTGGATAACCTCACATTTATCCACATTATACTGCATCTGCCATGCATTTGCCCACTCACCTAATGTGTTCAAGTCACCCTGCAGCCTCTAAGCGTCCCCCTCACAGTTCACACTTCCACCCAGTTTAGTGTCATCTGCAAACTTCGAGATATTACACTCAATTCCTCCATCTAAATCATTGATGTATATTGTAAAGAGCTGGGATTCCAGCACTGAGCCTTGCGGCACTCCACTAGTCACTGCCTGCCATTCTGAAAAGGACCCATTTATCCCGACTCTCTGCTTCCTGACTGCCAACCAGTTCTCTATCCACGTCAGTATATTACCCCCAATACCATGTGCTTTGATTTTGCACACCAATCTCTTGTGTGGGACCTTGTCAAAAGCCTTTTGAAAGTGGTGTCACATTAGCTACCCTCCAGTCCATAGGAACTGTTCCAGAGTCGATAGACTGATGGAAAATCATCACCAATGCATCCACTATTTCTAGGGCCACTTCCTTAAGTCCTCTGGGATGCAGACTATCAGGCCCCGGGGATTTATCGGCCTTCAATCCCATCAATTTCCCCAACACAATTTCCCGCCTAATAAGGATATCCTTCAGTTCCTCATTCTCACTAGACCCTCGGTCCCCTAGTACTTCCGGAAGTTTATTTGTGTCTTCCTTCGTGAAGACAGAACCAAAGTATTTGTTCAATTGGTCTGCCATTTCTTTGTTCCCCATCATAAATTCACCTGAATCCGACTGCAAGGGACCTATGTTTGTCTTCACTAATCTTTTTCTCTTCACATATCTATAGAAGCTTTTGCAGTCAGTTTTTATGTTCCCGGCAAGCATCTTCTCATACTCTATTTTCCACCTCTTAATTAAACCCTTTGTCTTCCTCTGCTGAATTCTAAATTTCTCCCAGTCCTCAGGCTTGCTGCTTTTTCTGGCCAATTTGTATGCCTCTTCCTTGGATTTAACACTATCCTTAATTTCCCTTGGTAGCCACGGTTGAGCCACCTTCCCCGTTTTATTTTTACTCCAGACAGGGATGTACAATTACTGAAGTTCATCCATGTCATCTTTAAATGTTTGACATTTCCTATCCACCGTCAACCCTTTAAGTATCATTTGCCAGTCTTTTCTAGCCAATTCACGCCTCAAACCATCGAAGTTGCCTTTCCTTAAGTTCAGGACCCTAGTTTCTGAATTAACTGTGTCACTTTCCATCTTAATAAAGAATTCTACCATGTTGTGGTCACTCTTCGCCAACCGGTCTCGCTAATTAGTCCTTTCTCATTACACATCACCCAGTCTAGGATGGCCAGCTCCCTAGTTGGTTCCTCGACATATTGGTCTAGAAAACCATCCCTAATACACTCCAGGAAATCCTCCTCCACTGCATTGCTACCAGTTTGGTTAGTCCAATCAATATGTAGATTAAAGTCACCCATGATAACTGCTGTACCTTTATTGCATGCATCCCTAATTTCTTGTTTGATGCTGTCCCCAACCTCACTACTACTGTTTGGTGGTCTGTACACAACTCCCACTAGCGTTTTCTGCCCCTTGGTATTCCGTAGCTCCACCCATACCGATTCCACATCATCCAAGCTAATGTCCTTTCTTACTATTGCATTTGATTTCATCTTCAACCAGCAACGCCACCCCGCCTCTTTTTCCTTTCTGTCTATCCTTCCTAAATGCTGAATACCCTTGGATGTTGAATTCCCAGCCTTGGTCCCCCGGAGCCATGTCTCCATGATGCTAATCACATCTTAGCCGTTAACTGCTATCTGCGCAGTTAATTCGTCCACCTTATTCCGAATACTCCTCACATTGAGGCACAGAGCCTTCAGGCTTGTCTTTCTAACACACTTTGCCCCTTTAGAATTTTGCTGTAATGTGGCCCTTTTTGCTTTTTGCCTTCGGTTTCTCTGCCGTCCACTTTTACTTTTCTTCTTTCTATCTTTTGCTTCTGCCCCCATTCTGCTTCCCTCTGTCTCCCTGCATAGGTTCCCATCCCCCTGCCATATTAGTTTAACACCTCCCCAACAGCACTAGCAAATATTCCCCTAGGACATTGGTTCCGGTCCTGCCCAGGTGCAGACCGTCCGGTTTGTACTGGTCCCACCTCCCCCAAAACCGGTTCCAATGTCCCAGGAATTTGAATCCCTCCCAGCTGCACCACTCCTCAAGCCACGTATTCATCTGAGCTATCCTGCGATTCCTACTCTGACTAGCACGTGGCACTGGTAGCAATCCTGAGATTACTACTTTTGAGGTCCTACTTTTTAATTTAGCTGAAGAGGAAGTCATGTTTGACATATTTGCTGGAGTTCTTTGAGGATGTAGCGAACAGGGTGGATAAAAGGGAACCAGTGGATGTGATGTATTTGGACTTCCAGAAGGCATTTGACAAGGTGCCACATAAAAGGTTACTGCATAAGATAAAAGTTCATGGGGTTGGGGGTAATATATTAGCATGGATAGAGGATTGGCTAACCAACAGAGAGTCGTGATAAATGGTTTACTCTCTGGTTGGTAACCAGTAACTAGTGGGGTGCTGCAGGGATCGGTACTGGGTCCTCAACTATTTACAATCTATATTAATGATTTAGATGAAAGGACCGAGTGTAATGCAGCGTCGTTTGCTGATGATACAAAAATGGGTGGGAAAGCAAATTGTGAGGAGGACACAAAAATCTGCAAAGGGATATAGACAGGCTAAATGGGCAAAAATTTGGCAGATGGAGTATAATGTGGGAAAATGTGAGGTTATCCAATTGGGCAGAAAAAATAATAAAGCAAATTATAATTTAAATGTAGAAACATTGTAAAAGTGCTGCAGTACAGAGGGACCTGGGGGTCCTTGTGCATGAAACACAAAAAGTTAGTATGCAGGTACAGTACAGCAAGTAATCAGCAAGTACAATGGAATGTTGGCCTAAATTGCAAAGGGGATAGAGCATAAAAGCAGCGAAGTCCTGCTACAACTGTAAAGGGTATTGGTGAGGCCACACCTGGAGCACTGCGTACAGTTTTGATCACCGTATTTAAGGAAGGATATACTTGCATTGGAGGCTGTTCAGAGAAGGTTCACTAGGTTGATTTTGGAGATGAGGGGTTTGATTTATGAAGATAGGTTGAGTAGGTTGGGCCTATAAACATTGGAGTTCAGAAGAATGAGAGGTGATCTTATCGAAACATATCATAATGAGGGGGTTCGACAAGCTGGATGCACAGAGGATATTTTCAATCATCGGGGAAACTAAAACTAGGGGACATAGTCTCAGAATAAGGGGTCGCCCATTTAAAACTGAGATGAGGAGGAATTTCTTCACTGAGGGTTATAAATCTATGGAATTCTCTGTCCCAGAGAGTTGTAGAGGCTGGGTCATTGAATATATTTAAGGTGGAGATAGACAGATTTTTGAACGATAAGGGAATAAAGGGTTATGGGCAGTGGGCAGCGAAGTGGAGCTGAATCCATGATCAGATCAGCCATGATCTTATTGAATGCCAGAGCAGGCTCCAGGCCAAAATAGCCTACTCCTGCTCCTATTTCTTGTGATCTTATGTTCTTAAATTGAAACTAAACCCAGATTCTGGTTCAAAAGCTTTTTGCATGTGCAGGCAATTCCAGCATGCACCTTTTTTATAGAGCAGGGGTTTTCAACCTTTTTGCTGCTGAGCCCCAACCTTGTTATAAAAATTCCACGGATGCCAGTAACACAACACAAGTATTTTTCCTCTATAAAAATTCTCTCAGTGTTGCTGCTATACCAGCACTGCAGAAGATGCTAGTCCCTAACCACTCCCTCTTTCCCTTCACAGGAGCCCCATTCACCTGACCCCCAGTCTCCCTCTTTTCCATCGCACTCCCTCACTGGTGCATGAACTGGCTGTGGTTATCTGCTTGATTGTCAGTCAAACAATCTTTTTCCCTGTTGAGAATCCCTATTATTGAGGATCTTCTGATGGCTCAGTGAATAAATACATCACGGTGTGGTACTGCACCACACTGATGGTCTCAGTGCCTTTCGGCTAGGGGGAAAATAAGCCAGCATTTCACTTTTGCGTTTTCAGATGGCTAATGCTGGAAAATATATGTGTGGATATATAGTGTGGACAGGATTAATTTGGTTAAACAGTCTCGCACAGTTGAGTTGCCTGTCCATGCTCAATCATACAAACCTTTGAGTGAAGTACTGGAGGAATGATGCTCATAGGATTGTATTCCATCATGTCAGTGTCTTTGAGAAGGGGAGGGGTTGTATAATTTGTAGGGACGAGAATAATTGCTGTTACATCTCCAAACCTGTCTTGGCAACATGCACATACTTGGTAATATTTAAAGCTGCGTTACTTTTAGGGGGTGGGTGGGGAAGTGGTAAAGGTGAGTGAAACTAGATAATGTAATTAGTTAGCGTGCTAATTTTTTCCCCTGTTAAGACTGGCTTTGAATCCAGTTGCTATTCTGAATCCTCAAAATTCTAATTTTGCATAAATTACTCTTTGGTTATGAGAGCAACTGGTGTGAGGTGCAAAAATGAGAAGCATTCAAGTAGTGAGAGGTTGCTCATGTGAGGTTCACTGCTATTAGCAAGGGCAGACATCGATGACGAGGTCCAACACTGCCTCCAACGTGCCAGCGCAGCCTTCGGTCGCCTGAGGAAGAGAGTCTTTGAAGACCAGGACCTCAAATCTGGCACCAAGCTTATGGTCTACAGGGCAGTAGTAATACCTGCCCTCCTATATGGCTCAGAGACGTGGGCTATATACAGCAGACACCTGAAAGCGCTGGAGAAGTACCACCAGCGCTGCCTCCGCAAGATCCTGCAAATCCACTGGGAGGATGTCAGTGTCCTCGCCCAGGCCAACATCCCCAGCATCGAAGCGCTGACCACACTTGACCAGCTCCATTGGGCAGGCCACATCGTCCGTATGCCCGACACGAGACTTCCTAAGCCAGTGCTCTGCTGGGAACTCCTACACGGCAAGTGAGCCCCAGATGGGCAGAATAAATGCTTCAAGGACACCCTCAAAACCTCCTTGATAAAGTGTAACATCCCCACCAACACCTGGGAATCCCTGGCCCAAGTCCGCTCAAAGTGGAGGAAAAGCATCCGGGAGGGCGCTGAGCATCTCGAGTCTCGTCGCTAAGAGCATGCAGAAACCAAGCGCAGACATCGGAAGGAGCGTGCAGCAAACCAGGCTCCCCACCCACCCTTTCCTTCAACCACTGTCTGCCCCACCTGTTAGAGACTGTATTTCCCACATTGTACTGTACAGCAACCTGAGCACTCACTTTGAGTGGAAGCAAGTCTTCCTCGATTGCCAATGATGATGATGAAGGATGCTGTGTAATCTCTCTCCTCAATGGTACAAACAGTTTACTTGCATTGTTGTGAACCTGGAGATGACAGAGCTCTCCTGATCATACACAATCACTTGCATGTTGTGCTTCTTACCGTCTCCCACTACCACTGTGATCATTGAAAATAGTTGACAAGATCGAACAATGCCACCAAACTTAGTTTTCAGCTTTAAAAACTTGCCTCTTTTGGTGGGGTTTCCGATCAGCAGCTTTTATACTACAGTAATGTCCATCCTTACTGTTACTTCACAAGGCAGATCATTTCAGAATTGTGAACAACTTTTGAAGTTGAAGATTTTTTATCTGATCACTTGTACCAATGTATTCATGTTACCGAATGTGTGTGACGATACTGTGATCTTATATTATTTAAATCAACTTCTCTTCGCTATTTTAAATCAGACTAATTTCAGAAACCAAGTAGGGCTTAACCCATTTGTTAATGTTTAAATGGAATAAGCAGTGTGTTCACACATCAATGATTTGACTGAATTATTTCATCTTGTACATTTTCTGGAAATATTTTGATATGCTCATTAAATCCCTTAGCGTAACATTTTTAACTAAAATATGAAATTCCTGTGTAATAAGGATTGTTCCAGTGTGTATTGCATGTACATGATATATATTATGTATATTCTAACAATGTTTGTATTAACATAGTATTTTTCAGAATATTCTTTACTCATATTGATATGTTTTTGAAATTGAATATAACCCTGCTTACCTTGCACTTCAAAGTTAACTGAACAATTCTGTTCTGAGAATTGCTGGACTGCATTTGATTTTTTTTTTAAGGCCTTTGTGAACTAGCTGTCCTTGAAACTGGTTTCTCTTAATCAGACCTACTAATTTTAATAAGTCTATAGGTCATCAAAAACATAATCTTTGCTTTTTAATTTTTCAGGAGTTTGCCTGAAGCAACATAGAATGAGAATGGAATGTGCGTGTGACTGAATCCTGGAGAAGACACAGCTTGGTGATTATAACTCCGTCTTAAAAGGACGCCTGTGGGGACAGTTCCTTACTCTGCTGTGACTTTCGAATTCACAATGGCAATATTCTTGTGGCTTGGTGGCTAATACTGTGTTAACATATTTATCAGTTTGGATCTTCAACATTTATTTTTGCATCTGCTTCTGGAGATTGCAGATGAAATGCACTGCAGTTAGAAATGGACTGTCAAGACCTACAATGGAAGTGTCCTGGCTGCCTCCTGCTCAGTTTCACCCAGTGAGGACAGGTTGAAGTTGGGATTGCAAGCATTGCTTGAAAAACAGTATGCAGGAAGCTGGTTTTCAAGCCACAAATGCTTCAAAAGGTACGTGTGTTTATAATGGTACATTTACTGTAGGAAATTTCCCATAGATAACCCATCAAAAAGTTATGTCATTTTTAGATCATTGTTGTGACAAAAATTCGCTTATAATTCGAGGATAGGTTTTCTTGCAGTATATCTTCATTGGTTGATTGTCCAAAAAAATTCAGTATACAATCTTTGTTTGAGTAAGTAAGGAGAAACTATTTCCACTGGTAGATGGGTTGGTAATCAAACAACACTGATTTAAGATCATTGGCAAATGAACCAGAGGGAAAATGAGAATTTTTTTTTATGCAGCATGTTATGATCTGGAAAGCACTGCCTGAAAGGGTGATGAAAGCAGATTCAATACAGGCAACTCTCAATTATCCGCACACGGATCCAACGGGAAATCATTGTAACGGGATTGAAAATTTCGGCCTGGGAAGACATCGGGCCGCTGACATCGGAGTCCTTTCGGCCCGGGAGGGCATCGGACCAGTGCGTTCGGAGTCCTTTCGGCCCGGGAACGCATTGGGCCGGTGCGTTCGGAGTCCTTTCAGCCTGGGAAGGCATCAGGTTTTAGCTTTATAATGTCAATCGCTCTAACGGAGAAATCGTTTACCCGGCATAGCCTAATCCCCGAGGGACCCAGATAATTGAGAGTTGCCTGTAATAACTTCCAAAAGGGAATTGGATATATATTTGAAAGGAAATATTTTCAGGCCTATGATGAAAGAGCTGGTGAGTGAGACTGGATAGCTCATTCAAAGAGCCAGCACAGGCATGATGGGCCACATGCCAGCCTCCTGTGCTGTATCCTTCTAACATGATTACCTTACCTGAAAGGTCAAACTATTGGTCCCAGTAGGCTGAATTAATGGAACTCGTTTCTGTGCTAGAGCTGCATCATTTTTTTTTAAAGGTATGCACCCATTTTTTTACCTGACATTTATTTTTTACTTCCCTTTATTCAGAGCTCTCCAGGCAGTACACTAACTGTGGATGAGTGGACTTATGGCAATTTTTGCCGGTGCCATTCTTTAGGAGACTGCTAAGGGATGCACAAGATCAACTAATGGCAACTCCCTTTGTAGGTTGGCAGACTGGAGGCATATAGTCAGTGGTGCTGTGTGTTGGAGCTTTTAAATTTATGCTCCTTTATTATAATAGGATCCTTACGAACCAAGTATTTTGTGTCTAAGATGTGTTATGAATGTTAAGCAGCAGAATATACATAGAATAACATGAAGAAACTTACGGGCCGAAATTCAGGCCTACCAGAAATCTGGTGCACCTATCTTTTTCTAGATGTTTGTACAGGACTCTTGATTCATTGTTACCCCTTTGGCAATTTTTTGGGAGCAGACCGGAAGTCAATCATAATGGGGGCGGAAGTGCAGCAGTAAGTGCTGGTGAGGGGCAAAAGTGGGGGCAGGACTGAGTCTCCGCCGCTGTTACTCAGCGGTGGTGACGTCAGTGCGCATGTGCGTCACCACTTCTCTCCCCTCATTTAAAGGGGAGAGAAGCAGCGATTTTTTTAGATTCGGCCACTGGGCCTCCAGAGAGGGTTTCGGCCGAAGAGGGCGTGCCAGGCTGCCTGTTGACGGCCCGGTCGAACCTGGGGTTATAATTGTCCAGCTGGTCGGGATGTCGGCCGGCAAAAAAAATCCATGGCGACCGCGGCAGTGCGACTTCCCCTTGAAGGGCTGCTGCGCTGCCGTGGCTCACACACAAAAAAAAGGTGCACCGACAGAAAAAGCTGTCGGGGGCACCACGCGGCGGATTGTGGATTTTTTCAGGTAAATTTTGCGCTGAATGGGATGGAGGTGCGGGAGAACTGTTGTGCACGCTTTGATGACGCGCTTGGGGCAGTCGGCAGCAGCGGGGCGGAAGTGGGGACCACCCGAAAAATCCCCGAGGTGAATTTAGATTGTGGCGGCCAGTGGACTGAAACGCAGCGGCCATTCGATTCCGCCACATGGCCACCGCAAAACAGTGGGAACGGGCCTTATCCGGACCCTGAGTTGCGGCCCCTCAGAGTCAAGATTCAGAAGCTGAGAGCAACATAAAAGACTATAGAATATGGTACTTTCTTGGTCACTAATTCCTAATCACTTAAGTAAAAATAGAAAATATTGGTAGTACACCATAGTCAATCCGTTTCTAAAACAGGAAATTAGTTTAATATTTTGCATCGAACCCTGAAGTAGAATTTTGTGTTTTTATTGCCTTTAAATATTGCTGACTAATTCCTGGCCTTGATAACTAGGTGAGTGAGAATAAATGTTTTCAATGGTATGGCAACCTTGTGGTTATGGTATTGGACTAGCTAATCAAGAGTTTGTCAGTTTCAATCACAGCATGGCAAGTTGTGAAATAGAATTTAATACATCTGGTAATTTGTGAATTGTTGCCAGAAAAAATAACCATGAAACCGGATTGTCATTAAAACTCAACTGGTTCAGTAATGCCTTTCAAGCAAGGGAACCTGTCTAGGTCTTGACTAATGTGACTCCAATTCCACACAACGTGATTGACTCTTAATGTCCTAAGGACATGTAGGGATGGGCGATAAATACTGCCGTTCCAGTGTTGCCTATATACCAAGAAAAAAAAACCTGGTTGGATGACCAGTCCGAGAGTGATTGCACTCATTTATTCTAGTCATTTGGGGATTAAAAAAAATACTTCTGATCTCGCTCTCTTTATTTTGTTGACCAGATGGACAGGCTTGTAGTACCACTGGTTCATCGGGTATAGTGTTATTAAAGTAGAGATTGTACTTCATGGGTATCAATTATGAGGAAGCAGGAAAAAAATGGCTGGCTCATTACATGTAAGAATTTGGAAGAAAAGAGAGAAACAAGCATGTGAAAGAGGAGAAAGAAAAGCACAAGCACAGTAAGAACGAAGGAACAAAAATGCATGTGAGAAATAAATTGCACACTCAGAGCATACGCTACCAAACTAATGCATGACCAGGCAGCATTCACAATTGAGAGTGAGGGAACATCTACACTCGTTGTTCACATAGAAACATAAAAACATAGAAAATAGCTGCAGGAGTAGGCCATTCGGCCCTTTGAGCCTGCACCACCATTCAGTAAGATCATGGCTGATCTTTCACCTCAGTACCCCTTTCCTGCTTTCTCTCCATACCCCTTGATCCCTTTAGACATAAGTGCCATATCTAACTCTCTCTTGAATATATCCAACAAACTGGCATCAACAACTCTCTGCGGTAGGGAATTCCACAGGTTAACAACTCTTGAGTGAAGAAGTTTCTCCTCACCTCAGTCCTAAGTGGCTTACCCCTTATCCTTAGACTGTGTCCCTTGGTTCTGGACTTCCCCAACATTGGGAACATTCTTCCTGCATCTAACCTGTCCAGTCCTGTCAGAATCTTATATGTTTCTATGAGATCCCCTCTCATCCTTCTAAACTCCAGTGAATAAAGGCCCAGTCGATCCAGTCTCTCCTCATATGTCAGACCAGCCATCCCGGGAATCAGTCTGGTGAACCTTCGCTGCACTCCCTCAATAGCAAGAACGTCCTTCCTGTTGTTGTCAAAGGGAACAATGACATTTTGCTGGTATCCACAAAGTCATTGCTGAATTGATGAGATGCTGTTGTGTGTTTTGATTTTAATGTTGGGATGCTTTGAATCAACATTTTATTTAAGCACATAGTTTTAAAAACTTAAGTACAAGTAGTATTCTGGAAATAGAAATCTTAAATATTAGATTAGATTCGACTATTTCGTTAATGAAATTCCTTACTCAATATTTTGTTTAAACATTCATAATATAAATGTATGCACTAATGCTAAACATTGTGTTTCTGTATTAGACTTTATCCACATTTAAATTTTTTGTTTTACTGGCTTTACTTGTGGTTTGGCTGTGCAATCCAAACTAGACGCAGGCTGAGTATGGTCTGGCGCCGTTTACAAATCTGGCTTGCCTACTACAGTATAAAAAAAACTTTATAAATATGTACAGCATAAATACTTAAGTTGTAGTTGAGGTATTGAGTCATCATCGAAATTCTGGGTATAAGGATGATGATGGGCAATAGTGATAGGGAAAGTGACAGACGTTTCTGCGGCCGCAGACACGATTCTAGGATGGTATGTTGCCTCCCCAGTGCCAGGGTCAAGGATGTCACTGAGTGGCTGCAGAACATTTCTGACGGAGAGGGGGAACAGACAGAGGTGTGGTTCATTTCGGTATCAACGACATAGGTAGATAGAGGGATGAGATCCTGTAGGCAGATTTTAGGGAGCTAGGAAAGAGATTAAAAAGGAGGACCTCAAAGGTAGTACTCCCAGTTACTCCCGGTGCCACAAGCTGGTGAGTACAGAAATAGGAGGATAGAGCAGATGAATGTGTGGCTGGAGAAATGGTGCAGGAGGGAGGACTTGAGATTCCTTGGACATTGGGACCGGTTCTGGGGGGAGGTGGGACCTGTACAGGCCGGATGGGTTGCACTTCAACAAGGCCGGGACAAATGTCCTCGTGGGGGTGGGGGGTGTTCCCAGTGCTGTTGGCGAGGGTTTAAACTAGTTTAGCAGGGGAATGGACACCAGGATGTAGCATCAAAAAGGAGAAACAAGGTGCACAAAGAATTGGGAGAGACAGATAGCACTAGAGTAATAAATAGTATGACATTAGTTGGTGTCAGATTAAGAGAGAATACAAGGAGGTCTAAGATAGGTTTACAGTGCATGTGTGTGAATACATATTTTATGGGCTAGAAATTTGACAGCCTAACGCACATTTTAACACGATTTTTTTTGTGTTAAACGTGCTTTTTTGTCATTAAAAGAAACCTCACAAAATTCCCCAAAGATTAAGAATGGCGGTTTCAAAATATCGCCAAAAGCGGACTGCCAAGGCGCAACGCGGAAAAAAAAAACCAACACCTAAATTTGGCTGTTCGGCGAACCTGTTCTCGGGTGAAAAACCAATGCGATAAAAGCAGGCCTTGCAGCCTTAGAAATGTCGGTAAGTAGAAAGAACTATAAAAGTAAGTTGAAGATTTTATTTTTAAAATTCTTTTTCAGCGATTCATTACTTAAGTGCATTGTGAATATTTTCTGATATCCCAGGGCCTGTATTTTTGGCATTGATAGGCCTCCGGCTAAAGGTTTCCACCGTGAATCCTCATGCAATGCAGATTTTTATTGACAGGCGCATTTTTGTGCCAATTTTACCCCCTTAAAAAAAAATGACAAAATTTGAATTCTTATTTCTTCACAAAACTGATGTTATTTATCAAATAACGACAGGTTGGGGAATTTCTAGCCCCATGGTAAATAAGGTTGGTGAGCTGCAGGTGCAAATAGACACATGGGAATATGATGTTGTGGCGATAATGGAGACCGAGCTCAAAAAGGGCAGGGTTCTAAATATTCCTGGATATAAGGTGTTCAGGAAAGATAAGGAAGGAAAGAAAGGAGGTGGTGTGGCGGTATTGATCAATGAGAATATTAATGTTGGAGAGAGAGGATGTCCTGGAGGGGTCAAGGACAGAATCTATTTGGTTAGATTTGAGAAATAATAGAGGTGCCATTACACTACTAGATGTATTCTATTGGCCACCAACTAGTGCGAAGACTATTGAGGAGAAAATTTTCAGGAAAATTACAGACAGGTGCAAGAACTATAGAGTAGTGATAATGGGGGACTTCAACTGAAGTGTGTTCAGGAGAACTTTCTTGATCAGTATATTTTCGGCCCAATGAGGAAGGAGGCATTGCTGGATCTGGTTCTGGGGAATGTGGTCAAATGGAACAAGTGTCAGTAGGGGAACTTTTAGGGAACAGTGATCACAATGTCATAAGGTTTAGATTAGCTATTGAAAAGGACAGGGAGCAAGTAGAGAGTAAAAATACTTAATTGGAGGAAGGTCAATTTCAGTGGGTTGAGAATGGATCTGGGTCAGGTAAATTGGAATCATAGATTGGCAGAAACTTTAGCCGAACAATGGGCCGGCATTAAAGAGGAGATGGTTCGGGTACAGTTAAGGTACATTCCCACGAGGAGGAAAGGTAGAGCAACCAAAGCCAGAGCTCCCTGGATGATTAAACAGATAGGGAGTAAGATGAAGCAGATATCAGGTTGAGAATACAAGTGAGAACCTGCTCCTATTTCTTATGTTCTTATGTCTTCTAAATAGGCTAGAGGAGGCAAAAACATTTATTCAGGAGAGAATTGGATAACATGATACAAATGTTAAATTTATATTATTCTGGATGGCTGATCAAATAGCTTCTGCCATCTATATTGACCTTATGATAATCTGCAAGAATAATACCATCTCTTGGAATCATAATATTATGATTCTGATATTAAGCAGGATTAAAATTCCTCCTGTACTTCTGGGGATAACAAAGTAATGGGAGTAATAGCCTCTGTTTATCTGACTTGAGTGAACCTCAGATTGTCAAACCTCTGCATGTCAAACACCTGGTTGTAAAAAAAAAGTTAATATAATTCTAGGTTTGATCTCAGGAAGTATAGAATATAAAAGCTAAGAGGTAATGATCAGCGACGGCTACGAAGCCAGGTCGCTGATTGCAGTGCGGGCAGGCACAACAGGAGGGGCGAAGGAGCGGTAAGAGTCCGTAGAGGGAAGTGACCGGGGCCCAGGAGAGGCATGAATCTGGGGCCGCACGGGTCAGACCACACTGCGATATGTGTACGCGCTCGGTCTGTGCAGCAGAGCTGGTCTCCAGTTAGTCTTGGGTAATCCTTACCACTGGACTAAGACCTAGCTCTATCAAGCCCGTGTGGTGGCTGGTGTGCAACGGTCACCACATGTTAAAAAAAATCCAAGCACAGGCATCTTCCACCCTTCATGATGTAGTTCGGGATCTGGAATATTAGGTCCTTCATTGAAACACCTGCAAACACATCCCTTTTTGTCATGGAATCTTCGCTTCGAGGGACTGCCTATGATGATGATATAAAACATTAAGATCTCAGTTAGAATATTTTGCCGTATTGGGCTCCACAATATTGGAAATATATGAGCCTTTTGCGAGAGTACAATAGAAACATAGAAATTTACAGCACAGAAGGAGGCCATTTCGGCCCGTCGTGTCTGCGCTGGCCGGCAGAGCCACATGGCCAGCGCAGTAGTCCTGCAGGTTATATGTAAACCTATGAACAATGGCGGACAGGTAAAGAGCATCCGGCCCAACCAGTCCTCCCCCCACAACTGCAATATTTCATGTATTGCAACATTTTACACTCTACCCCACCCGGAGCCATACGATCCCATGCGAGAGGCAAAAAAACCAGATAAAAACCCAGGCCAATTGGCGGAAAAAATCTGGGAAAATTCCTTTCCGACCTATCCAGGTGATCAAAACTAGTCCAGGAGATCACTCTGGCCGTATTAGATTCGCTGAAATACTTGCCATCGTATCTGCGCCAGCCAACAATGCTTATCCAGTCTAATTCCACTTACCAACTCTAGGTCCGTAACCCTGCAGGTCACGGCACCTCAATTGCCCATCCAAGCACCTTTTAAATGTGGTGAGGATTTCTGCCTCTACCACCTCTCCAGGCAGTAGGTTCCAGACCCCCACAACCCTCTGCATGAAGAAGCTTCCCCTCAAATCCCCTCTAAACCTTCCACCAACCACCTTAAACCTATGCCCCCTTGTATTTGACCCTTCCACCAAGGGAAATAGGCCCTTGCTATCCACTATATCCAGGCCCCTCAAAATTTTATACACCTCAATGAGGTTTCCTCTCAGCCTCCTCTGTTCCAAGGAGAACAAACCCAGTCTATTCAATCTGTCCTCATAGCTAAGATTCTCCATTCCAGGCAGCATCCTCGTAAATCTCCTCTGCACCCTCTCCAGTGCAATCACGCCCTTCCTATAATACGGTGACCAGAACTGCACAATGTAGATTTATTACGATGCTGCCTGGAATGTATAAATACAAAAAGGGAACAAATATTTACAGTGATTTTTTTTTCATTAACACAACACACAATACAGAGCAATATAACAGAAGTCTTTAAAATTACAAAAGGTATATACAGTATAAACAGGGTGTAATTAATGTCTATAAAACAGGTATTTCCAGATTTGAATAATTTGCAATAATGGTTTTAGTGCCTTTAAAAATGTTTGAGAGAATAAAGTATCTCTCTCGGGCAGTTATATGTGCTGGAGGAACACAGGAGTGACTTATTTTAAGAGGATAGCAAGATGAGATAGTTCTCCCTGCTCCCCAGCAATTGAGGCATGTTTCCATTTGGCTGAAGGGCAGTGATTGAAAAAAGTAATTCTGAAGCATTCAATTTTAAACTTGTTAAACTCTTACAGTAACTTTGGCCCCAAGTTTCGTGCCGCGGCGAAAACGGCGCACCTCCAAGCTGGGCGCCTGTTTTTTGCGCCTAAAAAAAAGTCCGATATTCTCGAGCTCCTTGGAGCTCGATGTCTGCTTGGCGCGGCGTGCTCTTCGCAGCAGGGGGCGGAGCCTAACACTCGCGCCGATTTTCTAAGTAGCAGGGGGCGGGTACAATTTAAATTAGCCTTCGTGGTGCGTTGGAGCGTTTGCGCACGCGCAGTCTCACACAAACATTGGCACTCACCCATTTTTAAAAATACTGCAGAAAAAGTGAAGATTTGTTTCTTGGACCCCTGCAAAGGCTTGTAATTTAATTTTTTTTTATATTTCTGTGTGTGAGGGAGTGCTTTTAGCAGCACTGCTGAATAAATCACCTGCTGAAATCATGAGTTCAGCTTTTCACTGCTAAACTTGCAGAACCGGTGCTGCATTGGTGCATGCAAATTAAGGACTGTGTGTTTGGAGAAATAAGAGTGCCAATTCAACTTTGCAATAATATGTGGTGTTGACAATGCAGCACCCATTCTGCAAATTTAAATATAAAACTGTCGATGTGGCTGCCTCTCCCTGTCCAAATGGCCTCAGTCCCCCTCACAGCTCGAAGGCTGCTGCTGTATCTTCGGCTGCCGGCCAGCCACTGACGCCGCTGATATCCTATGGCCGAATGGCCTCACGTCCGTCCGCTGCTGATTCTTTGGCTGCCGGCCAGCCACTGACGCCGCCCCTAAAGCGTGGCCGAATGGCCTCAAGAACCTTAATGAGCTGCGTGTATCCTGCGTTGATTCTTCGGCTGCCGGCCAGCCACTGACGCCGCTGCTATCTCATGGCCGAATGGCCTCACATCGGTCTGCTGATTCTTCGGCTGTCGGCCAGCCACTGACGCCGCTGCTATCTCATGGCCGAATGGCCTCACATCGGTCTGCTGATTCTTCGGCTGCCGGCCAGCCACTGACGCCGCTGATATCTCATGGCCGAATGGCCTCGGGTCCGTCCGGTGCTGCTTCTTCGCGGCCAGCCACGAAGAGAATGAAGGCCTGCCTCAAGCACTGCAGCTCAGCTCGAAGCTTGCTGCCGCTGCTGTCGAGACACTGACGCCACACCGCTGCCTGTCTCCAACATGAAAGGCCTGCCTGAAGCATTTTCACACAGGTAGGAACATGGTTTATTTAATCTTTGCTTATAAATTTTTATTCAGGTTGGATTTATTTGTATAATATTTGTATTATTTGTATAACTAAGGATTGATTGTAGAATTTAATGACTTCCCTTCCCCCCCCTCCCCCCCCACCTCATTCCCTACGCCTAATTTGTAACCTACGCCTGATTTTCTAAAGTGTAGACAAGGTTTTTTCGAGCGTACAAAAATCTTCACTTACTCCATTCTAAGTTAGTTTGGAGTAAGTTTTCACTCACGAAACTTTGAAATCAGGCGTAAGTGGCCGGACACGCCCCCTTTTGAAAAAAAAATTCTGTTCCAAAGTGAAACTGTTCTAACTGACTAGAACTGGAGCAAACTAAATGTGGAAAATTCCAATTTCTAAGATACTCCGTTTTACACCAGTTGCTCCTAAAAAATCAGGAGCAAATCATGTGGAAACTTGGGGCCTTTGTGTCCAACTCAGTTGATTGGGTTGGCTTATACTCCTGGCTGACATTCAAATGTAATGCTGAGAAAATGTTGCAGTGCATGGTGTTTAGGTTTAAAGTGTTAAAAAGATTTGATGGAGATGCTGTTTCCTCTGGTGGGGAAATCAAGATCAAGGGGATATAATCTTAAAATTAGAGTTTAGGCCACTTAGGAGTGAAATCAGGAAACACTTTCTTTCAAAGCGTCGCAGAAATTTAATATAAGAACATAAGAAATAGGAGCGGGAGTAGGCCATTATTCAATGTCCCAGCTTCCACAACATTTTGAGGCAGTGAATTCCACAGATTTACAATCTCTGAGAGAAGAAATTTCTCCTCATCTCAGTTTTAAATGGGCAGCCCCTTATTCTAAGAACATGCCCTCTAGTTCTAGTCTCCCACATCAGTGGAAACATCCTCTCTCCATCCACCTTGTCAAGCCCCCTCATAATCTTATATGTTTCGATAAGATCACCTCTCATTCTTCTGAATTCCAATGAGTAGAGGCCTAACCTTTCCTCATAAGTCAACCCCCTCATCTCCGGAATCAACCTAGTGAACCTTCTCTGAACTGCCTCCAAAGGAAGTATATCCTTTCGTCAATATGGAATCCAAAACTGCACGCAGTATTCCAGGTGTGGCCTCATCAATACCTTATATAGCTGTAGCAAGACTTCACTGCTTTTATACTCCATTCCCATATGCAATAAAGGTCAAGATACCATTGGCCTTCCTGATCACTTGCTGTATCTGCATACTATCCTTTTGTGTTTCATGCACAAGTACCCCCAGGTCCCGTTGTACTGAGGCACTTTGAAATCTCTCTCCATTTAAATAATAACTTGCTCTTTGATTGTTTTCTGCCAAAGTGCATGACCTCACACTTTCCGACATTATACTCCATCTGCCAAATTTTTGCCCACTCACTTAGCCTGTTTGTCGTTTTGCAGATTTTTTATGTCCTCCTCACACATTGCTTTTCCTCCCATCTTTGCATCATCAGCAAACTTGGTTACGTTACACTCAGTCCCTTCTTCCAAGTCATGAATATAGATTATAAATAGTTGGGGTTCCAGCACTGATCCCTGCGGCACCCCACTAGTTATTGGTTGTCAACCAGAGAATGAATCATTTATCCCGACTCTCTGTTCTCTAATCCTCTATCCATGCTAATATATTACCTCCAACCCCGTGAACTTTTATCTTGTGCAGTAACCTTTTATATGGCACCTTGTCAAATGCCTTCCGGAAGTCCAAATACACCACATCCACTGGTTCCCCTTTATTCACCCTGTTCGTTACATCCTCAAAGAATTCCAGTAAATTTGTCAAACATGACTTCCCCTTCATAAATCCGTGCTGACTCTGCCTGACCGAATTTTGCTTTTCCAAATGTTCTGCTACTGCTTCTTTAATAATGAACTCCCAACATTTTCCCAACACAGATGTTAGGCTAACTGGTCTATAGTTTGCTGCTTTTTGTCTGCCTCCTTTTTTAAATAGGGGTGTTACATTTTCAGATTTCCAATCTGCTGGGACCTCCCCAGAATCCAGGGAATTTTGGTAAGTTACAACCAATGCATCTACAATCCCTGCTGCTAGTTCTCTTAAGACCCTAGGATGCAAGCCATCAGGTCCAGAGGATTTATCTACTTTAGCCCCATTATCTTACTGAGTACCACATCCTTAGTGATTGTGATTGTATTAAGTTCCTCCCCCCCCCCCCCCCCTCCCATAGCCCCTTGACTATCCACCGTCGGAATATTGTTAGTGTCCTCTACCGTAAAGACTGACAGAACAGAGTTTCTGCCATCTCCATGTTCCCAATTATTAATTCCCTGGTCTCGTCCTCTAAGGGACCAACATTTACTTTAGCTACCCTTTTCCTTTTTATATACCTATAGAAACTCTTGCTATCTGTTTTTATATTTTGTGCTAGTTTACTTTCATAGTCTGTCTTCCCTCTTAATCATTTTTTTTAGTCGTTCTTTGCTGGCTTTAAAAAATTTCCCAACCTTCTGTTCTCCCATTAGTTTTGGCCACTTTATATGCCCTTGTTTTTAATTGGATACCGTCCTTTATCTCTTTAGTTAGCCACAGATGGCTATCTTTTCTCTTACACCCTTTCCTCCTCACTGGAATATATTTTTCTTGAGAGTTGTGAAATATCTCCTTAAATGTACACCACTGTTCATCAACCGTCCTACATTTTAATCTATTTTCCCAGTCCACTTTACTCAACTCTGCCCTCATACCTTCATAGTCTCCTGTATTTAAGATTAGTACGCTGGTTAGAGATCCAATTTTCTCACCCTCCATCTGAATTTGAAATTCAATCATGCTATGATCACTCATTCCGAGGGGATCCTTTACTAGGAGATTGTTTATTAATCCTGTCTCATTACACAGCACCAGATCTAAGATAGCCTGCCCCCTGGTTGGTTCCGTTACATACTGCTCAAGGAACCTGTCCCTTATGCACTCTATGAACAACTCCTCAAGGCTACGCTGACCAATTTGATTTGTCCAATCAATATGGAGGTTAAAATCACCCATGATTATTGCTGTTCCCTTTTTACAAGCTCCCACTATTTCCTGGTTTATGCTCCGACCAACAGAGTTGCTACTGTTAGGGGCCTATAGACTATGCCCACCAGTGACTTTTTCCCCTTATTGTTCCTTATCTCCACCCAAACTGTTTCAACACCCTTATCATTTGAGCCAATATCATTGCTTACTATTGCAGTGATTCCATCCTTTATCAATAGAGCTACCCCACCTCCTTTTCCTTTCTGTCTGTCCTTCCAGATTGTCAAGTACCCCTGAATATTTAATTCCCAGTCCTGGTCACCTTGCAACCACGTCTCTGTAATGGCTATCGAATCATACCCATTTGTCTCAATTTGTGCCGTCAACTCATCTATTTTGTTACAAATGCTACAAATTTGGAACTCTCTCAATAACCTGTGGATGATTGGCCAATTGGAGCTTTCAAGATTTTTGTTTGGTAACGGCATGGAGGGATATGGAGCAAAGGTGGGAAAATGAAGTTGAGGTACAGATTAGAAATTATCTAATTGAATGGCCCGATGGACAGAATGGCTTACTCCTGTTCCTTATGTTCCTAAGTGTCATCCTTTGGATAAGACATTAAACTGCCTGCTTTGTTATAGATTCCATGTATTATTCAAAAAAGTGAGGGGAGGTTTCCTGGTGTCCTTGCCAAGATTCATTTCTTAGCCAGTGCCACTAAAAAAGCTGATTTAACCAGTCATTCGTCTCATTACTGTTTGAATGTTGCTGGTGCAAAATGGCTGTCATGTTTGCTTCTATAGCAGTCACCTGAAGCATTTTGAGATACTTTGGCATGATGAGATGCCGTATGAATGTAGATATTTCTAACTCCAATTATTAAACATTTGCGGTGGCGGTGTAGCTCTTATCACCAAATCATACCGTGATCTTTCTCCTCCTTTGAACATCTCGCTGCCTTCCACCCCTCTCACCTCATTTAAAATTCTCGTTCTCTACCGCCCACCCAAGTATGATGAAAATGTTATCACGGAGATATCTACACTGCTTTCCTCCCTCAGCCTCTGCACCGAGCGACTTCTCATCCCTGGTGATTTCAACCTCCATCTCCATTCATCATGCTCTCTCTCCTCTGAGTTCACTATACTCCTGTCCTCCCTTAATCTCTCCCTCTATGTGAATTCCTCAACCTATATTCATGGCCACCCCCTTGACCTTGCCATCTCTCATGGCCTCGCTATTCTTGCCGTGTCAGTTACAAATAAGGCAATCTCTGACCATTTCCTTGTCTTGCTCTCCACCCACATTCTCCTTCCCCCACCCAACCCTACTTACTTCTGCATCCGCCCCTGGAAAGAAACTCTCCAAACTCTCTCACAATTGCACTTATCAACTCCAAACTATCCAGCCTTTGGCCCTCCTTTCACCATGATATTTCTGCAGCCACCGATCTGCTCAACCACACCCTCACCACCACCTTTAATGTCCTAGTCCCTGTTAAAATCATTACTCTCTTTCACCCTGGCCATTACCCCCGATACAGCCATCCCCTTCGCTCCCTCAAGTCCAAGGGGCACAGATGTGGCGGACAACTGGTTTAGCCATTCACCATCAGATTAATCTGGACCACATAAAGCATTATCGGGTCCTACTCTTGTATGCAAAAACTGCTCACTATTCCAGGATCATTCTGGAATGCAAAGATAACCCTGGCAACTATTCTCCACTGCTAACCGTCTTCTTAAACCCCTCTCCCCTGTCTCCACCACACTCACCTCCAACAAGAAGTGTGAGGAGCTCATGGACTTCTTTTGAGACCATCCGATCAGCTGCCCCTGCCTGTTCCCTTCCTTCCCCTAGCGCACTGGGCCAAACTTCCTCTGAGGTTGCCCCCTGCCCTAGCCCTAAACTCTCATCTTTCTCTAGTTCCTCTCTGATCTCCCCTCTTGACCTCTCCACGCTCATCTTGTCCATGAGACCCACTTCCTGCTCCCTTGACCCTATTGCCACTAAACTGCTGATCACCCAACTTCCTTTTCTGGCTCCCATGTTAGCCGACATTGTTAACAGACCTCTCTCCTCATGTACTGTCCCCCTCTCCTTCAAATCTGCGATTATCACTCCTCTCCTCAAAAAAACAACCCTTGACCCCATTGTACTTGCTAGCTACTGGCCCATCTCCAACCTCCCTTTCTTCTCAAATTCTTGAATATGTTGTCACCTCCCAAATCCATGCCTATCTTTCCCGGAACTCCATGTTTGAATCCCTTCAATCTGGTTTCTGCCCTTGCCACAGTACTGAAACTGCTCTCATCAAAGTCACAAATGGCATCCTTTGTGACTGTGACAAAGGCAAACTATCCCTCTTCATCCTCCTCGACCTGTCTGCAGCCTTTGACACAGTTGACCACTCCATCCTCCTCCAATGCCTCTCCACCATCGACCAGCTGGGTGGGACTGCACTCGCCTGGTTCCATTCTTATTTATCTAATTGTAGCCAGAAAATCTCCTACAACGGCTTCTTTTCCCCTCCTGCATCGTTACCTCTGCACCCACCCCCAAGGGTCTATCCTTGGTCCCCTCCTATTTCTTATCTATATGCTGCCTCTTGGCGATATCATCTGAAAACATAGAGTCAGTTTTCCACATGTACGCTGACAGCACCCAGCTCTACCTCTCCACCACTTCTCTCGACCTCTCCATGGACTCTAAATTGTCAGACTGCTTGTCCGACGATGAACAGAAATTTTCTCCAATGAAATATTAGGAAGACCGAAGTCATTGTCTTTGATCCCCGTCATAAACGGCGTTCCCTCGCCACTGACTCCATCTCTCTCTCTCTATGTGAGGAAAAAATCAGACTGTTCTCAAACTAGGCGTCATATTTGACCCTGAAATGAGCTTCCGGCCACAGATCCGCGGCATAACTAAAACCGCCTATTTCCACCTCCATAACATTGCCCGCCTCCCTGCCTCAGCTCACCTGCTGCTGAAACCCTCATCCATGCTTTTGTTACCTCTAGACTTGACTACTCCAATGCACTTCTGGCTGGCCTCCTACATTCGAGCCGATGTAAACTTGAGGTCATCCAAATCTCGGCAGCCCGTGTCCTAACTCACACCAAATCCTGATCACCCATCATCCCTGTGCTCGCTGACCTACATTGGCTCCCGGTTAAGTAACGACTCGATTTCAAAATTCTCATCCTTGTTTACAAATCTCTCCCCCCTCCCTATCTTTATAATCTCGGTCAGCCTCACAACCTCACGAGATGTCTGTGCTCCTCAAATTCTGCCCTCTTGAGCATCCCTGATTATAACTGCTCAACCATTAGTGGCATGCCTTCAGTTGCCTGGGCCCTAAGCTCTGGAACTCCCTCCCTAAACCTCTCCACCTCTCTACCTCTCTTTCCTCCTTTAAGACGCTCCTTAAAACCTACCTCATCTGCCGTAATTTCTTCTTATGTGGCTCGGTGTCAAATTTATTTGTTTTGTCTTATAACACTGCTGTTAAACACCTTGGGACATTTTACTATGTTAAAGGCGCTATATAAATAAAAGTTGTTGTTGGTCAATGCACAGTAGATGGCTGAAGAGTGCAAATTAAAAGTTTCAAGTGAGGTATTACTGTAAGATAACATGGCAATAAAAATAGATGTAAAACCAATCCACATTTGTGAAAATGAAATGTCTTAGTAATCTGTTGATGGAAAAGGTTTTGTTCTTCAGATTGGAAATAAAAACTGAACCTGGAAAATAATCAGTTTTGTCAATATTTATTGATTTGTTTCTGCCTTCAAGGATTTGTGGAAACTAAAGTTAGTCCAAAGTCATTGGAACTAGAGAAGCTTGTTCAGCAACTTCCCAGTGTCCAAAACAATTAATATACGGGTAAATTCACTGTCTCTGCGCACTCAGAGGAGTATCACACTCGAAGTTAATCCTAGAATTGGGGTGACTGTGTATCGATGACCCATGATCCTTTTGTGTTTGGCTCTCTGCTGAGAGTACAGTATTGTTGAAACCTATGGTGTCCTGTAGTAGTAATCTGAATATAAAAATAGAAGTCACAAAGGAATAAAATTAATTTTGACATTATGTTCAGGCCTTGATTTTTAGAAGTGTTGGTTTTGGAACCTGGCCCGAGAGATCCTGACTTGAGCTTCTGACTGTAACTTCCAGCAGAATTAACAACTTCTGCAAACTGTAAATCAACATAAATCTTTTTCTAAGACCTCATTTGAGTAGGGATTAAATTTAGTCCTGTAAAAGAAGTCTGGAATCTTGTGTTTCTAAACTGAACACTTAAGATCTTGGACAAGCCATTTTTGAATGTTTTGTCTTCAGACATCTCAATTGGACGAGAGAATTATTTTACTTTTGGTCCAGATTTATCAAAATTAACGTGAATTTCAATGTAATTCAGTTACTTCCTGTCCCACCCTCAACCTTGGAGAAGTATCCTCCACAGTGGAAGTGTAATTTTTTCTCTCTCCATTTTTCATACTGGACTGCTGACTTGAGAATGGCATTGTCAACTTGGCTCTGTGATGCATCACCTCCCACTGCTATCTCTCACAACAGCTTCAATTGTATAGGTCTCACAATTTTTCCCCGTGCCAAGATGGAGCATTTTGTTGCTAAGTAATGATGCTAGTTATTTCTTTAAGAAAAGTAAGGCATGGAGAAAATGATTTTGCATGTCTTTTAAAAGTTGGATTAAAATGAACCATTATGAGGTGCATGTGTATTCAAGTCTGGCAGGAAATAAAACTACCTAATATATGCACCCCATTTCACACGTTCAGTAATTATACTGAAGTCTACTGCATAAGTTTTTAAAAATTGGAAATGTTGAAAATATGAAATAAAACAGAAAGAACTGGTGCACCCTCCCACCCCCACACAATGCTTACATGCTTTGCGAGCTTCCTTCCCTCAAGCTCACCATATGGTCCCCACCATCCAAACTTCCAGCCTGTTTCCCAGACTGAGCTGGAAAACAGGTTTTTATTATTTTTTTTAAAAAGAAAAAGCTTTCACTTTCAGGAAGTGTGTGCTATATAAGAAAGATTTAAAAATATTATTGGTAAATTTCCTGTGGTGTTGCTTGTGGTGTGTCAGAGGTAATATTTTATAATGTGTGTTAAGCCATGCAAAGCATAATGTAATATCAGGGTCATTGTTATATGGTGAAGGGTCAAATTATGTCTTTATTTTCTGGGTATTCTGAAAATTGTATTGTCTGTTTTGGTATTGAATATTGCGACTAAATTTTTCATCAAGAACAATAAATTGGTGGCCTTGAGATGTTGAGAGATGTTCCTTTACCTGTATGTATTTGAATTTTATCCCATAGCTTTATTTCTTTAAAGCTGAACATACATCTTGCATACCATCTTGCTTTGTATCGGGTTAGAAATTGATACAAGGCCCCAGATTTTGCTGGAGCGTGGCATCTTGCAGCATACCACATTAGTTAGAGTTGTTTGTGCACATTTAGGGTTTTTTAAATTTTGGCCACAAAGTTGCTGGAAGTACGACCTGATCTGGGACCTTGGTGAACAACAGGACAAACAGTGTATCTTAATAACCAATGAGATTTAAGGATTGAGAAATAAACAGGAAGGACTGAGAAGGATATGAATGGGTGAATTCAATGTCAAATCAGGTGCAGAAAGAGAAATAAAGAGAGGAAAGAAAGATTGGATTAAGCGAGAGTGGAAAAGTAAGAATTATAAATTTAGTTTTTTTGTTATTTTTAAAATCTCCTAAAACCATTCACAACCTGATGGAATGAGACTCCATATTTATAATTGTTTACTTTCTGGACAAGCGAGGTTGATTGGCTGTCATTAACAATTATCATATTTTTTAAAAGTGTACTTGCGCTGTTAATTACAAGACTTTACTTTTTGTGACGAGTTTAATGGGCAATTAATGTGCAAATACAGCAACTTCATGAAAATCACAGGGAGGTTAAATGCGAGAAGCGAACGGTGGAGCGGTGCAAAGCAGCCAGAAACTGGTGGTTCGTAATTCACTGGGTGTCTCTTTGGTACAAGTTACTGGTTGATTTCTGCATTAATATTGGCGTGCATCGTTAACATGCGGTTATTTTTTCAGCAAAATCTATCCCATGGTGTTTAGCAGTACTAATGGGGGAGTGCAACTGGGTTTAGTATCATTGTGCAGAAGGAACTTGAGGTTTCATAGAACTGAGGAGGGTGGAATCTAGGATTTGTTGCATTGATGGATTTTTGGATATCTCAGCATGAGAAGAGGGAAGGACCAAGTTCTGACAACTTTGGGCAGGGAAAGGGTTGTCTCTAGTCTGTCGGTACTGATTTCTAATGGATCCCTGCAAACGGTGAATTGTTTCTGATTTGGTACCTCAAAAAATAGCATTTTCCTTGTTTAAGCAAATATCATACCTGCATTAATATACAGGTTCAACACTCCATTCTGCCTCTCGAACAGTAAATACTGTTATAATGTAGTCATTGTTGTAATGTAGGAAACATGGCAGCCAATTTGCGCACAGATAATCTGTTTTTAGTGATGGTTGAAGGACACCGAGGAGAACTACCCTATTCTGCAACGGGATCATTTACGTCCACCTGAGACGGGGCCTTGATTCAACGCCTCATCCGAAAGATGGCACCTCCGACAGTACTGCCTAGATTATGGGCTCAAGTCGTTTTATTAATTTTTTGATTAGTTGGTGTATCCCTCATTGATTTCTTGGTGTGCCTGCTCGTCCATTACTTTGAATTATTGGTGAGTTCCATTGTTTTTATTGATTCACTGACTGCTGCTGCTCCATTAATGCACTGATTTGTTGTGTAACTGTTGCTTCATTAAATTATTAATTTGCTGTTGAGTGTTGCTCCATCACTTTATCAATTCTCAGTGCCTGCGGCTTCAGCAATGTATTAATCACTGGTGCTTGGTGCACCATTCATTTATTTGGTGCTCTGACTGTTCTGTTAATTAGATTTAGTGTGCCAGCTGCTCCACAAATTTATGAATTTACTGGTGCTTGCTATTCAATTAATCTATTGAATAATTGCTGTGCCCACAGCTCCATTGATTTATTGATCCATTGGTGCCCACTGCTGCACTGCCATTATTGACTCATGGGTGCCTGCTGCTCCATTAACTTTTTGATTGACTGTTGCTTAATTAACGTATTGCTTTGTTGTGCAAGTTGCTTTAAGACTTTATTTATTCACTTGTGCTATAACTCCATTAATTTATGAATTGGTTAGTGCCTGGTGATTCATTCATTTGTTTTGGTGTACCTGCTGCTCAATTCAGTTATTGATTCTATGGTGTCACTGCTCCATTATTTTATTGATTTGTTGGTGCCTGTTGCTCTATAAATTTATTGATCTAATAGCCTGCACTCTTTAAATGTATTAATCAACTGGTGCATTATTTGCTTAGTTGTGCTGCAGCGTTTATTACGTTTTGTTTTTGTCAGTGAATGGTGATGCATGTGGTTTGTGTTGGTTTTTGGAGGTTGAATTTTCCTGTTGTGATTGTATAGTTTCATAAAACAATGAAGCATTTTGTTGTAATTCATGTTCCCTTCTGTTAACTTTTAATCACTTATGTAGTTGTTACAGCAGTCGCTTCTGTCGTCCATTATTATATTCTCACATTTTTGGGGAATAAAGAGAATATTTGGGGAATAAAAGGAATACTGTACAGTTTTTTCCATTGTAAAATCTACATTTATAATGGAACCCAATGTAAATTCGTGAACATGTAATTTCACAATCTGGCACTGAGTAGCTTTCCCCTAGAAATTGCTCAAAATGCTTTCTGAAAATTTTCAGCTGAGATCTTTTGATCTGTAAAAAAAAAAAAATTCGGTAACTGAAATTTCTAACATCCAAAATAGGTTTTAAGAAATGTAAACCACGGAGCAGTTCTTTCAGGTCCTCGTTCCCCCTGCTCCCCCTTCCCGGGAACCCTAATTTCTTGACATGAATTCCCAGCATCTCCAAGAACATCTCCTACAATGTCAACATCTTAGAATACTCAACTTTTTGTGTTGAGAAAGCACAAAGCACTCCATAAGCAGCACCAGTGGTCCACCCTAAGGTCCTGAATCTGTCTCTCAGTGCTCCAAGTCACACATCGATCTTTGGAAAAATAACTTGATATAAATGAGAAAATGGTGACATCAGTCAATTTAACTATCATTAACTGTATTTTCATTTTAGAAATACCTCTTTATTCAAATGATAACTGCATCAAGTATTTTTTTTAATAGTTTTCCCTTTCCATTTGTCTATTACATTTCAACACTTACCACTCAGTATTCACAATATGAGCACAAATTACAGTCACTGGAGAGGAATGCTACGCATCCAATAGTCGTCAAATGTGAATGTTGGAATTTTAAATTAATCATAAGTTCATTTGTGTTTTTTATTAAAAAAACTAATTAGAATGTGTCTTTCAGCATAATATGCTTTCTGAAATATATGATTTATAATTTGCACACCAACTGAAGCTAGAATAGGTATTTTATTAGTAGTCTCATATCTTTCTCACGCACATCCACATACTCTCTCACTCTCCAGCCTCTGTTCTATAAATGCTAGTTGAATAAAATGTAAATGTTTGTCCTCTAGATTATCTTCAACTATTTTTGTAAAACACCCAAATAAAAAGCAAGGAGCCACAAAAAAGCTGAAAATGTACACCTTAATCCTTTAAAACCCGACCTTGTACTGCATTTTTCAGGCAAATGGGACTGCACACTAGTTGATATTTTGAGCTGTGTAAATGTTTATAAATCATGCACTACAACAAAGTTTGTTAGAAAATCTAACAGTTTACTTTGCCAGTGTTTAAGGGAGCTGGAATTTAAACTGTGATTGACACAAGACTCCCAAAGCAAACGCTCTACTTGGAACTCCTTCACAACATACAAGTCAAAGGTGGGCAGAGGAAATGTTTCAAGGACACTTCCAAGCCTCCTTGATAAAGTGCAACATCCCCATCAACACCTGGGAGTCCCTGGCCAAAGACCACCCTAAGTGGAGGAAGTGCATCCGGAGGGCACTGAGCACCTCGAGTCTCATCGTCGAGAGCATTCAGAAACCAAGCGCAGGCAGTGGAACGAGCGTGCAGCAAACCAGTCCAACCCACCCTTTCCCTCAATGACTCTGTCCCATCTGTGACAGGGACTGTGGTTCTCGTATTGGACTGGTCAGTCACCTAAGAACTCATTTTTAGAGTGGAAGCAAGTCTTCCTCGATTCCGAGGGACTGCCTATGATGATGATTTAAACTGACAAGCCTCAAAGAAGGCGTGTCTCCAGTTATTCCACAGAATATAGTAAAATCCAAAAATGTTGATCAGTCCCTCAAAAAGCACAGAAGTATTTCTGCATAGAGTAAATACAGCACAGTTTTATTTTATGTATTTGTTTGCAAAGGTTTTTCAGCAGTGCATTTCCAGCTTTTTGAAAATTTGCATATTTGGTTTAAAAGTAATTTATGTTTCAACCTATTTCTCCTCATCTTACTCTTGCAGTGTAGTTTAAAGTAATATTGCAGATTTTCCTTTGCCTCATCTATCCTGTATACCATCTTCAAGATCACTTCATACGCACCTCTATTTGAAATAATTTTCTTTTTTTTTCAAAACACAAACTTTTAACACTACGGATCAGCTTTATGATTCTTCTCTGCACTGCCGTTTCTCTACACTGCCTCCAGCACATAGAAACATAGAAATTAGGTGCAGGAGCAGGCCATTCGGCCCTTCGAGCCTACACCGCCATTCAATAAGATCATGGCTGATCATTCAACCTCAGTACCCCTTTCCTGCTTTCTCTCCATACCACTTGATTTCTTTGGCCGTAAGGGCCATATCTAACTCCCTTTTGAATATATCTAATGAACTGGCTTATTCTTAGACTGTGACCCCTGGTTCTGGAGCTCCACAGCAACGGGAACATTCTGCCTCTAACCTGTCCAATCCCGTCAGAATTTTATATGTTTCTATGAGATCCCCTCTCATTCTTCTAAACTCCAGTGGATACAAGCCCAGTTGATCCAGTCTCTCCTCATATGTTAGTCCTGCCATCCCGGGAATCAATCTGGTGAACCTTTGCTGTACTCCCTCAATAGCAAGAATGTCCTTCCTCAGATTAGGAGACCAAAACTGAACACAATATTCCAAGTGTGGCCTCACCAAGACTCTGTACAACTGCAGTAAGACCTCCCTGCTCCTGTACTCAAATCCTCTAGCTATGAAGACCAACATGCCATTTGCCTTCTTCACCGCCTGCTGTACCTGCATGCCAAACTTCAATGACTGATTTACCATGACATCTAGGTCTCGTTGCACCTCCCCTTTTCCTAATCTGTCATCATTCAGATAATATTCTGTCTTCCTGTTTTTGCCACCAAAGTGAATAACCTCGAGAAAATTCTTGGATAAATTCTAGAAGATTTGTCAAGCATGATTTTCCTTTCATAAATCCATGCTGACTTGGACCGATCGTGTCGCTGCTTTCCAAATGCGCTGCTATTTCATTTTTACTAATTGATTCCAACATTTTCCCCACCACCGATGTCAGGCTAACCGTTCTATAATTCCATTTTCTCTCTCCCTCCTTTTTTAAAAAGTGGTGTTACATTAGCTGCCCTCCAGTCCATAGGAACTGATCCAAGGTCAATAGAATGTTGGAAAATTATCACCAATGCATCCACTATTTCTAGGGCCATTTCCTGAAGTACTCTGGGATGCAGCCTATCCGGCCCTGGGGATTTATCGGCCTTCAATCCCATCAATTTCTCTAACACAATTTCCTGACTAATAAAGATTTCCTTCAGTTCCTCCTTTTCGCCTATCCCTCAATGTCTCCCTTGTATCTCAGAAAATAGAACTTGATGCAATATTCAAAATGTACTCTGACCAGAGCACTAAACAGTTAGATCACGACTTCCATGGGATTTGTGTTCCATTATTTTAACTATGTAGTTCAAAATTTTATCGACTTGCGTTTTGTAAATGATAGAAAGGCTTTGAGGGATCAGAAAATGAGCCACTAGTCACAGAGTACACAGTCCCGTCCCTACTTTTGTCATCAGTGTTGATATGATTGACCCAGTTAAGTTTCAAGTCAATACTGGCATCCAAGATGTTGATGCTGGTGCTCTTATTTTTTTCAATTGTTGGAGTGTCATTCCCTGGTAGTTATGTGGCACACACGTTTTCCACCACTTGTGAGCCCAAATTTGGATGTTATGCAAGTCATACTGTCGCCTAGTGTGTGAGCCTTTTATGTGGAACTTTGTCAATTGCATTTTGTAAGTCTCATACACACTACGTCCAAACTTGGGCTCTCAAGTGGCGGAACACGTGTGTGCCACATAACTACCAGGGAGTGACACTCCAACATTTGAAAAAAAAACCTAACCCTAATCTTCGACCGTTGCTAAGAGTACCAGCATCAACATGCCAGTACATGCCAGTATTGACTTGGAACTTAACTGGGTCAATCATATCAACACTGACTACAAAAGTAGGGACCGGACTGTGTACTCTGTGACCAGTGGCTCATTTTCTGATCCCTCAAAGCCTTTCTATCATCTACAAAACTCAAGTCGCTAAAATTTTGAACTACGTAGTTGAAGGGAATTATCAGACAGGATCTTTTCCCTTCTGAATTCATGATGCCTATTATTCAGTCATAGGCGGTCCCTCGAAACGAGGATGACTTGCTTCCACGCCAAAAAAGGATTAGTTCACAGGTGTTTCAATGAAGGACCCGATCTACATCCTGAAGGGTGGAAGATGCCTGTGCGTGGATTTTATTAACACCAGCCACCACACGGACTGGACAGAGCTCGGTCTTGGTCCGGTGGCAAGGGTTACCCAAGACGACTGGAGACCAGCTCTGCTGCACGGACCTAGTGCGCACACATATTGCAGCGTGGGCTGACCCTTGCTGCCCCTGGGCCCCTGGCCCCGAGCTCATGCCAACCCTGGGCACCGATCACATCCCTCATAGAAACATAGAAAATAGGCCCTTCGAGCCTGCACTGCCATTCAATGAGTTCATGGTTGAACATGCAACTTCAGTACCCCATTCCTGCTTATTCGTCATACCCCCTTGATCCCCCTAGTAGTAAGGACGACATCTAACTTCTTTTTGAATATATTTAGTGAATTGGCCTCAACAACTTTCTGTGGTAGAGAATTCCACAGGTTCACCACTCTCTGGGTGAAGAAGTTTCTCCTCATCTTGGTCCTAAATGGCTTACCCCTTATCCTTAGACTGTGACCCCTGGTTCTGGACTTCCCCAACTTTGGGAACATTCTTCCTGCATCTAACCCTGTCTAAATCCATCAGAATTTTAAGCATTTCTATGAGATCCCCTCTCATCTGAACTCCAGTAAATACAAGCCCAGTTGATCCAGTCTTTCTTGATATGTCAGTCCCGCCATCCCGGGAATCAGTCTAGTGAACCGTCGCTGCACTCCCTCAATAGCAAGAATGTCCTTCCTAAAGTTAGGTGACCAAAACTGTACACAGTACTCCAGGTCTCACCAAGGCCCTGTACAACTGTAGTATCACCTCCTTGCCCCTGTGCTCACATCCCCTTGCTATGAAGACCAACATGCCATTTGCTTTCTTAACCGCCTGCTGTACCTGCATGCCAACCTTCAATGACTGATGTACCATGACACCCAGGTCTTGTTGCACCTCCCGTTTTCCTAATCTGTCACCATTCAGATAATAGTCTGTCTCTCTGTTTTTACCACCAAAGTGGATAACCTCACATTTATCCACATTATACTTCATCTGCCATGCATTTGCCCACTCACCTAACCTATCCAAGTCACTCTACAGTCTCATAGCATCCTCCTCGCAGCTCACACTGCCACCCAACTTAGTGTCATGCGCAAATTTGGAGATACTACATTTAATCCCCTTGTCTAAATCATTAATGTACAATATAAACAGCTGGGGCCCCAGCACAGAACCTTGCGGTACCCCACTAGTCACTGCCTGCCAATCTGAAAGTACCCATTTACTCCTACTCTTTGCTTCCTGTCTGCCAACCAGTTCTCAATCCACGTCAGCACACTACCCCCAATCCCATGTGCTTTAACTTTGCACATTAATCTCTTATGTGGGACCTTGTCGAAAGCCTTCTGAAAGTCCAAATACACCACATCAAATGGTTCTTCCTTGTCCACTCTACTGGAAAAATTCCAGAAGATTTGTCAAGCATGCTTTCCCTTTCACAAATCCATGCTGACTTGTACCTATCATGTCACCTCTTTTTAAATGCGCTGCTATGACATCCTTCACAATTGATTCCATCATTTTACCCACTACCGATGTCAGGCTGACCGGTCTATAATTCCGTTTTCTCTCTCCCTCCTTTTTTAAAAAGTGGGGTTACATTGGCTACCCTCCACTCCATAGGAACTGATCCAGAGTCTATGGAATGTTGGAAAATGACTGTCAATGCATCCGCTATTTCCAAGGCCACCTCCTTAAGTACTCTGGGATGCAGACCATCAGGCCCTGGGGATTTATCGGCCTTCAATCCCATCAATTTCCCCAACACAATTTCCCGACGAATAAGGATTTCCCTCAGTTCCTCCTTCTTACTAGACCCTCTGACCCCTTTTATATCCGGAAGGTTGTTTGTGTCCTCCTTAGTGAATACTGAACCAAAGTACTTGTTCAATTGGTCTGCCATTTTTTTGTTCCCCGTTATGACTTCCCCTGATTCTGACTGCAGGGGACCTACGTTTGTCTTTACCAACCTTTTTCTCTTTAGATATCTATAGGAGCTTTTGCAGTCCGTTTTAATGTTCCCTGCAAGCTTCCTCTCGTACTCTATTTTCGCCGCCCTAATCATAAGAACATAAGAACATAAGAATTAGGAACAGGAGTAGGCCATCTAGCCCCTCGAGCCTGCCCCGCCATTCAATAAGATCATGGCTGATCTGGTCGTGGACTCAGCTCCACTTACCCGCCCTCTCCCCGTAACCCTTAATTCCCTTATTGGTTAAAAATCTATCTATCTTTGACTTTAAAACATTCAATGAGCTAGCCTCAACTGCTTCCTTGGGCAGAGAATTCCACAGATTCACAACCCTCTGGGAGAAGAAATTCTTTCTCAACTCGGTTTTAAATTGGCTCCTCCGTATTTTGAGGCTGTGCCCCCTAGTTCTAGTCTCCCCCACCAATGGAAACAACCTCTCTGCCTCTATCTTGTCTATCCCTTTCATGATTTTAAATGTTTCTATAAGATCACCCCTCATCCTTCTGAACTCCACGGAGTAAAGACCCAGTCTACTCAATCTATCATCATAAGGTAACCCCCTCATTTCTGGAATCAGCCTAGTGAATCGTCTCTGTACCCCTTCCAAAGCTAGTATATCCTTCCTTAAGTAAGGTGACCAAAACTGCACGCAGTACTCCAGGTGCGGCCTTACCAATACCTTATACAGTTGCAGCAAGACCTCCCTGCTTTTGTACTCCATCCCTTTTGCAGTGAAGGCCAATATTCCATTTGCCTTCCTGATTACCTGCTGCACCTGCAAACTAACCTTTTGGGATTCATGCACAAGGACCCCCAGGTCCCTTTGCACCACAGCATGTTGTAATTTCTCCCCATTCAAATAATATTCCCTTTTACTGTTTTTTTTCCCAAGGTGGATGACCTCACACTTTCCGACATTGTATTCCATCTGCCAAACCTTAGCCCATTCACTTAACCTATCCAAATCTCCTTGCAGTCTCTCTGAGTCCTCTACACAACCTGCTTTCCCACTAATCTTAGTGTCATTTGCAAATTTTGTTGCACTACACTCTGTCCCCTCTTCCAGGTCATCTATGTATATTGTAAACAGTTGTGGTCCCAGCACTGATCCCTGTGGCACACCACTAACCACTGATTTCCAACCGGAAAAGGACCCATTTATCCCGACTCTCTGCTTTCTGTTCGCCAGCCAATTCTCTATCCATGCTAATACATTTCCTCTGACTCCGCGTACCTTTATCTTCTGTAGTAACCTTTTGTGTGGCACCTTATCGAATGCCTTTTGGAAATCTAAATACACCACATCCATCGGTACACCTCTATCCACCATGCTCGTTATATCCTCAAAGAATTCCAGTAAGTTAGTTCAACATGATTTCCCTTTCATGAATCCATGCTGCGTCTGCTTGATTGCACTATTCCTATCCAGATGTCCCGCTATTTCTTCCTTAATGATAGTTTCAAGCATTTTCCCCACTACAGATGTTAAACTAACCGGCCTATAGTTACCTGCCTTTTGCCTGCCCCCTTTTTTAAACAGAGGCGTTACATTAGCTGCTTTCCAATCCGCTGGTACCTCCCCAGAGTCTAGAGAATTTTGGTAGATTATAACGAATGCATCTGCTATAACTTCAGCCATCTCTTTTAATACCCTGGGATGCATTTCATCAGGACCAGGGGACTTGTCTACCTTCAGTCCCATTAGCCTGTCCAGCACTACTCCCCTAGTGATGGTGATTGTCTCAAGGTCCTCCCTTCCCACATTCCTGCAAATTTTGGCATTGTTTTTGTGTCTTCCACTGTGAAGATGGAAGCAAAATAATTGTTTAAGGTCTCAGCCATTTCCACATTTCCTATTATTAAATCTCCCTTCTCATCTTCTAAGGGACCAACATTTATTTACTTTAGTCACTCTCTTCCGTTTTATATATCGGTAAAAGCTTTTACTATCTGTTTTTATGTTTTGCGCCAGTTTACTTTCGTAATCTATCTTTCCTTTCTTTATTGCTTTCTTAGTCATTCTTTGCTGTCGTTTAAAATTTTCCCAATCTTCTAGTTTCCCACTAACCTTGGCCACCTTATTGGTTTTTAATTTGATACTCTCCTTTATTTCCTTGGTTATCCACGGCTGGTTATCACTTCTCTTGCCGCCCTTTTTCACTGGAATATATTTTTTTTACGCACTATGAAAGAGCTCCTTAAAAGTCCTCCACTGTTCCTCAATTGTGCCACCGTTTATTCCTTGTTTCCAGTCTACTTTAGCCAACTCTGCCCTCATCCCACTGTAGTCCCCTTTGTTTAAGCATAGTACCCTCGTTTCTGATACAACTTCCTCATCCTCAATCTGTATTACAAATTCAACCATATTGTGATCACTCATTCCGAGAGAATCTTTTAGAGGAGATCGTTTATTTCTCCTGTCTCATTACACAGGACCAGATCCAAGATGGCTTGCTCCCTTGTAGGCTCTGTTACATACTGTTCTAAGATGCATTCTATGAATTCCTCCTCCAGGTTACCCCCTGCGATTTGATTTGACCAGTCGATATGTAGGTTAAAATCCCCCATGACTACTGTCGTTCCTTTTTCACATGCCTCCATTATTCCCTTGATTATTGCCCGCCCCACCGTGAAGTTATTATTTGGGGGCCTATAAACTACGCCGACCAGTGACTTTTTCCCCTTACTATCTCTAATCTCCACCCACAATGATTCAACATTTTGTTCATTGGAGCCAATATCATCCCTCACAACTGCCCTGATATCATCCTTTATTAACAGAGCTACCCCACCTCCTTTCCCTTCTTGCCTATCTTTCTGAATCGTCAGATACCCCTGTATGTTTAATTACCAGTCTTGGCCACCTTGCAACCATGTTTCTGTAATGGCCACCAAATCATACCCATTTGTAATGATTTGTGCCGTCAACTCATTTACTTTATTTCGAATGCTGCGTGCATTTAGGTAGAGTGTTTTCATCCTCGTTTTTAAACCATGATTTTTAGTTTTTACCCCTCCTGCAGCCCTTTTATATTCAGTGGCCCTTTTTGTTTCTTTCCTTTGGTTTCTCTGCCCTCCATTTTTACTCATCTCTTTTCCGTTTTTTGTTTTTGTCTCCTTTTTGTTTCCCTCTGTCTCCCTGTATTGGTTCCCATCCCCCTGCCATATTAGTTTAACTCCTCACCAACAGCACTAGCAAACACTCCCCCTAGGACATTGGTTCCGTTCCTGCCCAAGTGCAGACCGTCCTGTTTGTACTGGTCCCACCTCCCCCAGAACCTGTTTCAATGCCCCACGAATTTGAATCCCTCCCTGCTGCACCACTGCTTAAGCCACGTATTAATCTGTGCTATCCTGCGATTCCTACTCTAACTAGCACGTGGCACTGGTAGCAATCCCGAGATTATTACTTTTGAGGTCCTACTTTTTAATTTAACTCCTAGCTCCTTAAATTTGTCTCGTAGGATCTCATCCTTTTTTTTACCTATGTCGTTGGTACCAATGTGCACCACGACAACTGGCTGTTCTCCCTCCCTTTTTAGAATGTCCTGCACTCGCTCGGAGACATCCTTGACCCTTGCACCAGGGAGGCAACATACCATCCTGGAGTCTCGATTGCAGCCGCAGAAACGCCTATCTATTCCCCTTATGATTGAATCCCCTATCACTATCGCTCTCCCACTCTTTTTCATGCCCTCCTGTACAACAGAGCCAGCCACGGTGCCATGAACTTGGCTGCTGCTGCTCTCCCCTGATGAGTCATCTCCCTCAACAGCACTCAAAGCAGTGTATCTGTTTTGCAGGGGGATGACCAGGTGGGACCCTTGCACTACTTTCTTTGTATTACTCTTCCTGCTGGTCTTCCATTCCCTAGCTGGCTGTGGATACTTCTCATGCGGTAAGACCAACTCACTAAACGTGCCATTCTCAGCATTGTGGATGCTCCAGAGTGAATCCACCCTCAGTTCCAATTCCGCAACGCGGTACGTCAGGAGATGGAGGCGGATACACTTCTCACACACGTAGTCCTCAGGGACACCGGAAGCGTCCCTGAGTTCCCACATGGCACAGGAGGAGCATATCACGTGACCGAGCTCTCCTGCCATGCCTTAACCCTTAGATACCCTTAAATTGGTAATAACAATGTTACAGTTCACTTACTGATATAAAAAATAAAAAGAAAAGCTACTCACCAATGGGACTTACCCCATTGGCTGTGACGTCACCTTTTGATTCCTTTCAACTTCTATTTTGCTTTCTCTCCCGCTGTAGCTGCACCGGTACGCCTTTTATAGGCCACTCCTGCCTCTCACCAACTGCCGCTGGCTCTCGATCTCCCGCTGGGCCTTTTATAGGCCGCTCCCGCCTCTCACCAACTGCCGCTGGCTCTCGATCTCCCGCTGGGCCTTTTATAGGCCGCTCCCGCCTCTCACCAACTGCCGCTGGCTCTCGATCTCCCGCTGGGCCTTTTATAGGCCGCTCCCGCCTCTCGCCAACTGCCGCTGGCTCTCGATCTCCCGCTGGGCCTTTTATAGGCCGCTCCCGCCTCTCACCAACTGCCGCTGGCTCTCTAATCAAACCCTTTGTCCTCCTCTGCTGAGTTCTAAATTTCTCCCAGTCCGCTGCTATTTCTGGACAATTTGTATGCCACTTCCTTGGCTTTAATACTATCCCTGATTTCCCTTGATAGCCACGGTTGAGCCACCTTCCCTTTTTTATTTTTACGCCAGACAGGGATGTACAATTGTTGTAGTTCATCCATGCGGTCTCTAAATGTCTGCCATTGCCCATCCACTGTCAACCCCTTAAGTATCATTCGCCAATCTATCCTAGCCAATTCATGCCTCATACCTTCAAAGTTACCCTTCTTTAAGTTCTGGACCATGGTCTCTGAATTAACTGTTTCATTCTCCATCCTAATGTAGAATTCCACCATATTATGGTCACTCTTCCCCAAGGGGCCTCGCACCGTCTCTCGCCACTCCTGCTGTATCTGCCCATGCTCTAATCACCGACCTGAACCTTGATGACGTCCCTTTTCGCTGCCGTCGCCCTGCTGCACCAGCTCGCGCTGCTCCCTGGAGTAGTATGCCTCCATGCCGCTCCTTTTATGGTCCCGACCTGCCGCTGGTATTCTCAATGGAATGTATACAGGATGGTTTTCTAGATCAGCATCTTGAGGAACCAACTGGGGAGCAGGCTATTTTAGATCGATCACCCACTGGATCCAGATGATGTCGTATCGCTGGGGCTGCGGGGTGAAGTCCTGTAGGCCGCATCTCCAGCATCGACATCAACTCCTCCAAGAATTTTCTGCAGAGGTTCATTGGGGAAGGCTCGGGGAAAGCAGGCACAGGCTGTGCTTTGGACTGCGGGGCTGGGATCGGCCAGATCACCAATTGACTGCTGCTGCCCCTGTTCAAAGCCGTCGACAATGTGGACATGACGGAGGGCTTCCTGGCCAAGGTCCACCTGGGGGAGGAGGCCGATTGTGTGGACAACCACTATTAATCACTAGGCTGTTGTTGTACAGAAGGAATCACCATCCATACTGGAGATGGAAGGATATCTAGAACACACATTCCATGATGGAGGATAAATATTAGAAGGGGTAGGAAAGAGTAGGGGCCCTGAAAGCATTGCCTTCCTGAGTAAGTTTTCAATACTGAATACTTATTTTGAAGTCAACAAATGGGGAAAAATGCTATGAGTAAGTTCACATCAGTATGGAAAAGATGGTTGCAGGGGCAGGGGAAAGAGAAGAAGATAAATCATAGAATGGCTGCAGCATGGAGGAAGGCCATTCGGCCCGTCGAGCCATTGCCGCTCTCTGCAAGAGCACCTGAGCTAATTCCACTCCCCAGCACTTTCCCCGTAGCCCTGTAATTTGTTTTCCTTCAGGTAATTATCCAACTCCCTTTTGAAAGCCGTGATTGAGTCTGTTCATTCCAGATCCTAACCACTCGCTGTGCAAAAAAGTTTCTTCTTCTGTCGCCTTTGGTCCTTTTGTGAATCACCTAAGGGTTTGGGTGTGCAGTTCCTGCCAAGGTCTTGCTGCAACTTTAAAACGACAGTAGCTTGCTCAACATTCAGATTTGCTGTGATACAGTAAATTTACTGAAGCAGTGTAACATAGAAACATAAAAAGTAGGTGCAGGAGTAGGCCATTTGGCCCTTCATTCAATATGATTATGGCTGATCATGCAACTTCAGTACCCGATTCCTGCTTTCTCTCCATACATGGATGATGGGAGATAAACACATTCTGAATGTTATTGATATGAGACCTCACAGATATAATATTTGTTCTGCTATTTACCTACCATTTGACAAGACTTGCTTAAGATGCAAATTACTTTGTTCTTTTCTCTCCAGAATTACATAGTTATTCACATTCTAACTTTTATTTTCCTCAATCGTGTGATGAATGTGAAATATTGGCTTCAGTAGCAAGTGTTTCATTTACTTGTTTGTTCTTCCCTTCTCCATTCCCCAAATATTTTTTCTTTTGTTAATTACATCATTGTAAAATATTTTTTTCCTCCGACTTCCTTCCTACTTTGAATTGATAGCTCATCACCAAATTGCATCATCAATTTGTGGGCATGGTTCAATTATCAGTGCCCCTTGGTGACAAAACACACTCATCCCAAACAACACAGTGAGCTCAGAAGTTTCATTTAATAGCTTAAAATGTATAAAAATGTTTTTTTTTTAAGTCTGTTTGTGCCTTTAAAAAAAAAAGACTTGCATTTAACAGCGCCTTTCACGATCACTGGACATCCAAAAGTGCTTTACAGCCAATGAAGTACCTTTGGAGTGTAATGACTGTTGTAATGTGGGAAATGCGACAGTCAATTTGCACTCAGCAAGCTCCCACAAACAGCAACATGATAATGACCAGATAATCTATTTTAGTTATGTTGATTGAGGAATAAATATTGGCCGGGAAAACGGGAATAATTCCCCCGCTCCTCTTCGAAATAGTGCCAGGGGATCATTCATGTCCACCTGAGAATGCAGACTGGGCCTTGGTTTAATGTCTCATCTGTTATTTGTCAACATCTGCTAGTAATCACCAGTATCTAAGTTTTTAGATGTTACTTTACTTTCAACTCAAATTCCAGCCCCAAGCAGAAGGGTAAGCCAATTCGAGGGAAATTTATCTTTTCTCTGCAAGTATAGTGATTTCCCACCATCCCCTCATAGTTGTTTATATTTTTTAATACTGTATTGTAAATGTTAGCTGTATAAACGGAAGAATGAAAATGGTAGCTGAAAATGGATTCAAGAAATTATTAGAGCAAGTCAGTTTATTCGGTGATAGTTGCTGGTTCTACTTTGCTGGGTTTGGAAACATAATTGAGCAATTAGGTAGTTTGTGATGTTTGTTCATTGTTAAGCAGAAACAATCACATTTGTGCAGTGAATGGTATTGTTTTTTGATTGTTTTGCATTTATTCTATTTGAACCTATCAGCATGGTTATAGTTATGATATCTTATGAAAATATGACTCTCAAGGCCACAATTTGAGTGTGCTGCCTTTTGAGGGACATGATGCTCATTACCTGGTAGATTGCATATATATTGGCTGCGCAAGGAAATGCTGATTAGTAAGTAATTATATATTCATGATGTTTTGCATCAGCTTTTTAAAAAAGTCGTGAAATGTAACTTTTTGTAAATGCATCTTTCATGGTTTTAAATAAACAAGCTTTTGAGACCAGAACTTGACAGCTGTTCTCAGCATGTAAAAGTTTTTGTCTCCAGGGTATTGGTGGCTGACAAAAGTACGATTTCTGTAATTTGAGTATTAAAGGCATAAATCAAAATGATAAAGGAAGGTAAAAGTGAATGATCAAACATGGTATCTTTTTTGTCGAGATAGCTCAGTCACACCATGTGGTGCATTTACTCGCGGAGCTGTCAAAGATGCCCCAATCATTGGATTTCTTGTGCTAATTTAAAAAAAATTTCCAGTTCCAATAGTTTGCTGAGAGAGGAATGCCAGACCATGCTGTTTGATTCAATTAAAACAGGCTGGAATTTGCTGGAAACTTGCCCAGGGAATGTGCACCATTTTTCTATCATAAATGTTCAAGGAAATAATGGCATAAGTAAGTTATGCTATTATTTACGCTGCACCACAATTTACTGGGACTTTTGTGCAGGGCCACCAATGACCTTGCCTGAACCGAGAAAAGTTCATTAATATAGCACTGCCCACCATTTTAGTCAATGACGCTTGCAGATTTCCTATATTTACCCCCGCTTTTTCTCACTAGACTGGAAAATAATAATGCAGGTGACTTAGTATTGGCACAATTTATGGCCCTCGTATTACTTTAGGCTTGGCAATCCAACAAAGGAACCATTAAAGCTGTGGAGCCTCACCCCTGCAGTCTGGAAATTGTTCTCAGATTTTGTTCTTTTCTATTTCTCTCAGTTTTGTTAATCTTTTCTTACCAGTTTTGCCATACAGATTCTGATTTATTCAGCAGGAATGGAAATGGAGGTGGATGGATTCTGCAGGATCCTCTGAAGGCAACATTCTGCCTCGCCAACAATGCAACACAGGAGAGGAACAAAAACGCACAGCCAGCGACCCGTTGTGTGGCGCATCCCTAGCATCGATCAGCTCCGTTGGGCGGTCCTCATGCCCGACACGAGACTCCCAAAGCAAGCGCTCTACGCGGAGCTTCAACATGGCATGCGAGCCCCAGGTGGGCAGAGGAAATGCTTCAAGGACTCCCTGAAAGCTTCTAGATAAAGTGCAACATCCCCACCGACTCCTGGGAATCCCTGGCTCACGACCACCCAAAGTGGAGGAAGAGCATTCGGGAGGGCGCTGAGCACCTCGAGTCCCATCGCCGGGAACAAACAGAAACCAAGCGTAGACAGCAGAAGGAGTGTGCGGCAACCCAGGCTCCCCGCCCACCCTTTCCTTCAACCACTGTCTGCCCCATCTGTGACAGAGACTGTGGGTTCCGCATTGGACTCCTGAATCACTTTTAGAGTGGCAGTAAGTCATCCTCGACTTCGAGGGACTGCCCATGATGATGATGACGATGATGTGATGCAGAGGACCAAGCAGAGTCAGCATGGATTTATGAAGGGGAAGTCATGTTTGACAAATTTGCTGGAGTTCTTTGAGGATGTAATGAGCAGGGTGGATAAAAGTGAACCAGTAAATTTCTATTTGAATTTCCAGAAGGCATTCGATAAGGTGCCACATAAAAGGTTACTGCACAAGATAAGAGCTCACGAGATTGGGGGTAATATATTCGCATAGATAGAGGATTGGCTAACTGACAGAAAACAGAGTGTGAGGATAAATGGGTCATTTTCAGGTTGGCAAACTGTAGCTAGTGGGTGCCACAGGGATCAGTGCTGGGGCCTCAACTATTTACAGGCTATATTAATGACTTGGATGAAGGGACTGAGTGTAATGTAGCCAAATTTGCTGCTGATACAAAGATAGGTGGGAAAGCAAGTTGTGAGGCGTACGCAAATAATCTGCAAAGCTATATATAGATAGGCTAAGTGAGTGGGCAAAAATTTGGCAGATGGAGTATAATGTGGGAAAATGTGAGGTTATCCACTTTGATAGGAAAAATAAAAAAGCAAATTATTATTTAAATGGGGAGAGATTACAAAATGCTGAGATGCAAAAGGGATCTGGGGGTCCTTGTACATGAAACACAAAATGTTAGCATGCAGGTACAGCAAGTAATGAGGAAGGCAAATGGAATGTTGGCCTTTATTGCAAGGGGGATGGAGTATAAAAATAGGGAAGTCCTGCTACAACTGTACAGGGCGGTGGTAAGACCACACCTGGAGTACTGCGTACAATTTTGGTCTCCTTATTTAAGGAGGGATATACTTGCATTGGAGGCAGTTCAGAGAAGGTTCACGAGGTTGATTCCTGAGAGGTTGTCATATGAAGAAAGATTGAGCAGGTTGAGCCTATACTTATTGGAGTTTAGAAGACTTGGAGGTGATCTTATTGAAATGTATATGATTCTTAGGGGGCTTTACAGGGTAGATGCAGAGAGAATGTTTCCCCTTGTGAGGGAATCTAGAACGAGGGAGCATAGTTTCAGGGGTCGCCCATTTAAAACGGAAATGAGGAGGAATTTCTTCTGAGGGTCGTAATCTTTGGAATTCTCTACCCCAGAGAGCTGTGGAGGCTGGGCCATTGAATATATTTAAGGTGGAGATGGACAAATTTTTGAATGATTTATATCAAGGATTATGAGGAGCAGGCAGGAAGTGGAGCTGAGGCCAAGATCAGATCAGCTATGATCTTATTGAATGGCGGAGCAGGCTCGAGGGACCAAATGGTCTACTCCTGCTCCTATTTCTTATGTTCTATGCTTAAAGCACACTTCAGGTACCTGGATAGGCTGGTGGTGTCCTACAGTACACCCCTGATAAAGTACCAAAGATTGCATGATCTGCTCTTATCTATACAATTTTGCCTTGTTTCTCTCTCTCCACCCCCCCCAACATTACATAAGCTAATTTTTCTTTATTCGTTCCTGGAATGTGGGCATTGCTGGCAATGCCACCATTTATTGCCCATCCCTAATTGCCCTTGAGCTGCTGACTTGAACCGCTGCTGTCCTTGTGGTGAAGGTACTCCCACAGTGCTGTTAGGGAGTTCCAGGATTTTGACCCAGCGCCGATGAAGAAACGGCGATATATTTCCAATTCAGGATGGTGTGTAACTTGGAGGGGAACTTTCAGGTAATTGGATTTCCATGCACCTGTTGCCCTTGTCTTTCTAGGTGGTAGAGGTTGTGGGTTTGGGAGTTGTTCAGTGCATCTTATAGATGGCACACACTGCAGCCACGGTGCCAATCAAGCGGCTGCTTTGGCCTGGATTGTGTCGAGCTTCTTGAGTGTTGTTGGAGCTTCACTCATCCAGGCAAGTGGAGAGTATTCCATCACACTCCTGACTTGTGCCTTGTAGATGGTGGAAAGGCTTTGGGGAGTCGGGAGGTGAGGCATTTGCCGCAGAATACCCAGGCTCTTGTAGCCACAACGTTTATGTGGCTGGTCCAGTTAAGTTTCTGGTCAATGGTGACCCTCAGGCTGTTGATGGTGGGGAATTCGGCGATGGTAATGTGTCGAATGTCAAGAGGCAGTGGTTAGACTCTTGCTTGTTGGAGACAGTTATTGCCTGGCATTTGTGTGGCGCAAATGTTACTTGCCGCTGATCAGACCAAGACTGAATGTCTCCATGTCTTGTTGCATTCGGGCATAGACGGCATTATCTGAGGAATTGTGAATATAACTGAACACTGCAATCATCAGCGAACATCCCCACTTCTGACCTTATGATGGAGGGAAGGTCATTGATGAAGCAGCTGAAGATGGTTGGGTCTAGGACACTGTCTGGAGGAACTCCACAACTAGCTTCCTTGGTGCTAAGTATGACTCTAGCCAGTGGAGAGTTTTCCCACCTGACTCCCATTGACTTCAATTTTTACTAGGGCTCCTTGATGCCACACTTGGTCAAATGCTGCCTTGATGTTAAGGTTAGTCACTCTCTCCTTACCTCTGGAATTCAGCTCTTTTGTCCATGTTTGAACCAATGCTGTAATGAGGTCTGGAGCTTAGTGGTCCTGGCGGAACCCAAAATGAGCATCAGTGAGCAGGTTATTGATGAGTAAGTGCTTCTTGCTAGCATTGTTGATGACTCCTTGCATCACTTTTCTGATGATTGAGAGTAGAATGATGGGGCTGTAATTGGATGGATTGGATTTGTCCTACTTTTTTTGGATCGGACATACCTGGGTAGTCTGGTAGATGCCAGTGTTGTAGCTGTACTGGAACAGCTTGGCTAGAGGGGCAGCTAATTCTGGAGCACAAGTCTTCAGCGCGACAGCAGGGATCTTGTCAAGGCCCATAGCCTTTTCTGTATCTAATGCACTCTGCTGTTTCTTGATACCACATGGAGTGAATTGAATTAGCTGAAGACTGTCTTTTGTGATGGCCTACTCCTGCTCCTCTTTCTTATGTTCTAACATTACATTCAATCTAGACATGGAAAATAGCCAGCTGACCCAACTGGTCCATGCATGCCACACAAGCATCCTCTCACTCTAATTTCCTCCTACCTTGCACCCACAAGGCGAAACAGTTTATCCAAATCTAGCCTATCAAACGTCTGTATAATTTAAAATATCTCTATTGGGCCTCCTCTTAATCTTATCCTGTGTCACGATGTTGCTCAGGAGACAGAGCAAGAGACTCTAAAACTCACCTCTGTACAGCATTGACGTCCGCTTGTACCACAGGCGCATAACCATGGAATCCCTGCAGCTGCAGAGCCCACTCCTCATGAGTAGCAAGCTGCTTCAAGTCGAGGGTTCCCATTCCAGTCCTGGTATGCTCTTGTGTGTTATGTGGCAGTTTGCCTTGTGGTGGGAAGACATGAAAAATGTTAGGTGAGTTGGCGTGCAAGAGTTGCAGATGTGGTTGTAATGTGTCCTTCAGCAGAGACATGAAGCAGCCGACTTCATCAGCAGCCCACTTTGAAAACTATGTTGCTCGTGCCAACACTGACTTTTAATTTGCTTTGGGTTCTGCGTAGAGCAGGGGTGTCGAACTCAATTTACATGGTGGACCTAAACCTTCTAGCTCAAGCCTTCAAAACAACTCCTACAGAGACAAGTTTTCCTTATTATTCTCTTTCTCTTTTCCTTTTAATAAGATCTGAAGCCTTGCCTGCGCTGGTCAGGCCGTTATGCTTTTTCCGGTATTGGTCGCTCGAGCATTGGCATGGCACTCGGGGCCTTGGCCATCTCCCTCTACACCACTTTGCTTACCTTGTGGGGAGGTTTTGGAAGCCGTTATTATCTTTGCTTCACCTCATCCAAGAGGGTCCGCAGATCCTTGTTCTTGAAGTTAATGGAATGATACAGCACAGAAAGAGGCCATTTGGCCCATCGTGCCTGCTCTTTGAAGAGCGATCCAATCAGTCCCAAGCCCTTGCTCTTTCCTCATAGCCCTGCAAATTCTTCCTTTTCAAATATGTATCCCATTGAAAGTTACTATTGAATCTGCTTCCACCACCCTTTCAGGCAGTGCATTCCAGATTATAATAACCTGCACCGAAATTTTTTTTCTAATTTTCCAATTGGATGTTTTGCCAATTACTTTAAATTTGTGTCCTCTGGTTACTGACCCTCCATCTAGTGGAAACAGTTTTTCCCTATCTCCCCTGTCAAAACCCCTCATAATTCTGAACACCTTTATTAAGTCTCCCCTTTAACTTACTCTGCTCTAAGAACCACAACTCTAGTCTCCCAACATAACTAAAGTCCCTCATCCCTGATACCATTCTGGGAAATCCCCTCTGCACCCTCTCCAAGGCCTTGACATCCTTGGACACCATACTCGAGCTGAGGCCTAACCAGTGATGTTAATGGTTTGCCATAACTTCCTTGCTTTTGTACTCTATGGCTCTATTTATAAAGCCAAGGATCCTGTATACTTTTTTTTTTAACAGCCATATCAACATTTGCAGCCTGCTTTACAAAGTGATTAAATGTTGTCTGATTATGCCCCTGTAAGGCCCCTTGGGATGTTTTACTTCATTTTAATCTGATCAAATCAGTAAATATGCAGGAGTGAACAATCTGAACGGTGATATTCAATGTTCTATAACTTGATATGAAAGTTGACAGGCAATGATTTAAAAATATCAATAGCAATTTCAAGAGAGCAGTCAAAATAGCACAAAAAAGTACCCCTTTGAAACTATAATTCAGGAGTTTTTGCAGCTGCTGTGGTTAGATGGACCAAGAGTGACTTGCTGACGAGCACAAAGTATATTGGTTTAGTCAGTTTCCTCAGTAGTATGAATACAGTATTTGAAACCAATGCCATTTGCTTTAGTCCAGGCATGACTTTCTTAACCTACTTAAAATGCTTCTTTAAATTGGTTCCGATTAGATTAGGTTTTGAATTGAAAAGAAATCTGTATAGTTTCATATCTTCATGAATTACAGCTGTCTGGAAGAGAGGAGTGATGTTTGTGAGACCAATATGGTAGGTATGAAAATTCTGTGTGACAGGAGTGTTTAGGGAGTAAGTTGTCCCGTAGCTTTTAGAACTTACTCTGTTGCTGTTCTCTTGGTATAAAGATTTTTTTATTTTGGGTACTTCCCTGAAATTGCTACTATTTACTTTCTAATTTTATGTTTTATTCCAGTGGGAAGCTGCAAGGCAGAGATTGGGAACGTTTAGGTGGAAATGGGAGGGAAATGTTTTTGTTATTGAGGCAAACCGAAAAAGCGAGAAAATGGAGAGACCAGGAAGTGAGGAGCGAAAATGGTGGGAGGAGGCATTGTTATACATTTGGGTCTGCTGTTGATACCTTCTCAGATTCAGTAGTGTCAGCCACTCCCATAAGCAATCTGTGAATCTTTCATATGCATTGACTGACACTACTTTTTATATACTTATACAATGCAGGGTTGTAACAGCCGTATCCCCATGTGACCAGATCGGGATATTTGTGTGTTTTACATGTATGCTGTTTCAATCTCTCCGAAAGTTGACTAAGTAAACACTTGGTAAGATGGGGCCTGATTCAAATCAATAAGCTGCTTTATTTCACAATTCGATGAACATGGAGTTTCCCTGTCCTCAGTAAATTCCTGGGGTGAACTTTTCATTAAAATCAGTCTCATACGTACTCACACCTGACTCTGTCATCACTTCCCTTTTCCTCTCTCGGGCTGCAGAAACAACTCTTGCTAACTTTCCTTTTAGCCACTTCTCAGGCTACAGCAATCGTAAAACCGAGTAAGATAAATTCAAAACACCCTAAGGCAGCCCACCTGCCGTATGATCTTTTTCTCGCTCTCTCCCTGGTCTCTCCGTGTTGAGCGAGGAAAAAAGAGAAACAATTCATCCATTTCTCTCCCTACTTTTCTCTGTCTTTTCTTTGTTGTAGATGCTTTGTTCTTTCCTTCTTTATTTTTGTTGTATGACTTCTATAAGAAGCGCACTGCACACATTACTCAGCATAGCTCAGGTTCAAATGATTTCAGTTTAAGCCATTTCAGGGATTCAGATTCAGCAGAATTGGATAAAAAAAATTGGGGGGGGGATGTAGTTTAGTTAATGAGGATTTAATTGTACTAGAGAGAGATTGTCTTGTGCGGCATTACCACCTTGCTAAGTCGGATAGATTAAGAACAGATCTAACAGCTCAAAAGTGGGCATCCATGATGCGCTGTGGACCATCAGCAGCAGCAGAATTGTATACCACCACAATTTAACCTCATAGCCTGGCATATTCCTCATTTTTCTATCACCATCAAGCCTGATTCAATGAGGTGTGTAGAAGAGCATGCCGGGAACAGCCAAGTTGGTGAAGCTACAATACCGGACTGCATACATATTAAACAGTGGAAGCAGCATGCTAGAGACAGCTAAACGATCCCACAATCAGCAGCTCATATTGAAGCTCTGCAGTCTGACACAGCCTGTTGAGAATGATGGTGGACAATTAGCACCTAATGGGAGGAGGAAGCTCCATGACCATTCCCATTCTCAACGATAACGAAGCCCAATGCAAAAGATGTGTGTAATCTTTATCAGCCAGAATTGCCAAGTGGATGATCCTTCTCGGCCTCCTCCTGTGATCGTTATCATCACAGATGCCAGTCTTCAGCCAATTTGACTTGCTGTTTGACATCAAGAAACAGCTGAGTGCACTGGACATTACAAAGGTTACACACCCTGAAAAAATCCTGGCTATAATGCTAAAGACCTTCACTCCAGAACTTGCTTTGCTGTTCCCTAGTACAGGTACAACACTGGCATCTCCCTGACTATGATGGTTGTAGGTTGTTGGAGGCCAATATCTCTGCCCCATGACATCTCTGTAGGCGTTCCTCGGGTCAGTGTGTTAGGCCCAACTATCTTCAGCTGCTTTATCAATAGCCTTTCCTCATTAAGTCAAAAGTGGGGCTGCTTGCTGATTGCACAGTGTTCAATTCCATTTGAAATTTCTCAGATAATGAAGTAGTCCATGACCGCATGCAGCAAGACATGGAACAACATCCAGGCTTGGGCTGGGGCTGATGTGGCAAGTAACATTCGTAGCATATAAGTGCCAGACAATGACCATCTTCAATAAGAGAGCGTCTGACTACCTCCCCGTGACATTCAATGGCATTGCCATCACCAAATCCCCCCACCATGTACATTTTGGGATCATCATTGACCAGAAACAGGTCAGAGGCTGGGTATCTCCTGCACCAAGTGGCTCATCTGGCTCCCCAAAGCCTCTCTATCACTTATAAGGCATGTCAGAAGTTTGATGGAATATGCTCCACTTGCCTGGATGGGTGCAGCTGCAACAACACTCCAGTATCTCGACACCATCCAGGAGAAAGCGGTCCACTTGATGGGCACTTCATCCACTTGCCTAAATATCCATTCCCTCCACTACCAGCGTACCGTGGCTACAGTGCACTGCAACAACTCATTAAAGCTTATTTGTCAGGTCCTCCCAATACTACGATCTTCACCACATAGAAGGATCAGAGAAGCAGGTGCATGGGAACATAATAAATAGGAGCAGTAGTAGGCCATTTGGCCCCTCGAGTCTGCTCCACCATTCAATAAGATTATGGCTGATCTCATGGACTCAGCTCCACTTCCCTGCCCGCTCCCCATAACGCTTAACTCCCTTATCTTTCAAAATTCTGTCTACACCGTAAATACATTCAATGACCCAGCCTCCACAGCTCTCTGAGGTAGAGAATTCCAAAGATTTTAAACCTTCTGAGAAGAAATTCCTCCTTATTTCCATTTTCCTGGGCAGGACCGGAACTGATGTCCTAGGGGAAGTGTTTGCTAGTGCTGCTAGGGAGGGTTTAAATTTATATTGTAGGGTGATGGGAATCTATGCAGGGAGACAGAGGGAAGTAAAATGAGGGCAGAAGCAAAAAATAGAAAGGAGATAAGGAAAAGTGGAGGGCAGAGAAATCCAAGGCAAAAATCAAAAAGGACCATATTACAATATAATTCTAAAAGGACAAAGAGTGTTAAAAAAACAAGCCTGAAGACTGTGTCTCAATGTGAGGAGCAGTCTTAATAAGGTGAATTAACTGCGCAGATAGATGTTAACGGATATGATATAATTGGGATTACGGAGACATGGCTCCAGGGTGACCAAGATTGGGAACTCAACATCCAGGGGTATTCAGTATTCAAGTAGGATAGACAGAAAGGAAAAGGAGGTGGGGTAGCGATGCTGGTTAAAGATGAGATTAACGCAATAGTAAGGAAGGACATTAGCTTGGATGATGTGGAATCTGTATGGGTAGAGCTGCGGAACACCAAAGGGCAGAAAACGCAAGTGGGAGTTGTGTACAGACCACCAAACAGTAGTAATGAGGTTGGGGATCGGATTGAAAAGCAGCTAATGTAACGCCTCTGTTTAAAAAAAGGGGGCAGACAAAAGGCAGGTAACTATAGGCCGGTTAGTTTAACATCTGTCGTGGGGAAAATGCTTGAAGCTATCATTAAGGAAGAAATAGCGGGACATCTAGATAGGAATAGTGCAATCAAGCAGACGCAACATGGATCATGAAGGGGAAATCATGTTTAACTAATTTACTGGAATTCTTTGAGGATATAACGAGCATGGTGGATAGAGGTGTACCGATGGATGTGGTGTATTTAGATTTCCAAAAGGCATTCGATAAGGTGCCACACGAAAGGTTACTGCAGAAGATAAAGGTATGCGGAGTCAGAGGAAATGTATTAGCATGGATCGAGAATTGGCTGGCTAACAGAAAGCAGAGAGTCGGGATAAATGGGTCCTTTTCGGGTTGGAAATCGGTGGTTAGTGGTGTGCCACAGGGATCGGTGCTGGGACCACAACTGTTTACAATATACATAGATGACCTGGAAGAGGGGACAGAGTGTAGTGTAACAAAATTTGCAGTGACACAAAGATGAGTGGGAAAGCGGGTTGTGTAGAGGACACAGAGAGGCTGCAAAGAGATTTAGATAGGTTAAGTGAATGGGCTAACGTTTGGCAGATGGAATACAATGTCGGAAAATGTGAGGTCATCCACCTTGGAAAGAAAACAGTAAAAGGGAATATTATTTGAATGGGGAGAAATTACAACATACTGTGGTGCAGAGGGATCTGGGGGTCCTTGTGCATGAAACTCTTTTGAGTTTACCTGAAAAAAAACATAAACATTAAACCAGGTGCAGCAGGTAATCAGGAAGGCGAATGGAATGTTGCCCTTCATTGCGAGAGGGATGGAGTACAAAAGCAGGGAGGTCCTGTTGCAACTCTACAAGGTATTGGTGAGGCCGCACCTGGAGTACTGTGTGCAGTTTTGGTCACCTTACTTAAGGAAGGATATACTAGCTTTGGAGGGGCTACAGAGACGATTCACTAGGCTGATACCGGAGATGAGGGGGTTACCTTATGATGATAGATTGAGTAGACTGGGTCTTTACTCGTTGGAGTTCAGAAGGATGAGGGGTGATCTTTTAGAAACATTTAAAATAATGAAAGGGATAGACAATATAGAGGCAGAGAGGTTGTTTCCACTGGTCGGGGAGACTAGAACTAGGGGGCACAGCCTCAAAATACGGGGGAGCCAATTTAAAACCGAGTTGAGAAGGAATTCTCCCAGAGGGTTGTGAATCTGTAGAATTCTCTGCCCAAGGAAGCAGTTGAGGCTAGCTCATTGAATTTATTCAAATCACAGATAGATAGATTTTTAACCAATAAGGGAATTAAGGGTTATGGGGAGCGGGCGGATAAGTGGAGGTGAGTCCACGGTCAGATCAGCCAAAATCTTGTTGAATGGCGGAGCAGGGTCGAGGGGCTAGATGGCCTACTCCTGTTCCTAATTCTTATGTTCTTATGTTCAAACAGGAAATTAGGGATGCATGCAATAAAGGTACAGTAGTTATCATGGGTGACTTTAATCTACATATAGATTGGGCTAACCAAACTGGTAGCAATACGTTGGAGGAGGATTTCCTGTCATGTATAAAGGGGTGGTTTTCTCGACCAATATGTCGAGGAACCAACTGGAGAGCTGACCATCCTGGATTGGGTGTTGTGTAATGAGAGAGGTTTAATTAGCAATCTTGTGCGAGGTCCCTTGGGGAAGAGTGACCATAATATGGTAGAATTCTTCATTTAAGATGGAGAGTGACACAGTTAATTCAGAGACTAGGGTCCTAAACTTAAAGGTAACTTCGATGGTATGAGACGTGAATTGGCTAGGATAGACTGGCGAATGATACTTAAAGGATTGACGGTGGATAGGCAATGGCAGACATTTAAAGATCACATGGATGAACTTCAACAATTGCACATCCCAGTCTGGAATAAAAAGAAAATGGGGAAGGTGGCTCAACCGTGGCTAACAAGGGAAATTAGAGATATTGTTAAATCCAAGGAAGAGGCATATAAATTGGCCGGAAAAAGCAGCAAACCTGAGGACTGGGAGAAATTTAGAATTCAGTCGAGGAGGACAAAGGGTTTAATTAGGAGGGGGAAAATAGAGTTTGAGAGTAAGCTTGCAGGGAACATAAAAACTGACTGCAAAAGCTTCTATAAATATGTGAAGAGAAAAAGATTAGTAAAGACAAATGTAGGTCACTTACAGTCAGAATCAGGTGAATTTATAATGGGGAGCAAAGAAATGGTAGACCAATTGAACAAATACTTTGGTTCTGTCTTCACTAAGGAAGACACAAATAACCTTCCGGAAATACTAGGGGATCAAGGGCCTAGTGAGAAGGAGGAATTGAAGGAAATCCTAATTAGTCAGGAAATTGTGTTAGGGAAATTGATGGGATTGAAGGCCAATGAATCTCCAGGGCCTGATAGTCTGCATCCCAGAGTACTTAAGGAAGTGGCCCTAGAAATAGTGGATGCATTGGTGATCATTTTCCAACATTCTATCGACTCTGGATCAGTTCCTATGGATTGGAGGGTAGCTAATGTAACCCCACTTTTTAAAAAAGGAGGGCGAGAGAAAACAGGGAATTATAGACCAGTTAGCCTGACATCAGTAGTGGGGAAAATGTTGGAATCAATTCTTAAAGATGTAATAGCAGCACATTTGGAAAGCAGTGACAGGATCGGTCCAAGTCTGCATGGATTTATGAAAGGGAAATCATGCTTGACAAATCTTTTAGAATTTTTTGAGGATGCAACTAGTAGAGTGGACAAAAGAGAACCAGTGGATGTGGTGTATTTGGATTTTCACAAGGCTTTTGACAAGGTCCCACACAAGAGATTAGTGTGCAAAATTAAAGCACATGGTATTGGGGGTAATGTATTGACGCGGATAGAGAATTGGTTGGCAGACAGGAAGCAAAGAGTAGGAATAAACGGGTCATTTTCAGAATTGAGTGTAATATCTCCAAGTTTGCAGATGACACTAAATTGGGTGGCGGTGTGAGCTGTGAGGAGGAAGCTAAAAAGTTGCAAGGTGACTTGGACGGGTTAGATGAGTGGGCAAATGCATGGCAGATGCAGTATAATGTGGATAAATGTGAAGTTATTCACTTTGGGGGCAAAAACACGAAGGCAGAATATTATCTGAATGGCGGCAGATTCGGAAAGAGAGAGGTGCAACGAGATCTGGATGTCATGGTTCATCAATCATTGAAAGTTGGCATGCAGGTACAGCAGGCGTTGAAGAAGGCAAATGGTATGTTGGCCTTCATAGCTAGGGGATTTGAGTATAGGAGCAGGGAGGTCTTACTGCAGTTGAAAAGGGCCTTGGTGAGGCCTCACCTGGAATATTGTGTTCAGTTTTGGTCTCCTAATCTGAGGAGGGACGTTCTTGCTATTGAGGGAGTGCAGTGAAGGTTCACCAGACTGATTCCCGGAATGGCGGGACTGACATATGAGGAGAGACTGGATCAACTGGGCCTTTATACACTGGAGTTTAGAAGGATGAGAGGGGATCTCATAGAAACTAATAAGATTCTGACGGGACTGAATAGGTTAGATGCGGGAAGTGTGTTCCCGATGATGGGGAAGTCCAGAACCAGGGGACACAGTCTTAGGATAAGGGGTAGGCCATTTAGGACCAAGATGAGGAGAAACTTCTTCACTCAGAGAGTTGTTAACCTGTGGAATTCCCTACCGCAGAGAGTTGTTGATGCCAGGTCAAGAGGGAGTTAGATATGGCCCTTACGGCTAAAGGGATCAAGGGGTATGGAGAGAAAGCAGGAAATGGGTACTGAAGGAATGATCAGCCACAATCTTATTGAATGGTGGTGTAGGCTTGAGGGGCCGAATCGCCTACTACTGCACCTATTTTCTATGTTTCTATCTACTAGTTCCCCTTTATCCACCCTGCTCATTACTTCCTCAAAGAATCCCGCAAATTTGTCGAACATGATTTCCCTTTCATAAAATCATACTGACTCTGCTTGACTGCATTATGATTTTCTAAATGTCCTGCTACTACTCCCTTAATGATGGACTTCAGTATTTTCCCAATGACAGATGTTAGGCTATTTATAGTTTCCTGCTTTCTGTCTCCCTCCTTTCTTAAATAGGGGCGTTACATTTGCGGTTTTCCAGTCCGCTGGGACCTCTCTAGAATCCAGGGAATTTTGGTAGATTACAACCAATGCAGCCACTATCTCTGCAACGACCTCATTTAAGACCCTACAATACATGCCATCAGGTGCAGGGGACTTGTCTATCTTTAGTCCCATTAGTTTGCCTCGTACTTTTTCTCTAGTGATGGTGAATGTTTTAAATCCGTACCCCCCCTCCCCCCCAAAAAATAGCCCCTTGATTATCCATTATTAGGATGCTTTTAGTGTATTCTACAGTGAAGACCGATACAAAATATTTGTTTAAAGTCTCAGCCATTTCTCTGTTTCCCGTTATTAATTCCCCAGTTACAACCTCTTTAGCTACTTTAGCTACTCTCTTCCTTTGTATATACCTGTAGAAGCTCTTACTCTCTGTTTTTATATTTCTTGCTAGTTTACTGTCATAAGCTATCTTCTATTATTTTTTTAGTCGTCCTTTGCTGGTTTCTAAAAATGTCTCAATCCACTGGTCTTCCATTGTTCTTCGCAACATTGTATGCCTTTGTTTTCAAATTGATACTATCCTTTACTTCCTTAGTTAGCCATGGATGAGAGTCTTTCTTTCTCACTGGAATATATCTTTGGAACACCACCTCCAAGTTCCCTTCCCAAATCACTGACCAACTTGATTTGGACATCTATAACCATTCCTTCATCATCACTGGGTCAAAATCGGGGAACACCCTACCGGGGAGCACTTTCACCAGTGTCTGCGGCGGTTCAAGAAGAAGGCACACCACTTTAAGTGCAACTGGATGGGCAATAAATGCTGCCTTGCCATCGATGCCCACCTCCTAAGATTGAATAAAATACAAGTAAATCTCACGTATAGTCACTGCTGTTATGAATTTATTTGCAGTAGACACCTTCTTTGATTGTATGGTGTCAGTCACTCCTGTAACTGGTCTGAATGCCTTACTTTAATGGGAATTGATTCATGCTGATCTATATTTGTATGGTAGTGACATCAGGGCTGCAATAATGGGACTTTTGTATGATCTGGAATGGATCTCTGTCTTACATCAGTGTATTTCTTCAAAGTTGTAAACTGAGTTAACACCTAGTTCAATTAGTACATTTTTATATTTGTGCCATAAAACAAAGCAAAGAATCGACGATTAGACCCCCACTCCAGAATCATCATCAGCTGCCATTTGAAAAAATGGGGGCAGAGGTTATGGTCTGAAATTGTTGAACTAGATGTTGAAAAGACTCTGGTGTTCACATTTACACCTTCTTGACCAATCTTGTTTACTTGTCCCATTACCATCTCCTTTTGCTTTATACAATCATACCTTGCATTTAATCTCTCCTGCTTTCCACCCTATCACATATCTTCCCTTTCGTTCTTTCCTGGCCTCCCCCTTTCCCTGCCCCTCCACTTGCTTAAAACCTCTCTAACTTTTGCCAGTTCTTGCGAAATGTTAATTACAATAAGAAATAGGAGCAGGAGTAGGCCATTTGGCTCCTCGAGCCTGCTCCGTGATTCTGTTTCTCTCTCCTGCCTGACCTGAGTATTTCCAGCATTTTCTGTTTAATCTCTCTGCACCCTCTCCTATAGCCCAGCGCGGAGCTTGTTTTTCTAACTTTCCTGTCTGACTGTGAGCCCATTTTTTAAAAACAGACTGACACCCTTGGTGTCTCTGTTCAGCTTTATTACTGAACGCTCACAGACAAGGCACAGAATTGCTTATTATTTGGTCTTTGGGAAAAATAACTTCAGATTAGCATATTGATCATCTGTAGTCTGATTTTGCATTCACAATCTGGCATGGGGCTCTCCTGATAAACTAAACCCTATGAAACCTGCTTTAACTTGACACACTTTAAAATAATTTATATTTAGATCCTTTCCATGGAAATTTGGTGAAAGAATTCTGAAATTTGTCACCTCACCATGGAGCTGTTGTCACTAAACTACAGACACTCTTTTCTATATCATTCACCAATATCATAAGTGACAGAAGAACCAGAACGGATCCCCATTGTTGACTTTTTTTCAGGTAATGTATTTTCCATTGATCACCTTGCTTATGTTGTTAAAGCAAGTCTCAATCCACCTCGCCAATTTATCAACTGTTCCCTATATACAGGCATCACTTGCAGCAATCCTTAGCAAGCACTTTTCCCTATGGATATTAGGCTAACTGACTTGTCTTTACCAGGTTTGGACTTTCCGCCTCTGGTATAGCGCCCAGGAGGGGCGGTAAGGGTGTTTTCAGGCATTACGGCGGGTGCCCAGCTTTTACCGCCTGGTCGGAAATTCAGCTAAGGGTTTGCAGCGGTGCAAAAATTTACCGCCCTCTAGTTTTACTGAGATCGTGATGTCAATCGTCATGCAATGCTCAGCTAGCGCCCCGGATGCAAAATTAGGCCCTAACGCCCCATTATATGCCCGCCCCAGGAAACGTCTGAAAAACCAGGCAGTCCCACTGTCCAGCAGGCAGTATTTGTGGCGTATGTAATTTGAGGGAGGAGTCTCCTAAATCGCAGGCCACATTGACTGCAGCGTTTGTGCACAGCATGCTGTGTGTGCTTTGTCTCAAAAGTGACACTCTTATCTGCCATCACAGTGTCCTTACATCTTCACTGTCAGAATTTAATAGGGACATTACTAGTTTACCAACGTTTCATCCTCAGTGCTATTGGTAGGCGGCGTCAGGATACAACAAGGACTTTTGGCCATGTCGGGCCACGGATGAGGAGAGGCCAAAGACGTTTGGGGAGGAGAGCTTACCCCCCACGCTCATACCTCCAGCTCTCTGAGGAGCAGTGCGTGAGAACACTGTGCTTCTAAAAGGAAGTGCTGACAGAGATATGCCATCTCCTACAGGGAGATGCCTGTACCGCTCTGGAGGCAGCCTTCAATACTCTCCTGAACAGGTTTCCAAATTCATTGAGGTGTGCTGTATGTTGCACACTTGGCCATCATGAGGGGCCAGATATTGCCAGTGGTGATTGCAGACCCACCTCCGGAGGAGGAGGAGGATGCCGAAGAGGAGTCTGGCGAGCCACACCATCCACGTGGGAGGCAGTGCAGAGATGCTGCAGGAGTCGCACATTGCCAGCTCATAATGGACCGGCTCTCCTAATTGGAGCAAACTGAGGAATGGAGCTAATACTGGACATGCTATGTGCCCCCATAAAGGCACATCTCTGGAGAATGTTGGAATGATACACAAGGCACCAATGGCAAAGGATGAATCATAACTTTTACTGCAACAAAACAGAATCTCCCCCCACCAAAAGAAAACTATACAATGTCATGTTGCAGGGCACTGAACAACAATGAAGTTTCTTAAATCAACAAAACTATTTACAAGGGAAATAATAAAGACCAGGACATCTGCACAACCATGCCCTGCACATTATTCTGTTTTGATCTGCGCATTCCCAACCCTACCCTTTAACCCGCTCCTCAATGAGGCCTCAGTGTCTATATCAAGGCTGCTTGTGGGCTGCTGTGTAAGGGGGGCAGGCCGTGCAGACAGCCTAGGAGGACACCCTGGACCAGCGCTGGGACTGGAAGGCCTGGCTTCGGACTGCTGCGCCTCAGCATCGACAGCGGCAGTCTCTGATGGCTCGGGTGAGGACCACCTTGGGTGCATGGTGGGAGAGTCAATGGTGGGAGCCGGAATGCTGTCATCTGGAGGAAGGACTGGACCTTCCATTTCCTGGGAGCTACCGACACTCTCAGGGGGCTGAGCCTCAGCATCCGGAGCACGATGTGTCACCACAACTTGCTGGCCTGCTTTGGCACCGTCACTTCCCCGTTTGCTGCCATCCTTTCATAGAAACATAGAAACATAGAAAATAGGTGCAGGAGTAGGCCATTCGGCCCTTCTAGCCTGCACCGCCATTCAATGAGTTCATGGCTGAACATTCAACTTCAGTACCCCATTCCTGCTTTCTCGCCATACCCCTTGATCCCCCTAGCAGTAAGGACCTCATCTAACTCTTTTTTGAATATATTTAGTGAATTGGCCTCAACAACTTTCTGTGGTAGAGAATTCCACAGGTTCACCACTCTCTGGGTGAAGAAGTTCCTCCGCATCTCGGTCCTAACTGGCTTACCCCTTATCCTTAGACTGTGACCCCTGGTTCTGGACTTCCCCAACATTGGGAACATTCTTCCTGCATCTAACCTGTCTAACCCCGTCAGAATTTTATATGTTTCTATGAGGTCCCCTCTCATTCTTCTGAACTCCAGTGAATACAAGCCCAGTTGATCCAGTCTTTCTTGATAGGTCAGTCCCGCCATCCCGGGAATCAGTCTGGTGAACCTTCGCTGCACTCCCTCAATAGCAAGAATGTCCTTCCTCAGGTTAGGAGACCAAAACTGTACACAATACTCCAGGTGTGGCCTCACCAATGCCCTGTACAACTGTAGCAACACCTCCCTGCCCCTGTACTCAAATCCCCTTGCTATGAAGGCCAACATGCCATTTGCTTTCTTAACCGCCTGCTGCACCTGCATGCCAACCTTCAATGACTGATGTACCATGACACCCAGGTCTCTTTGCACCTCCCCTTTTCCTAATCTGTCACCATTCAGATAATAGTCTGTCTCTCTGTTTTTACCACCAAAGTGGATAACCTCACATTTATCCACATTATACTTCATCTGCCATGCATTTGCCCACTCACCTAACCTATCCAAGTCGCTCTGCAGCCTCACAGCATCCTCCTCGCAGCTCACACTGCCACCCAACTTAGTGTCATCCGCAAATTTGGAGATACTACATTTAATCCCCTCATCTAAATCATTAATGTACATCTTCCCCACTGTCAGTCAATGACCGCATTACATCACCAAGCTTGTGCCTGGGATGCGATCGCTGCTGCAACGTCACCCATGGCATAGGCCACCCACTTTGGAATGCCACTGTCGCTGCTGGAACCCATCTGCCTCTGAGCGGGCAAGGATGGGCTCACTAGAATCTTCAGATGCACATGCAATGCGTGCGGCGGCCTCCGCCACACTCACAGCAAGTGCGTCTATGCTCTGGGGGACCCTACCCAATACACCCATGAGCTCATGGTGCATTTCTGCGTTCTCCCTTGACATTGCTACCAAGTCCAGGTCCACGTCTGCCTGTCCCTGAGCAGGACTAATGTGCCAACTCACCCTCCTGGGAGCTGGCCAGCGAGCATCCCCTCCCGCTCAGCGTTGCTGTAGGCCACTGGGGCCAGGAGCCTCAGAGTCCTCAAACCCCTCGAAGTTGTCTTCGTCCTGTGATGTTGTGTCACCACATGGTGCAACTGATGGGCTCTGATGCTCACATAGCAGACTATCATCCCATCGCTCATCATCTCCCCCGTGGCCAGATGTGGATGGCTCACGAGAAGCCTGGCACGCTTCTGGCTGGTCATCTGTAAGCACAAAACAACAGACGTATGGTTAGCAGCAGGAGAGGGGGCAGGGAGATAACCGGAGGGTGACATTGGACATGTCTTTATAAAGGAGCTAGGCCACTTGATATTGAGGGTCAAGGACATCACCAATCGCAAATGCCATTCACATACTGTCACTAACTGAAGGGGGCTAGGCCCCACCCCTGGCCGCTACACGAATTGGGGTGCTCATGAGGGCTGACATTCGCTGCTTGGCCTCTAAGTTCCAGCAGTTCAGGCTGTCCGCTTCTGGTACGATGTTGCTCCCTTTTATTATGGGAAAGCTTGGCCTGCAATAAGAGGAAGAAGAAGGGTTGAGTAAGTATCCACCTCTTGTGCCACATGTGCCTTCCATGGTTCAATAGCTGCCACTGTGTGGATGTGCAAATGTATTCAGTTCAATCTGTGTGGCTGTTGACGGAGGTTTTTCGAGGAGTGGGAGGAGATGAGAGGCAGGTAGCATAGCGGCTCAGAGTGATGTGTGGACAATGCATATCAACAGTGGGAGTGGAGTGCGAGGAGGGTTGACAATGATTAGGGAACTAGAGGGTACATGCACCCTGAATGCAGAGGGAATAGCTGGAGAAGTGAGACTCCAGCTTTCAGCTGGCTTCAACAACCCACACTATGGCCCCAATTTTCCCCAATCAAAAGGCGTTCACTTACCTGAACGCACGTTTCTTTGAGCACCGTCAGCACCACAACAAAAAAAAACGTAACTTTCCAGTAAAGGGAACCTGACTGTTGCGCTGGCGCTACCCGAGTCCATCTAGGGAGACGGTGCTAACAGTGTACACCGAAAATGCACTGCGCATGCGCTGAAAGAAAAAAAAAACTAATTGCACATGCGCAGAAGAAAAAAAAACTCACTTTAGACTTGGGATAGCAGCGGGTCGAGTCGGCTGCGTAGAAGATTTGGAAATGGCTGCCCTTGGTGTTTTTGGAAAGAAAACTCTGTTGATTTTGGCTGCCGTTTGAAATAAGAAGGCTTCCCTCCACTTTTAGATTATCTTTGAAAATTTTTAGTCACTTGGAACTTCAATGGACGAGGCTAGTGGTGAAGATTTCTGTTTAATTTGCCTGCCTACATATAAGAACATAAGAATTAGGAACAGGAGTAGGCCATCTAGCCCCTCGAGCCTGCTCCGCCATTCAACAAGATCATGGCTGATTTGGCCGTGGACTCAGCTCCACTTACCCGCCCGCTCCCCATAACCCTTAATTCCCTTATTGGTTAAAAATCTATCGATCTGTGATTTGAATACATTCAATGAGCTCGCCTCAACTGCTTCCTTGGGCAGAGAATTCCACAGATTCGCAACCCTCTGGGAGAAGAAATTCCCTCTCAACTCGGTTTTAAATTGGCTCCCCTGTATTTTGAGGCTATGCCCCCTAGTTCTAGTCTCCCCGACCAGTGGAAACAACCTCACTGCCTCTATCTTGTCTATCCCTTTCATTATCTTAAATGTTTCTATAAGATCACCCCTCATCCTTCTGAACTCCAACGAGTAAAGACCCAGTCTACTCAATCTATCATCATAAGGTAACCCCCTCATCTCCGGAATCAGCCTAGTGAATCGTCTCTGTACCCCCTCCAAAACTACACACAGTACTCCAGGTGTGGCCTCACCAATACCCTGTAGAGTTGCAGCAGGACCTCCCTGCTTTTGTACTCCATCCCTCGCAATGAAGGGCAACATTCCATTCGCCTTCCTGATTACCTGCTGCACCTGCAAACTAACTTTTTGGGATTCATGCACAAGGATGCCGGCGCCTCACAACTTGAGCCGCCTCGGGGAAATCCCCTCCGTGCCTTTCAGTTCCGCGCGGAGGGGTTTCCTGTACGGGCTGCTCCTGCACACCCTCAACTTTGCCATCCTAGCCGGCCGTCCGGACACGCCATGGCGTACCATCTTGCCGTCCGGAGGAGGCGGGGGTCCCCGATGGAGGGCACTCTACGCAGGGGTCCTCCCACTATTCATCGGGGACTTGGCCTGGAGGGTGGTGCACGGAGCAGTGCCGTGCAACAAATTTTTAAGCCGGTTCACGGACTCCCAGGCCGCCTGCAATTTCTGCGGTCTGGAGGAGTCCGTGTTCCATGTTTTTATTGAGTGCACAAGGTTGCAGCCCCTGTTCCATTATTTGAAGGGGCTGCTCCTGAAATTCTGGCTGCACTTCAGTCCCACTCTCCTGATCTTTGGGCACCCTGTGCGGAGGGGAGCGGGTAGGTCCGAGGGCCTCCTCGTAGGACTGCTCCTGGGCACGGCCAAGGGTGCCATCAGCCGGTCCAGGCAGCGGGCGGTCGAGGGGGTCGTTCAACCTGACTGCCTGCCTCTCTTCCGCTCTTACATCCGGTCCAGGGTGTCCTTGGAGATGGAGCACGCGGTGTCCACCGGTACGCTCGCGGCCTTCCGCGAGAGGTGGGCACCGGAGGGACTGGAGTGCATCATCACGCCCGGCAACCAAATTTTAATTTGATTTTACGTTTTAAAGTTTAATTTGTTTTAATTGCCGGTGCTTTTAGTGTCCCCCTCTCCTTTTATAGGGGGCACTGGAAAAAGGAAAAATTTGATTTTAGTGCCCAAAGAAAAAAACCACATAAAAACCCCAAAAAAAAAATAAAAAAGTGCCTTGTAAATGTCTTGTGTGTGTCATCCAGGTCGGGTGGCACGGATACATGTTTTATGTTTTGCAGGTTAACTCAAAAGAGTTTCATGCACAAGGACCCCCAGGTCCCTCTGCACCGCAGCATGTTGTAATTTCTCCCCATTCAAATAATATTCCCTTTTACTGTTTTCTTTCCAAGGTGGATGACCTCACACTTTCCGACATTGTATTCCATCTGCCAAACCTTAGCCCATTCACTTAACCTATCTAAATCTCTTTGCAGCCTCTCTGTGTCCTCTACACAACCCGCTTTCCCACTAATCTTTGTGTCATCTGCAAATTTTGTTACACTACACTCTGTCTCCTCTCCCAGGTCATCTATGTATATTGTAAACAGTTGTGGTCCCAGCACCGATCCCTGTGGCACACCACTAACCACCGATTTCCAACCCGAAAAGGACCCATTTATCCCGACTCTCTGCTTTCTGTTAGCGAGCCAATTCTCGATCCATGCTAATACATTTCCTCTGACTCCGCATACCTTTATCTTCTACAGTAACCTTTTGTGTGGCACCTTATTGAAAGCCTTTTGGAAATCTAAATACACCACATCCATCGGTACACCTCTATCCACCATGCTCGTTATATCCTCAAAGAATTCCAGTAAATTAGTTAAACATGATTTCTCCTTCATGAATCCATGTTGCGTCTGCTTGATTGCACTATTCCTATCTAGATGTCCCGCTATTTCTTCCTTAATGATAGCTTCAAACATTTTCTCCACTACAGATGTTAAACTAACTGGCCTATAGTTACCTGCCTTTTGTCTGCCCCCTTTTTTAAACAGAGGCGTTACATTAGCTGCTTTCCAATCCGCTGGTACCTCCCCAGAGTCCAGAGAATTTTGGTAATTATAACGAATGCATCTGCTATAACTTCCGCCATCTCTTTTAATACCCTGGGATGCATTTCATCAGGACCAGGGGACTTGTCTACCTTGAGTCCCATTAGCTTGTCCAGCACTACCCCCCTAATGATAGTGATTGTCTCGAGGTCCTCCCTTCCCACATTCCTGTGACCAGCAATTTTTGACATGGTTTTTGTGTCTTCCATTGTGAAGACCGAAGCAAAATAATTGTTTAAGGTCTCAGCCATTTCCACATTTCCCATTATTAAATCCCCCTTCTCATCTTCTAAGGGACCAACATTTACTTTAGTCACTCTTTTCCGTTTTATATATCTGTAAAAGCTTTTACTATCTGTTATTATGTTTTGCGCAAGTTTACTTTCGTAATCTATCTTTCCTTTCTTTATTGCTTTCTTAGTCATTCTTTGCTGTCGTTTAAAATTTTCCCAATCTTCGAGTTTCCCACTAACCTTGGCCACATTATACGCATTGGTTTTTTAATTTGATACTCTCCTTTATTTCCTTGGTTATCCATGGCATGTTATCCCTTCTCTTACCGTCCTTCTTTTCCACTGGAATATATTTTTGTTGAGCACTATGAAAGAGCTCCTTAAAAGTCCTCCACTGTTCCTCAATTGTGCCACCGTTTAGTCTGTGTTCCCAGCCTACTTTAGCCAACTCTGCCCTCATCCCACTGTAGTCCCCTTTGTTTAAGCATCGAAGCATAGTACGCTCGTTTGAGACACTACTTCCTCACCCTCAATCTGTATTACAAATTCAACCATACTGTGATCACTCATTCCGAGAGGATCTTTTACTAGGAGATCGTTTATTATTCCTGTCTCATTACACAGGACCAGATCTAAGATTGCTTGCTCCCATGTAGGTTCTGTAACATACTGTTCTAAAAACAATCCCGTATGCATTCTATGAATTCCTCCTCAAGGCTACCCCATGCGATTTGATTTGACCAATCGACATGTAGGTTAATATCCCCCATGATTACTGCCGTTCCTTTTTAACATGCCTCCATTATTCCCTTGATTATTGCCCGCCCCACCGTGAAGTTATTATTTGGGGGCCTATAAACTATGCCCACTAGTGACTTTTTCCCCTTACTATCTCTAATCTCCACCCACAATGATTCAACATTTTGTTCATTAGAGCCAATATCGTCTCTCACAACTGCCCTGATATCTTCCTTTATTAACAGAGCTACCCCACCTCCTTTCCCTTGTTGTCTCTCTTTCCGAATTGTCAGATACCCCTGTATGTTTAATTCCCAGTCTTGGCCAACCTGCAACCACGTTTCTGCAATGGCCACCAAATCATACCCATTTGTAATGATTTGTGCCATCAACTCATTTACTTTATTTCGAATGCTGCGTGCGTTTAGGTAGAGTGTTTTAATACTAGTTTTTAAACCATGATTTTTAGTTTTGACCCCTCCTGCAGCCCCTTTATATTCATACATATTGTCCCTTCCTATCACCTTGTGGTTTACACTTACCCCAGTGCTACTCTGTTCTGTTGCCTCCTGCCTTTTGCATTCTTTCTTGGGATCCTGTTCATCTGAGCTCTCACCCATTCTAACTAGCTCAGAGCCCTTTCCTGGGTTCCGAATACTCCTTGCAATGAGGCACCGAGCTTTCATGCTTGCCTTTGTATTACACTTTGACCCTTTAGAATTTTGCTGTACAGTGGCCCTTTTTGTTTTTTGCCTTGGGTTTCTCTGCCCTCCACTTTTACTCATCTCCTTTCTGTCTTTTGCTTTTGTCTCCTTTTTGTTTCCCTCTGTCTGCCTGCATTGGTTCCCATCCCCCTGCCATATTAGTTTAACTCCTCCCCAACAGCACTAGCAAACACTCCCCCTAGGACATTGGTTCCGGTCCTGCCTAGGTGCAGACCGTCCGGTTTGTACTGGTCCCATCTCCCCCAGAACCGGTTCCAATGCCCCAGGAATTTGAATCCCTCCCTGCTGCACCACTGCTCAAGCCACGAATTCATCTGAGCTATCCTGCGATAGTTCTCTCAACGAAGGAAGAGCATTAAATGTAAGATTTCTTTCAGCTGATTTATTTTTAAGCTGATTGAAAATAGCCAGGGAGGTCCTTTGGCCGGGAATAGGAGCGGACCAGCGTGGATTTCTTTAATTGTAGGTTAGGCTTTTTCCAATGGTATTGCTTGTGTCTGTGCGTGGATTCAAAAAAAATCGTTATTGGGGAAAGTTGGCCTTATGACCAGAAAGTGCACGTAAACTGCTTTTTAACGTACACCAGCGCCAGAATGTATGGCACCAAATATTCTAGCGCTGGTTGTCGGCACCGGCGCCCCAACATTGGGGAAATTTTTAACTAACCTTCAGCGCCAGAAAAATCACGTCCACTGCTGGGCAAAAAAGGGCCTATGGCCTGTAACACATTGTGTAAGACAGTGATCTTGCAAGCATGGCAGGCCTACATAAATGTGAAGTGTACTCACCCTGACAACCCTTGTGAGGTCGTTAAACTTCTTGCGGCATTGTGTGCCAGTTCTGGCCACCGTGTCTGCCACTGACACCTCCTGGGCTTTTAAAGATGCTGGGCTCAGGCCTCCTTCCACCAACCAGATGGAGTGCAGGTCACCTCCTCTCAATGGCCCGCACTAACGCCTCAGCAGCTGCTAGAATCGCCATGCACGTTGCCTGCCCTCTTACTGAGCCATCTTTCCCACTGTGTTGGAAGTGGGCCGGGTCATCTGCGCATACGTGAAAGAAATTGCTGCACCCTCAAGTACCGCCTGCGACTGGGAAAATTGAAACGCATCTGCGCATGCGCAAAATGTTGAACTTTTTTTAGTGTCGTGATTTTCGGCTGGGGGGGCAACAACTTCCTTGTGTAAAGCCTGATTTTGTGCCCCTAATCATCGAACCTCATTTTTTGATGAATTTTGTAGATGAGGGCGCAAACTTTTCCCAAGTGGTATCAGGATCGCCTCAATGCCTCAAAATCACAAAAGCCGAAAATCCAGCCCTCAGTGCTTTGTCCTTTTTTGCACATTTGCCATCTTCCACTCCTCTGGTGATACTTCAGCATTTATGAGGTTCTCTCTCTCCCACTCACACACATGGAATGGTCCGTTGTAAAATGAGTTTAGGCAATCTCAACCCAGTTCATATTGGATGTGACTTAGACAAAGCTATCTCTAATTAGGCACAGTTTAGAAATCTCCTTCAAAGATGGCTATAAAAATGGCTATACAACAAATGGGAAGTTAAGCCTCCATTTTGTCTGTGCTATTTTTGACCTGTAAATGCTTAGTGTTACACTGAGTTTTTACATTAGATATTTTTCAACAGCACAAATAATTCCTGAAAGCAAGCCTGCTCTCCCCATGGCTGGGTGCCGTTACTTGAGGAGGCAAATAGGAATTTGTTGTGTAGGAGGAGGGAACGGGGAGTGACAGGGCGACCTTGAGGGGGAGAGGAGAGGAGAGGTGAAGAAGGTGAGATCAGCAGATCCAGATCACCGAAGGTAGGATGATTAAGGCATAGAACAGCAGCCATCGGGGAGGAGAAAGAAAGCCGGTCAGGGGGTGGGTGGGATGAGAGGATGGGAAATACATTTTGGAGAGGGGGTTACTCTAAAAGGGAAATGAAGTGGGGTAGGGGTAGCTTGTGAGGGGCAGTTGCAGTCAGTGGAGTGGGGGCTGGAATGATTGGCAGCCAGTGGGTGGCTTAGAACGGGAAACACTGCCAGCAGGATGAGAAGTGGTCAAAGTCTCAAAGGACTCATGGGATTTGGGGTAATATATTAGCATGGATTGAGGATTGGTTAATGGACAGAAAGTAGGAATAAACTGAACTTTTTCGGGTTGGCAGGCTGTAACTAGTGGGGTCATCAAGATAGGCAGTCTCTTGAAATCGAGGAAGACTTGCTTCCACTCTAAAAGTGAGTTCTCTGGTGACTACAGTCCAATCCGGGAATTACAGTCTCTGGAACAGGTGGGACAGACAGGAAACAGTGGGTGGGGAGTCTGGTTTTCTTCACGCTCCTTCCTCTTTCTGTGCTTGATTTCTGCATGCTCTCGGCGACGAGACTTGGTGCTCAGCACCCTCCCGGATGCTCTTCCTCTACTTTGGGCAGTCTTTGGCCGGGGACTCCTCGGTGCCGGTAGGGATGTTGCACTTTATCAAGGAGGCTTTGAGGGTGTCCTTGAAATGTTTCCTCTGCCCACCTGGGGCTTGCTTGCCGTGCAGGAGTTCCGAGTAGAGCGCTTTATTTGGGAATCTTGTGTTGGGCATGCGAACAAGTGGCCCGCCCAACAGAGCTGGTCGAGTGTGGTCAGTACTTCGATGCTGGGGATGTTGGTCTGATTGAGAACACTGACATTGGTGCGTCTGTCCTCCTAGGGGATTTGCAGGATCTTGCGGAGACATCGTTGGTGGTATTTCTCCAGTGATTTGAGGTGTCTACTGTTACCTAAATAACATTAACTGCACTTCATATAAGCAGAAGAGAAGGAAATAAACTAGCTGTAATTGTTCAAAAGGTCATTTAGTAACTTGCAATTTTACCTATTTTATAGTATTTCACTGCAAAACATTCAAAGTTGCAAATATTTATGTATATGTTTTGGAATTCAAAACAGAATTCTATAATCCTTTATTTAGCAATGGTGACTGAGAATTGAGGATGAAATATTTTAATGTATGATGCATGACAGTAAATAGTGACATGCTCTTTTACAGAGTGCAAATTCCACTGCACCAATGGCAACTGTTTGAAATTTGGAAACCTGATTTGCAACCAACTAAATGGCTGTGGAGATAACAGTGATGAGGAAAACTGCCCGCTAGTAACCGAGCATCCACCTCCAACAATCTTTAACTGTAAGTGTTGAACTTAGCTCCTATTATGCATTACTTTCATTGGACAGTTGGAGAACCAAGATTGTATTTTGTTTTTATTGCCACTGAATTTACTTTGCTCGAAGATGAGTTATGCAACATACAATATTATTTGAGGCTTTTCATGAATTTGTTTTTGCATCTTGTCTCTGCTGTTTTGAGACCTGTAAAGCTACTGTATTGGCAGATATCATATCATATGGATGCTTTGAATCGAGTAAAGTGATTTTTGAAATGTTGGAAATAGCAGTTAACCTCGAATTGTCATTTGGGCAGACAACCGAGTACATTTAGCCCTGGTCTTGACATAGTGGCAAGTCGCATTTGTTGCAGGTGGAACTGTGAATCATCTTTATTCTTGGGCCCACATTAAAGTCCCAAGTTTCCACATGATTTGCTCCTGATTTTTAGGAGCAACTGGTGTAGAACGGAGTATCTTAGAAATCGGAATTCTCGTCATTTAGTTTGCTCCAGTTCTAGTCAGTTAGAACAGTTTCACTTTGGAACATAATTTTTTTTTCAAAAGGGGGCGTGTCCGGCCACTTACACCTGATTTCAAAGTTTTGTGAGTGAAAACTTACTCCAAACTAACTTAGAATGGAGTAAGTGAAGATTTTTGTACGCTCGAAAAAACCTTGTCTACACTTTAGAAAATCAGGCGTAGGTTACAAATCAGGCATAGGGAATGGTGGGGGGGGGGGGGGGTTTAAAGGGAAGTTTACAAACATTAAACACTTCAGTTTTACAAATAAAGAGCCATCATCAATAATAAATGATAAATACATCAATAAATCAACCAATAAATCAATCAAAAAAAATTAATAAGAAATAATTTTAAAAAGGGGTAGGGGGGGAGAAGGGGATAAAGGGGAGATTGGGGGGAGGGAAGGAGATTGGGGGGAGGGAAGGAGATTGGGGGGAGGGAAGGAGAAAGGGAGGGGGGGAGATTGGGAGGGGGGGAAGGAGACTGGGAGGGGGGAAGGAGACTGGGGTGGGGGGCAAGGAGACTGGGGAGGGGGGGGAAGGAGATTGGGGGGGTGGGGGGGGAAGGAGAAGGGGGAGGGAGGCTGAACGGGCCGGGCCCGAGACTTCGGGCAGGGCCCGTCCCCAGCAACAGATTTACAGGTAGGTGGCGTTGGGTCGGGTCGGGGGGGTGGTGGGAGGGAGGTCGGTTCGGTTCGGGTCGGGGGGAGGGAGGAAGGGAGAGGGAGGTCAGGTCAGATCCAGTCCACGGGGTGGGGGTCCGGTCCGGTGGGGGGGGGGGGTCGGGTCCAGTCCGGGGGCGAGGGGTGGGGGCGCGGGTGTCAGGTCCGGTGCGGGGTGGGGGGGGGGGGTGTCGGGTCTGGTGGAGGAGCAGGTGTCCGGTCCGGAGGCGGGAAGCGCGAGTCGGGTCGGGAGGAAGCAGGAGCTGGCCGTGGGAGGAGCCTTATTCACGCAGCCCCAGTGAAGCCATTCGGCCAGGGCTAGGGACTGCGTGCTTCGGGCCCTTCCCACACAGTTTCGGGCGCCTGGAACTACTGCACTTGCGTGCCCACTGTAGCGCGCATGTGCAGAGGTCCCGGCACTGTTTTTGGCGCAGGGACCTGGCTCCGCCTGCTACAGCTCCTGCTGCACTGCGCCGAGGGCCAGAGGACCTGCAGGAAGGTGGAGAATCTGGAGGGTTTTTTTAGGCGCACATTGTGGCGCGAAAAACGGGCGTCCAGGTTGGGACTGCGCCGTTCTAGGCGCGGCTCGAAACTTGGGCCCCATAACTGTGCTTTGCTGTTGATATCAAAGATGACTGTTTTGGTTACAACAATTTAGCTAGTTAAAATACAAGAGAATTGAAAACTTAAAAAAAATGTAACTTAAACCACGATCTTACGAAAAGCAGCATTCCCGACTTAAAGCGGAACCATCTTTATGAAGGTTTTCAGAAAGGCTTTTTCCGCTTGTTAACACGCAACGTGATGATGAAAATTGTTGAAAAATGTTATAGGGACAATTGCATATGGTAGCATCAAGACACCTCTCATCCTTCCAAAATGTCTTGCTTATTATAATACACAGTCATACAGCACCGAGGTAGGCCATGTAGCCCAACAATTGTGAGCTTAGTCCTCTCACTCTCCTACCTGCTCAATCTTCGACACTTCAAACAAGTACCTAAATCCATAACACATAGCTTCTGCTTCTATAATTGTTTGTTGGAGAATTTCACAGTCTGAGCACCCTCTCCTCTAAAAACATTTTTTCTCCCCTATCCTTTAATACTTTTTATGAGTACCTTGTACTTGTGCTCTCTTGTTCCTGTTTTGTCAGCCAATGGAAGCAATCTATCACTGTTAACTCCATGATGGCCGTTAATAATCTTGAAGACAATTACCAGGTAACCTCTCTGCTCCAGTGGAAAAAGACCCATCTCCTCCAGTCTCTCTCGATTACTTTAACCCCTCAAACCTTGTAACATACTAGTGACAATGAAATGTTGGGGCTGAGATATATTGGTGTTCCACTAGTTTAAGCAGACAGAGTAACAGTAATCCTAATATGTAAGTGTATGCTGTAATTAACATTTGGGGAAGTCTATTATATTTTTGTTGCGGGTATTGACCATGAATTCCAAATTCAGCTGATAAGATTTGCCAAACTGCGCTGAAAATAATTCAAAAATTGGCATTCCTACTTTTAAAAAAAAGTTTTCCAACATTTATTATGGTTTGTAGTTAAAGATCCAACTGGGATGAATTTTGTCACTTCCTGCTTTGCAGTTCTAGCTTGTAAGTTGAGCATGAAGAAATTATTTGGTTGTATAATAAGTTAACTTTAAATTAAAGAATTGGCAGCATAAAATGGAGTCGGTCTGCATTTAAATGTTCACAATACTTTCTAAAGAAAAATAATGAATACGTTGTGAGCTGTTGCATAATTTTTTAGGATAGCTGACAATTGATTGGCATGTATTGAGGTTGTACAAGTGTACTCTTGCTCGGTCAATTTAATTTATTCTCAGGAAATCTGTTTTATATAGTATGAACAGTGAATTTAATTGAACAAAGCATGGATTAGTACATCTGATATTGAATACATAATATTGTCTTTAAACATGTCTGTGTATTCTGAGGATTAAGCTGGTGGTTTGGGAAAATAAAGCACATAGGGCTCAAAATTGGCCAGGAGTTGCTCCGTTTTTTTGTGGAGCAACTTGATTTTTCTGGAGTGTCTTAAAAATACCCATTTTGCACATTCAATTTGTGCCAGTGTAAGTGAGTTAGTTAGGATTATTTTTAGTTTCGTTTTTTTTCAAAAGAGGGCGTTACCAGCCACCTACACCCGATTTGGCCATTTAGGCCACTTTGAACAACTAATAGTTGCTCCAAACTAACTTAAGCCAGCGTATTTGGCCACGTGGTCGCACAGAAAATCCTTGCGGAGAGTTAAGAAATCAGCGCAGGTAGGTACATCTGAGACCATTCGGCCAGAGATAGGAGCGGGAAGGGAAGCGGAGAGGACCTTGCAAAGCACTAAACAAAGCACAACATTCAAGAAGTATAAAAACATTCAAGAAGAAATAAAAAATAAAACTAAGTCCTACCTTTCTATCAAAACTCGGCCCGGGAAGTCAGTGGGCCAGCCGGTGTGGGAGTCCACTCAGCCGGGGATAGGTGCGGGACGACGGGGAGAGCACAGGCCACTGACATCCAAGCAGAAAATGATTTCTAAGATAAACTGCCAACCTGCCAAAGGAGACATGGAACCTCTACTTCCACTGGGTATTTCACTGACTCTCTCTCTGACTGACTCTCTTTCTCTCTCTCTGACTCTTTCGCTCTCTCTCATTCTCTGACTCTCTCTCTGACTCACTGACTCTCTCACTCTCTTGACTGACTCTCTCATTGACTCTCTGACTCTCTCTCTCTCTCCAGGGAATGTAGTTCTAGCCCGGAGCACGTCATGAGCCCAATCGGCCTGGGGTAGGGGCGGGACGCATCGGGTCCCACGCTGCAGAGGAGCTACTGCGCATGCGCGAAACCTCCAGTGCACATGCGGAGAGCTGCTGGCCCTGTTTTTCGCGCAGGGCCCTAGATCCGCCTCCTAATCAACAGACCGCGCCAAGCCATGGGAGAGGCCACAGAGCGGCCAGAATCCGGAGACATCTTTTCAGCGCCTTTTTCAGCCCACAAAGTCGGCGCATCTCTGGTGAGTGCACCAAAAAAATGGGTGGGCCAATCTTGAGCCTATAGTCTTACCTAGATCAGAGATCTGGATCTTGCAGCCTTAAAATTAGTGCTGTTTTTATAGAAACTTGTATTTGCATAATAAGAGGATCATCCCTCTTGCTGCTCCCCAGAATTCCATCTGACAAAATAAATGACCTTCATACAAGACAAGGGATAATTTGATAAAACTTCTATCAGCAGAAATTATAAGCTATTGTCTGTTACCCACAAATACATATTTTCTTCTTTTTCATTTCAAACAGTGCATTCTTATCAGTTGTTCTGTCATTTTTAAATGGTGACTCTCCTTAAACCAGTCCGAGCTCCTGTTGCTACTTTTATGTCTCCTGTCCCTGATGCAAAAATAATTTTTGCCACGGTGAGTAGCGGCATTGTGTATGTGTTGGAGAATCTTTTCTCTCTCCACTAATCCTAGCATAGCCGTAAGCACATTCCATAGGAACCTGTTTACTATTTCACTAGAAATAATCAGAAGAATGCTTCATGAACAGCAACAATGTTGCTACATGTGATCAGGTGAATTCTTACTGTGGTGTGTCTATCCTGCTGGACAGTCCCTGATATTTAAATCAGCAGTAGGAGTTAAAACTGATGGGAGAAAAGAACAATTTAAATTTTTCAGGGCTGGAGGACAAGAGCGGTAGCTCTTAAGAATGTGTTAATAAGATGCTGCCACTGGATCCACTGCTTTTGCAGAAATTGTTCTGTGAAGAGACAAACCTGAGGGCGGATAACGCCTTGCCAGAAGATGACTCCTCTTTATGATTAATGACATAAATTTCTACTTTAAAAAAAAATTTTAACTTTCACAATTACTGAGTATAATATGATTAGGTGTTGTATTAGCATTCAGCATTAAAGTCTTTCAAAGTTGCAGTAACCACTCTGTGTTTTCAGCATTGATTTCTTTTGTATGAAACAATGGCCCCAAGTTTCCACACGCGGCGAAAAAGGTGCACCTCAGAGCTGGGCGCCTGTTTTTCGCGCCGAAAACGGCGCCTGATAAAAAAACGCGGTATTCTCTGCTTGGCGCGGCGCATGGGGCGGAGCCTACCACTCGCGCCGATTTTGTAAGTAGGAGGGGGCGGGTACAATTTAAATGAGGCTTCTAGGTGCCGGCAACCCTGCGCGTGCGCGTTGGAGCGTTCGCGCATGCGCAGTCTGAAGTAAACATTGGCACTCGGCCATTTTTAAAAGTGCTGCAGAAAAAGTGAAGATTTGTTTCTTGGACCCCTGAAAAGGCTTGCATTTTAATTTTCTTGATATTTCTGTGTGTGAGGGAGTGCTTTTAGCAGCACTGCTGAATAAATCACCTGCTGAAATCAGTGAGTTCAGCTTTTCACTGCTAAACTTGCAGAACCGGTGCCTGCAAATTAAGGACTGTGTGTTTGGAGAAATAAAAGTGCCAATTCAACGTTGCAATGGATCAACTTCCACCAAGAACAAAGAATTTCTTGCATGAGGAAGCAAACCATTGCATAATATGTGGTGCACCCATTCTGCAAATTTAAATATAAAGATGTCGATGTGGCTGCCTCTCCCTGTCCAAATGGCCTCTGTCAGTCCCCCTCGCAGCTCGAAGGCTGCTGCTGTTCTTTCTTCGGCTCCCGCTGTTCTTTCTTCGGCTCCCGGCCAGCCACTGACGCCGCTGCAATCCCATGGCCGAATGGCCTCAAGTCCGTCTGGGTGCTGCATCTTTGCGGGGAATGAAGGCCTGCCTCAAGCACCAAGGCTGCTTGCTGCCTGCCCCTGCCCCCGAGACCGACGCCACACCGCTGCCTGAAAGGCCTGCCTGAAGCACTTTCACACAGGTAGGATCATGGTTTATTTAATCTTTTCTTTGCTCATAAATTTTTATTCAGGTTGGATTTATTTGTATAATATTTGTATAAGTATAACTAAGGATTGATTGTAGAATTTAATGATTTCCCTTCCCCCCCGCCCCCCCCCCTCCCCACCTCGTTCCCGACGCCTAATTTGTAACCTGGGCCTGATTTTTTAAAGTGTAGACAAGGTTTTTTCAGGCCTACAAAAATCTTCACTTGCTCCATTCTAAGTTAGTTTGGAGTACGTTTTCACTGTGGAAACTTTCAAATCAGGCGTCAGTGGCCGGACACGCCCCCTTTTGAAAAAAAAATTCAGTTCCAAAGTGAAACTGTTCTACCTGACTAGAACTGCAGAAAACTAAATGTGGAGAATTCCGATTTCTAAGATACTCCGTTCTACACCAGTTGCTACTAAAAATCAGGAGCAAATCATGTGGAAACTTGGGGCCAATGTCTTTCCCACTCCCCCCACCCCCCTCATTCCCACAACTTTGCTTTAATTTGAAATATGAAATGGTATTTTTATTTGTTGCTGTGAATTCTTACCCCATTTCCAATTAAATCGGTTCTACAATATGGCCTGGTTCCTTGGGCCCAAATTTGGCCTTTTTTTGGAGCAACCTGATTTTTCTAGAGTATCTTAAAAATCCCCATTCTACACATTTAATTTGCGCCAGTGTAAGTGAGGGTTTCGGGTGGAGTTGCTCCTAGTTTTTTGGAGCAACTAGTTTAGTTTGGAGTATGTTAGAAATTGCAATTCTCGGATATTAGTTTGCTCCAGTTCTACTGAGTTCGTTTAGGTTGGTTTTAGGTAAGGTATTTTTTTTTCGAAAGGGGGTGTGTCCAGCCACTCGGGCCTGTTTTGCAAGTTTCGGCAGTGAAAACTTACTACAAACTAACTTAGGCTGGAGTAAGTGCCCACTTTTGCAAGTTCAGAACAACCTTACCTAGAGGTAAGCTCAGTGCAGGCACAGCCGGAGAGGGGGTGGGAATTAAACACAAAAAGGACTGAAGCATTAAACACATCACTTAAAATGTCCAAAAACCTCTTTTGATGATATCTTGCCTTATATCTGCTGAATGAGGATAGTTGCTTCTCTTTTTATAAATAAACAAGTGTAGCCTCCCGGCTGAGGCAGGCACATCAACACCTAATTATGGCTAATTTGATCCTTTGGAAATCATCATACCCCATTAATCCAACCTATTACTTGAATGACTCACCTCATTTGTAAAACTAACTGTTTGGCATTGTGCCTCCGTCAGGGACTGACTGTTAGAGTAATGTGTTGTAAGCCGCCCTAACCCACCATTGTCTCCCACACCCCGTCCCAACCCATCGCTCCGTGTGTCCTTCCTCACTCCTGCACTCCCAACAGCAGCACTCTTCCCCTCCCCGCTCCACCCCCCAGCCCCCAACCCAACCCCTCGCAGCCAGCAGCAGGACCAATCTGTGTGTTTCAGATACTGTAGTGCAATTAGTCGCTGGCTTCCTCGGTCCACGGACACCCATCCCACTGCAGCAGGAGAGATCTCCGAGCCACGACACACCACACCAGCATGCCCCTCGGTCATGGCTAGGTGCAGGAGGCACGCATGACTGAAGGGATGAGGGATGTTTATCTTTTGCAGGTGTTCCTTAAAGATTGTGTTTGGCATGTTAATGGACCAGGAATCAGTTGTAATGTTAAGTAATGAACTTTATTGATATGCTTACAATGTACTTTACTTTAGTGCAATAATAATAAAACCATTCTTGTCATGATTCTGTCTCAATGTACAATACATTTCATTGAAATCTTTACAATGTACTTTACTGCAATAAAATCATTGTTGTATCAAATTTGATTTGACTCTTTCCGATCACTTAACAACCCCAATCATTTATATAGTTCCAAAGTTAGAAAACGTAGTAAACAATTTCAATCTGTAAACAAAATTACTGAACAACCATAAGATAACTTTAACGCAGTAAATTTAAACAACTTACTAAGATCACTTAAAAACTCTTTGATCACTTATATACTTGTACAGTTACAAAACTTAGTACACAATTTCAATTTGTAAACATTTCCAACAGTGGCATCAAATCTACTACATCAACACCAGCAGCAAAGAAAGGCTGCACCCAGCTCTCATCCACATCTCGGTGCATGTGCACTGCCTCATGGGGAGGGGGGTGTAGGGGAAGAGAAGGGGTGGTGGGGTGTAGGGGAAGAGAGGGGTGGTGGGGGGAAGAGAGGGTGGATAGGGGAAGAGAGAGGGTGTGGGGGGGGGCGGAGAGAGGGGGGTTCCCTGCTTGGATTCTACAGAGGCTGATACTGGGATTGCAGTGGGAGGGGCATTTGATTGGTAGGGAGGTGTGCGCTTATTGCAGCAGCTAACTTTTCGATGGCCTCTGCCAGCATTGGCACTGGCCGTGCCATTCCCGCACTCAGTTCACGTGGCATAACGGCTATTTGCTCACACAGCGCTGTCAACTCATCACCAACCCCTCAGATGGTGCCCTCGAGTGAACGGGTAAGGTCATTGCCCTCCACACCCAATGCAATAACGACAAGTCCATTTGTTCAACGCTGCTTTTCAGGAGAGCCTACTCGGGTTCTCCTTACTCTCCGCCCGGCTCTGCCTCGTGGCACCACTCCAGTGCGAGGCGCAGGGTGGGACACTGGGGCCCTGGGTGTTCCACACTGCATTCCACCACTGCCACCACCACTGGGACCCTCTACCTCTGACACTGGGGCCCTGGGTGTTCCACACTGCATTCCACCACCGCCACCACCACCACTGGGACCCTCTACCTCTGACACTGGGCTCTGGGTGTTCCACATTGCATTCCACCACCACCGCCACCACCACCACTGGGACCCTCTACCTCTGACACTGGGGCCCTGGGTGTTCCACACTGCATTCCACCACCACCACCACCACCACTGGGACCCTCTACCTCTGACACTGGGGCCGTGGGTGTTCCACACTGCGTTCTAACTCCACCACCATGACCCTCTCCCTCTGACACTGGGGCCCTGGGTGTTCCACACTGCATTCCACCACCACCGCCACCACCACTGGGACCCTCTACCTCTGACACTGGGCCCTGGGTGTTCCACACTGCATTCCACTATCACCACCACCACCACCACTGGGACCTGCTTCTTCTGATAATGGGACTCTGGGTGCTACAAGCTGCATTCTACCACCACCACTGGGACCCTCTACCTCTGACACTGGGGCCCTGGGTGTTCCACACTGCGTTCTACCTCCACAACCGTGACCCTCTACCTCTGCTAATGGGGCTCTGGGTGCTACAAGCTGCATTCTACCACCACCACTGGGACCTGCTTTTTCTGACACTGGGGCCCTGGGTGTTCCACACTGCGTTCTACCTCCACCACCGTCATCCTCTACCTCTGAGAATGGGGCCCTGGGTGCTACAAACTGCATTCCACCATCACCACTGTGACCCTCAACCTCAAAGGATGTGAAACCATGGAATGTCTTACCAGAACTTGCATCATTAAGCGCAGATGGGTACGCGAGGAGACGATGACATGCCGCATCAGAACTTAAAGCACCACGGAAGGATGGGGGTGGATGAAGGAGTGGAATGTTGTAGGAGAATTCATGGTATTCTCTGGGATAGTGAGGCCCTGCACTATGAACTGATCCATATTACGATCGACATTCTTCCCTGAACACACATCCATTCGCCCCTCCTCCCCGTCACCACCTTGGTCTTGATCGCGTGCATCTGACTCTTCCTCTGAATCTTCTGGATTGACATCATGTTCTGCAAAATATAACCGAACAGTCAAATGGTTAGCAGCACAGGAGTGGGCAGGATGGGTGACATGGATAGTCTCGCACATAGCTGGCCAGGCAGCAGGATGATTTGAATGGTCACGATGCATTTTCAGGACTTACCCTCTCCCAAGCGTGTGGGCCCAGCTTGTGCATCACTGATTGCCTTTCTCCAGGCATGACTCATCATGGCAGCGACCCTCTGTTCCAAGGGTGTCAGTGGGTGCAGATTTGGCGGGCCTCCTCCTGTTCGTGTTCTTTCCCTTTTGTTGTGAGCCAATTTCTTCTGCAATGATGAAAATAGAACTTTTAAGAGAGGGTGCCTTTCTGCCGGGTGGGTCATATACAGCTGGTCACATTTAGAATTGCAATTCAATTGAGAAAATGAAGATATTACTTACACTAACGACTTGACCAAGGTCCTGCCATTTCTTTTTACACTGGGCTCCAGATCTCCTGGTATTCACCACTGCGCAGTATTCGTCTGCAAGCAGGTCCCAGCGTTTCTTGATTTCTTTGGGTGCCACCTTTGTGCGGCCTCTGTTGCTGGTGTCCAACTCCTGCCATCTACCCTCACTGACATTAACTAGTGTCTCGACTTCGTCATGCAAGAAGTTCTTCGTTCTCGCTGCATGTTCTTGCATTGCTGTACAGGTACTGGATTTCCACTCAGTGATTATTAAAAACATAGTCCTTTTCTTGCATGCATGTGTGAAGCACCCCTTTGCACTCCAAGAATCACGTAAGACTTTTCACTCCTTCCCTTCCTACACCCATAAATCACACAGCTCGCTGTAACAGAGTGCCACGTTTTCCCTTTAAATGTCCTTGCTTGCACCTATGCAGCACCTTTTCAGCACTCCTCTGCACAAGAATCAATAAAATAATGTTCAATCCTTTTCCTACCTGCAACCAAAAATCCCAGCCAGCTTTAAATGCGTGCCACGTTCTCGCTTTAAATGGCCGATTGCCAAGGTCGAGGTTCCATTGAGCATGCGCGCACGTTGCAACGCGCATGTGCAACGAAGCCGGCTGTATTTAGACTCGCAGGGGCTTAGCCCCGCCCACCTGCAGAGTACTATAGGCTTGCTCCGCCCCAGGAAGACAACGCTGCACCACGCCACGCCACGGTCCAGGAGGACCGGAGAATTGCTGTAATTTATTCCGGCGCACCTTCGAGCCCAGGCAGGTCATGTAAGTGTCGGAGGTGCGCCATATTCAACAGATGCCGAAACTTGGGCCCAATGTTGCTACATGTGATCAGGTGAATTCTTACTGTGGTGTGTCTATCCTGCTGGACAGTCCCTGATATTTAAATCAGCAGTAGGAGTTAGAACTGATGGGAGAAAAGAACAATTTAAATTTTCCAGGGCTGGAGGACAAGAGCAGTAGCTCTTAAGAATGTGTTAATAAGATGCTGCCACTGCTTTTGCAGCAATTGTTCTGTGAAGAGACAAACCTGAGGGTGGATAACGCCTTGCCAGAAGATGACTCCTCTTTATGATTAATGACATAAATTTCTACTTTAAAAAAAAATTTTAACTTTCACAATTACTGAGTATAATATGATTAGGTGTTGTATTGGCATTCAGCATTAAAGTCTTTCAAAGTTGCAGTAACCACTCTGTGTTTTCAGCATTGATTTCTTTTGTATGAAACAATGTCTTTCCCACTTCCCCCACCCCTCTCATTCCCACAACTTTGCTTTAATTTGAAATATGAAATGGTATTTTTATTTGTTGCTGTGAACTCTTACCCTATTTCCAATTAAATCGGTTCTACAATATGGCCTGGTTCCTTGGGCCCAAATTTGGCCTTTTTTTGGAGCAACCTGATTTTTCTAGAGTATCTTAACAATCCCCATTCTGCACATTTAATTTGCGCCAGTGTAAGTGAGTTAGTTAGGATTTTTTTTTAGTTTCGTTTTGTTTCTTCAAAAGGGGGCATTACCAGCCACCTACGCCTGTTTTGGCCATTTAAGCCAGTTTGGACAGGTAATAGTTGCTCCAAACTAACTTAGGCCAACGTATGTGGCCACTTGTGGCTCGCACAGAAAACCCTTGCGGAGAGTTAAGAAATCAGCGCAAATAAATACATTCTAAAGCACCAAGCATTAAACAAAGCACAAAAATAAGCATTCAATAACAAATAAAAAATATAAGGAAGCCGAGAGGACCTGCACCTAGCACCAGGACTTACAAAGCATTAAACAAAGCACAACAAGTAATAAGCAATTAACTAACAAATAAAAAATAGAAGGAACCTTGCACCTAAAGCACCAAGACCAAAGAAATAACTAATCAATCAATCAATAACAAATAAAATATCGAAGTCCTACCAAAACACGGCCCGGGAAGGCTGTGGGCCGCCGATGAGGGAGCCCATTCGGCCAGGGATAGAGGCGGCGCGCTTCAGCCCCTCCCACACAGCCTGCAGCACACTCTCTCAGATTCTGGGGGCACTGTTTTCAGCGCCGGGACCTGGCTCCTCCCCCGAATCCAGTGGCCACACTACGCCACCATCGATGAGGGGCTGGGGAGCGGCCAAACTCGGCCCGAAGATTTTTGGAGCACTTCGAGGCGGACAAAAGCGGCGCACCTCTGGCGAGTGCACCAGAAATCTGTACTGGCCAAATTCTACCTCCTTGAGTGCCAAATTTGCTGCATTTATACTGAATGGACAACTGCCCTTTTCCTGTCGCCTCTCTTCATGTGACAGATACAGCTCGTCACATTTAGCAACAGAGGTGTCTTCCTTGGCTCAGTGATGATACTCTCGCCTCCAAGTCAGAACGTTGTCGATTCAAGTCCTACTCCTGAGACTTGAGCACACAATATAGACTGACACATCAGTGCAGTACTGAGGGAGCGATGCACTGTTGGAGTTGCTGTCATTCGGATTAGATGTTGAACTAAGGCCCTGTATGCCTTTTAAGGTGAACGTAAAAGATCCAATGGTACTTTTGAAGAAGAGCAGGGGAATTTTCCTGGTGTCCTGGCGAACATTTAACGGTCAACCAACATCACTGAAACAGATTATTTGGTCATTACCTCTTTGCTGTTTGTGGGACCTTGCTGTGTGCAAAATTAGCTACGTGTTTCCGTTCATTAAAACAGTGACCGCACTTCAGAAGTATCTTTATTGGCTGTGAAGCATTTCTGAAGATTCAGTGGTTATGAAAGCTGCTATATAAATGTTAGTTTATTCTTTATTTGCTTTAGGCATGAGTCAGCATCTCTCACAGTGGCTCCCATTTTTGTCGGGTTGCTGTGTGAGGTGTTCCTGGGTATTTGAGAATCATCTGCAATGGGTTCTCTTCCCGCTCCCAAACCTTTTACTTCTAGTATCCCCCAAGGATCTATCCTTGGCCCCTCCTATTTCTCATTTATATACTGCCCCTTGGCGACATCATCTGAAAACACTGTGTCAGTTTCCACGCATACGCTGCCGACACCCAGCTCTACCAACCCACCATCTCTCTCGACCCTCTCCAGTCTCTGTGGGCTCAAGTTTCGGCCCGAGTTGCTCCTATTTTTTTGGAGCAACTAGTTTAGAATGGAGCATCTTAGAAATTGCAATTCTCGGCATTTAGTTTGCTCCAGTTCTAGTGAGTTAGAATAGTTTCATTTTAGAACAGATTTCTTTTTTCAAAAGGGGGTGTGTCCAGCCACTTACGTCTGTTTTGCAAGTTTAGGCAGTGAAAACTTACTCCAAACTAACTTAGAATGGAGTAAGTGTAGATTTTTGTACGCTCAGAAAAACTTTGCGTACACTTATAAATCAGGCGTAGGGAACGAGCGATTGGAGGGGGCGAGGGAAGTTTACAAACATTATACTGCACTTTTACAAATAAAGAGCCATCATCAATATTAAATCAATCAATAAATCAATCAAAAAAAATAATTAAAAAAAAATTAAAACATCAATCAATAAATAAAAAATTATTTCTACTCACCTGCAGCACCGGGAGCACTCCAACAACGTGCTGGGATGGCACCGCCCCCCCCCCCCCCCCCCAGTGTCTGTCTCTCTCTCTCTCTCTCTCTGTCAGTGCCTCTCTCTGTCTCTGTCAGTGTCTCTGTGTTTCTGACAGCGAGGGGGGAGGGAGGGGGGGGAGAGAAGTGGGGGAGAAGAAGAGAGGTGGAAGGAGAAGAAGGAGGGGAGGAGAAGAGAAGAGGGGGAGAAGAAGGGGGAGGAGAAGAGAGAGGCGGGGGGAGGAGAGAGAGGGGGAGTGGGGTGGGGGAGAGAGAAGATGAATGGGGGGGTGGAGAAGATGAATGGGGGGACAGGGGAGAAGAAATTGAATGGGCTCTGCCGAGGACTTTGGGCAAGGGCCCGCACACAGCCGATGCCGGGCCGCTGCCGGCAATGACTCTTCGGGCGGGGCCTGCCCGCAGCGAGATGCCGGGCGGGCGGACCCCGTCAGCGACGAAGAAGCCAAGCCCCTGCCGAGGACTGCGGGCGGGGCCCGCTCGCACCAGATGCCGGGGCGCCGCCGCCAACACTTCGGGCGGGGCCAACCCCCAACGATATGCCGGGCGGGCGCGCCCCGCCGCCGCCGAAGAAGCCAGGTCCCCGCCGAGGACTTCGGGCGGGGCCCGCACGCAGCAGATGCCGAGCCGCTGCCGACACTTCGGGTGGGGCCAGCCTCCAGCGAGATGCCAGGCGGCCTGACGAGGTAAGCGGTGTCAGGCCACTCAGTCGGGGATAGGGGCAACATCCCTTTGGCCAAGGATAGGGTCGTTGCCCGGAGACAGGATGCGCTGGGAGGGCCAGGAGCTACTGCGCACGCCCGCAGCTACCGGCCCTATTTTTGGCGCAGGGCTGTAGCTCCGCCCCCAGCAGCTCCTGCTGCGCCGCACCGAGGTGGAAACGGGCCTACAGCTATCGGAGAATTGCGAGGTAAGTATCCGGCGCAATTTTTGTTCTACAAATTAGGCGGGCCTCTCCGATGTGCGCCGTTCTAGCAGGGGTCCGAAACTTGAGCCCTGTATGTCTGACTGCTTGTCTGACATCCAGTACTGGATGAGCAGGAAATTCCTTCAACTAAATATTGGGACTGCCAAAAACTCCGTTCCCCAGCCACCAACTCCATCTCGCTCCCTGGCAATTGTCTGAGGCTGAACCAGACTGCTTGCAACCTTAGTATCACACTTGACCCTGCACCATCACTAAGACCACCTATTTCCACCTCTGGAATGTCGCCCAACCCCCCCTGCCTCAGCTCATCTGCTGCTGAAACCCTCATCCATGCCTTTGTTACCTCTAGACTTGACTATTCTAATGCACTCCTGGCTGGCCTCCCATATTCTATACTCTGTAAACTCTGCTGTCCGTGCCCTAACTCGTACCAAGTCCTGTTCACCTATCACCCCTGTGCTTGTGACCTAAGTGGCTTCCGGATAAGCAACGCCTCGATTTTAAAATTCTCATCCTTGTTTTTAATTTCTTCCATGGCATCGCCCCACCTTACCTTTGTAATCTCCAGCCCCACAACCCTCCGATATCTGCGCTTTTCCAAATCTCCGATTTTGATCATTCCACCATTGGCGGCTGTGTCTTTAGCTGCCATGGGCCTTAGCTCTGGAATTCCATCCCTCAACCTCTCTACCTCTCGTTCCTCCTTTTAAGATGCTCCTTAAAACCTATTTCTTTCTGCCCTAATATCTCCTTATGTGGCTCAGTGTCAAATTTTGTTTGATAACACTTCTGTGAAGTCCCTTGGGACGTTTTACTATTATATAAATTGTACTAATTATAACATGTAGCGGTCACTGTTGTTGTAGTATATCTCTTTGCATATCCAGCTTCGAAGTAGCACCTTCCAGGAGCCATTGTTCCAATCTTCAGAGTTTCTTGCCATATGACTGACCTCTGCCTTCATGAAGCATTGTTGAAGGACCTATGCAGAACTTGCATTTCACTGATCTAGTTGCTAAACAGTCTCTACATTTTCTGGGCTCCGTTAAGTAAGGTGCATGTGTATACTTCATAACAGACGGAAGGAATCTCATGGATCTCTCTCTAGTTCAGTTTGAGTACTCTTGTGCTGCAGTTATTCTGCCACTTTCATAGTTGTACCAAGTGGTTTGGAAGCGGGTCAATATGAAAGTGGCAGTATAACTAGGGCATCAGACCGTACACTAAAAGTGTTAAGACTCCACTTTGGGTTGAATTACACTGGCTGCAGTTAGAACCCCAGCCTCAAGCATAGTGACTTTTCTGTGTATGTCAAACATCCAACTGACCACAAAATGGCAAATGTATAAACAGATTTTATCAGTTGTGCTGGGTGAGAATTCTTCTACAGTATGATGTAATTTAAAAAAAATAAAAGGTGTAGAAACCAAGTCAGTGGTAGCACTCTCACCTTTGAGTCAGAAGGTTGTGGATTCAAGCCCCACTCCAACGACTTGAGCACATAATCGAGGCTAATACTGCAGTGCAGTGCTGAGGGAGTGTTGCACTGTAGGAGGTGCCATCTTTCGGATGAGACGTTAAACTGAGGCCCCCTCTACCCCCTCAGGTGGACATAAAAATCTCATGGCACTTTTCAAAGAAGAGCAGGGGAGCTCTCCCTGGTGTCCTGGCTAATATTTATTCTTCAATCAACATCATTAAAATCTAGTCATTATTACATTGCTGTTTATGGGCTCTTGCTGTTTGACAATTGGCTGCTGCTTCCTAGATTACAACAGTGACTACACTTCAAAAGTACTTCATTGGCATTGAAGCACTTTGGGACATCCTGAGGTTGTGAAAGGCACAATATATTTGCAATTTGTTTCTTTATATGGTATTAAAGAAAACCAAAAGAAGTTAATATTTTCTAAATTGCTTATTTCCTCTTCAATGCCAGGGTCTGATTGGTTATGAAAAATGAGAGTGCTAGCTGAATAGGTTTGGTTGGATTCTGCTTTAATATGCGATAGCTTCAGAGGAGGTGAAATTTATCAAGTTCATTAAATATTTAGTAGTCTGGTGCAGATGTTAATGAAATGGATGATGCTATTTTAAGAGCTTTAACAATGATAGTAATTTTCAGAGTGGGATTACTGACTTGCACACTGAAAGTCTTTGAATTCTAATAGTGTTTGTCATCATCCTGGCTGTGCAAGACAGATGGGTCATGAATACTGTCTAGACAGACTGTGCCCGAGTGAAGCTGTGGTCTCTGAGGACATACACTGAGATGCTGGCTTAGGTAATTGGAAAAGTAAGGACATATTCTCCTCTAATCAAATACCAATCAATGCAGATATTGGTTTAGGGTCTAGAAAAAGTACTCTGTTTCATATAACAAGTCAATAGTTATCACAGTTTGAAGTTCTGTATTATTTAGCTCTGGGGAAAAGAAAGTATGTATGATAACATTATTGACTTTGACTCTAATTTGTATAGTCTGCAGATTGATCAGATTCTGGCTAGTAACAATGCTGATTCTGAATGTTCAGGCATGCAGCAACCTGTTTCATTTTAAGCATAAAGATTAATAGGTCGATTTTAACCCTGCTCGCCTGATCGGAATGAGCTGGTTAAAATGGTTACACACTTCCCTCTCTGTTCCAACGTTGCTCCATCCCACTGCAGGCAGGCGGGGACCTCATTAGTACTTAAATGTTGGATTCTTATGAAAACAATTAGGACCCCGATGTGATTTTAACTGCTGATTGTGGCAGTCTCACACCGTGCCGGACCTGCCAGTGGAACCTGGCGGCAAGCAGGCGAGGTTCCAGAAGATGTCCTGAGCAGTAAGGATTTTATTTTTTGGTTTTCTTATGGGCTGAGAGCAGCAGGAGTGTTTTTCTGGGCCCCACAAGGAAACCTCGGGCCTTTCCCTCCGAGTTACACCTCTTCGATGTGGCATGTACATGTCCTCAGCTTGCTGATTCCCTTGATTGCTCAGCTGAGACCAGAAACTTAAATTATGGAAATCTGCAGACATTATCCCATTAATACTGAATAATTCTATACTGCAAGCCCGGTATCTCTTCTAGCAGCTGGTGAGCGGCCTATGTGGGACCTCACAATTGGTGCACGGCCCGCCTGTCTGCGAACCTTAGGGGGATGTTTTAGGGTACAGGACACTTGGGTTTTCTTCTATTCATTTTTTAATGTATCCTCTTACACATAGTTGTCTCTGCCGATTCATTGAGAGCAATGTTCTGATTTATAATTGTATAACTGCATAAGACACTGCTGCATTATAGGTAGAATTTGTTCAGTACTGTATCCAATTGCCTGGTTTGCTTTTTGCATTTGATTTGTGTTGGGCCAGCTGGTGGCCAAGATAACTGTAAAAGCTGATAGAAATATCGGAATCCTTTTTAATGCTGTCAGCAACTTCAGGGATCTACGTTGTTGCAGTGACAACATTGTAGCTTGGTGTGGCAGGCTGCAGAGAAAACGCGGCTCTTCATCCTAAACTCTGGAATCTAAAAATATGCTCTTGTGGACTTGGGGATCCATGCATCTTCTCCAACATTTAACAAATGTGACTGGACAGTCATTTCTCATATTCATGTTTATAAAGGAGCACTACAGCTGATGTACCTTTGCTTAGCAACATTCTACAGAGAATATAAGTGGTGAAACTTTGCACATTGCCCAGACTGCCTAGTGACCTTTCTTCTAGGCAGTGAAGTTAAATGAAAAGCTCACCCTTTGTACTTAGAAGTTTTGAAGAAAACCAGAGTTGTTGGATCGTATATTAGGCTGTGGAAAATGCTAAACCTTTGAAAATCCAATGGCAATTTCTCCAAATTTTATGCCTCTAACTACCAGGGTTAGTTTTGTAAAACCTGTCTTTGTTGCAGTTATCGTCATCTGCCCCATTTCACAATATCACTAGATAATTATGAATGAGAAAAGCAATCCATCCAGAAAGATCCAGAAGTTCTTTCATTGCAGCATCCAATTGTTTCTTAAATGCTTCTGAGTTTTTTTGCCTTCATCATTCTATCTGGAAGTTTATTTGATACATTGATCACTCTTTGTGAAGAAGAATTTCCTATTTTGTTCTAATGTTACCATTTTCTAGTTTGAACCCATATTCTCTTGTACTATTCTGGTTTTACCTTTTCTATTCTATTAACTATTTTGCATACCCCGATATGATCTTCTCTCAGGCACTTCCTTTTCAGACAGGAAAGGCCAAGTTTCTCCTATCTTTCTGTTGAGGAGGATTTAAACTAACAAGGCAGGGGGATGGGAATCTATGCAGGGAGGCAGAGGGAAGTAAAAAGGGGACAGAAGCAAAAGATAGGAAGTAGAAAAAGGAAGAGTGGAGGGCAGAGAAATCAAGGGCAAAAATCAAAAAGGGCCACATTACAACATAATTCTAAAACGACAAAGAGTGTTAAAAAAACAAGCCTGAAGGCTCTGAGTCTCGTAATAAGGTAGATGAATTTACTGCTCAGATAGCTGTTAACGGATATAATGTAATTGGGATTACGGAGACATGGCTCCAAGGTAACCAAGGCTGGGAACTCAACATCCAGGGGTATTCAATATTCAGGAAGGACAGACAGGAAGGAAAAGGAGGTGGGGTAGTGTTACTGGTTAAAGAGGAGATTAACGCAATAGTAAGGAAGGACATTAGCGTGGATGATGTGGAATCTATGTGGGTAGAGCTGCGAAACACAAAAGGGCAGAAAACATTCTGGAAGTTGTGTACAGACCACCAAACAGTAGTAGGAAGGTTGGGGATGGCATCAAACAGGAAATTAGGGATGCGTGCAATAAGGATACAGCAGTTATCAAGGGTGACTTTAATCTGCATATTGATTGGGTTAACCAAACTGGTAGCAATACTATGGAGGAGGATTTCCTGGAATGTATAAGGGATGGTTTTCTAGACCAATATGTCGAGGACTAGAGAGCAGGCCATCCTAGACTGGGTCTTGTGTAACGAGAGAGGATTAATTAGCAGTCTGGTCGTGCAGGGCCCCTTGGGGAAGAGTGACCATAATATGGTAGAATTCTTCAATATGATGGAGAGTGACACAGTTAATTCAGAGACTAGAGTCCTAAACTTAAAGAAAGGAAACTTCGACGGTTTGAGACGTGAATTGGCTAGGATAGACTGGAGAATGATACTTAAAGGGTTGACGGTAGATAGGCAATGGCAGACACTTAAATATCACATGGATGAACTACAACAATTGTACATCCCTGTGTGGTGTAAGAATAAAAAAGGGAAGGTGGCTCAACTGTGGCTAACAAGGGAAATTAGGGAAAGTGTTAATGTCATATATTCAACTATCATTGTAACTCATGTATAAGCTGACCTAACTTGTACACCTTGAGAACATTGACCACAAGGAGTGAACTTGTGACAGACACTCCTAACCTGGACTTTCAGGTATAAAAGGGAAAGCTCCACCCACCTTCATCACTTGAGGTCTTGGTAATAAAGGTAACTGGTCACAGAGTGACCTTCTCTCAAGTATGGGCCTCGTGTGCATTTATACTGTATAGTAAGGACATATCAGTTAAATCCAAGGAAGAGGCATATAAATTGGCCAGAAAAAGCAGCAAACCTGAGACTGGGAGAAATTTAGAATTCAGCAGAGGAGGACTAAGGGTTTAATCAGGAGGGGGAAAATAGAGTATGAGAGAAAGCTTGCTGGGAACATAAAAACTGACTGCAAAAGCTTCTATAGATATGTGAAGAGAAAAAGAATAGTGAAGACTAATGTAGGTCCCTTGCAGTCGGACTCAGGTGAATTAATAATGGGGAACAAAGAAATGGCAGACCAATTGAACAAATACTTTGCTTCTGTCTTCACTAAGGAAGACACAAATAACCTCCCAAAAATACTAGGGGACCGAAGGTCTAGCGAGAAGGGGGAACTGAGGGAAATCCTTATTAGTCAGGAAGTGGAGTTAGGGAAATTAAAGGGACTGAAGGCCGATAAACCCCCAGGGCCTGATAGTCTGCAACCCAGAGTACTTAAGGAAGTGGCCCTAGAAATAGTGGATGCATTGATAGTCATTTTCCAACATTCTACAGACTCTGGTTCAGTTCCTATGGATTGAAGGGTAGCATAATGTAATCCCACTTTTTAAAAAAGGAGGGAGAGAGAAAACAGGGAATTATAGACTAGTTAGCCTGACATCAGAAGTGGGGAAAATGTTGGAATCAATTATTAAAGATGTAATAGCAGTGCATTTGGAAAGCAGTGACAGGATCAGTCCAAGTCGGCATGGATTTATGAAAGGGAAATCATGCTTGACAAGTCATCTAGAATTTGTTGAGGATGTAACTAGTAGAGTGGACAAGGGAGAACCAGTGGATGTGGTGTATTTGGACTTTCAAAAGGCTTTTGACAAGGTCCCACACAAGAGATCAGTGTGCAAAATTAAGGCACATGGTATTAGGGGTAATGTATTGACGTGGATAGAGAACTGGTTGGCAGACAGGAAGCAAAGAGTGGGAATAAACGGGTCCTTTTCAGAATGGCAGGCAGTGACTAGTGGGGTACCGCAGGGTTCAGTGCTGGGACCCCAGCTATTTACAATATACATTAATTATTTAATCGAAGGAATTGAATGTAATAGCTCCAAGTTTGCAGATGACACTAAGCTGGATGGCAGTGCGAGCTGCGAGGAGAATGCTAGGAGGCTGCAGGGGGACTTGGACAGGTTAGGTAAATGGGCAAATGCATGGCGGATGCAGTATAATGTGGATAAGTGTGATGTTATCCACTTTGGTTGCAAAAACAGGAAGGCAGAATATTAGCTGAATGGTGACAGAGTAGCAAAAGGGGAGTTGCAACGAGACCTGGGTGTCATGGTACATCAGTCATTGAAGGTTGGCGTGCAGGTACAGCAGGCAGTAAAGAAGGCAAATAGCATGCTGGCCTTCAGAGCGAGGGGATTTGAGTATAGGAGCAGGGAGGTCTTACTGCAGTTGTACAGGGCCTTGGTGAGACCACACCTTGAGTATTGTGTGCAGTTTTGGTCTCTTAATCTGAGGAAGGACATTCTTGCTATAGAGGGAGTGCAGCGAAGGTTCACCAGACTGATTCCCGGGATGGCAGGACTGACGTGAAGAAAGACTGGATTGACTAGGCTTATATTCACTGGAATTTAGAAGAATGAGAGGGGATCTCAGAGAAACATGAAATTCTGACTGGATTGGATAGGTTAGAAGCAGGAAGAATGTTCCCGATGTTGGGGAAGTCCAGAACCAGGGGTCACAGTCTAAGGATAAGGGATAAGCCATTTAGGACCAAGATGAGGAGAAACTTCTTCACTCAGAGAGTGGTGAACCTGTGGAATTCTCTTCCACAGAAAGTTGTTGGGGCCAGTTCGTTAGATATATTCAAAAGGGAGTTAGATGTGGCCCTTACGGCTAAAGGGATCAAGGGGTATGGAGAGAAAGCCGGAATGGGGTACTGAAGTTGCATGATTAACCATGATCATATTGAATGGTGGTGCAGGCTCGAAGGACCGAATGGCCTACTCTTGCACCTATTTTCTATGATTCCTCATAATTCGGACTTTTGGACACTAGAGATTAGTCTCCTGGCTCTTATCTGCATTCCCCCCCCCCCCCAGTGTTTGAATGGGATAGAAATTGCGATCGGAGGCTTCCTGCGGGCGGATGCCTTCGACCTACAACAAATCTACGAATTTACCTGGTAGTCCGGAAGGTTCGTAGATTTGCATTCTGGGTCTCTTTGGACACCCGTGGATAGAGGCCCAAATATCTCAGGAGTGCATGCGATTCATAATCATAATTTGAATGGGGATCCTCCTTCTTTTGTTGGTGATCCTATACGTTATGTACGGAATCTCCATAAGTATGAATGGGAATCACTTACAAAATACACATGAAATACATTTTTTTTTAAACATTACAAATTCAGCCCCAATGTTTCTATTGTGTCTTGTCAACCAAACACAGTTCTCAAGGTGTGGTACAGTTTGATCATAACTTCCTCTTTCTTGTCTTCTACTGTCTTGGCTATTTAAATCAACATTCTCTTGGTTTTGTTGATTGCTGCTTTGCATTGGTTGAATATGTTGAACATTGAGTCTACTAAGACTCCAAGATCTCTTTTAATTTCATCTGTGGGTATTTTAACACAAAACATTGATGGGATATTTGTGTGAACCGTTCTTTCCTATGTCTGCACTAAATTTCATCTGCCATTGTTACAGGCAACATTTTGTCCAACTCTTTCTGTAACTTCATAGCTACTTCCTCCACAGTCTTTCCTTTACAGTGTCAGCTGTGGCTCAGTGGGCAGAACACTTGCCTCTTGAGTCAGAAGGTTGTGGGATCAAGTCCCATTCCAGGGACCTGAGCATAAAAATCTAGCGTGACACTCCAGTGCAGTATGGAGGGAGCCTCTGCTGCACTGTCGGAAGTGACGGCTTTCGGATCAGGCGTTAAACTGATGCTCCATCTGCTCCCTCAGGTGGGCTTAAAAGATCCCAAGGAACTATTTTGAAGAGGAGCTGGGGTGTTATCCCCAGTATCCTAGCCAATATTATATCTCGATCAACAAAACACAAACTGATTATCTGGTCATTATCACCTTGCTTTTTGTAGGAGCTTGCTATGCGCAAATTGGTGTTTCCTACATTACAACAGTGACTACACTCCAAAAGTACTTAATTGGCTGTAAAGCGCTTTGAGACATCTAGTAGTCGTGAAAGGCATTATATAAATCCGTGTTTCTTTCCTTCCTTTTCCTTTTCCTTTTCCCTTTCATAGGAACATAGGAACATAAGAAATAGAATCAGGACTAGGCCATATGGCCCCTCGAGCCTGTTCCGCCATTCAATAAGATCATGGCTGATCTGATCATGGACTCAGCTCCACTTTCCCGCCCGCTCCCCATAATCCCTCATCCCATTATTGTTTAAAAAACTGTCTATTTCTGTCTTAAATTTATTCAATGTCCCAGCTTCCACAGCTCTCTGAGGCAGCGAATTCCACAGATTTACAACCTTCTGAGAGAAGAAATTTCTCCTCATCTCTGTTTTAAATGGGCGGCCCCTTATTCTAAGATCATGCCCTCTAGTTCTAGTCTCCCCCATCAGTGGAAACATCCTCTCTGCATCCACCTTGTCAAGTCCCCTCATAATCTTATACGTTTCTTCTGAATTCCAATGAGTAGAGGCCCAATCTACTCAACCTTTCCTCATAAGTCAACCCCCTCATCCCCGGAATCAACCTCGTGAACCTTCTCTGAATTGCCTCCAAAGCAAGTAAATATGGAAACCAAAATTGCACGCAGTATTCCAGGTGTGACCTCACCATACCTTATATAGCTGTAGCAAGACTTCCCCGCTTTTATACTCCATCCCCTTTGCAATAAAGGCCAAGATACCATTGGCCTTCCTGATCACTTGCTGTACCTGCATACAATCCTTTCGTGTTTCGTGCACAAGTACCCCCAGGTCCCGCTGTACTGCGGCACTTTGCAATCTTTCTCCATTTAAATAATAACTTGCTCTTTGATTTTTTTCTGCCAAAGTGCATGACCTCACACTTTCCAACATTATACTCCATCTGCCAAATTTTTGCCCATTCACTTAGCCTGTCTATGTCCTTTTGCAGATTTGTTGTGTCCTCCTCACACATTGCTTTTCCTCCCATCTTTGTATCGTCAGCAAACTTGGCTACGTTACACTCAGTCCCTTCTTCCAAGTTGTTAATCTAAATTGTAAATAGTTGGGGTCCCAGCACTGATCCCTGCAGCACCCCACTAGTTACTGGTTGCCAACCAGAGAATGAACAATTTATCCTGACTCTCTGTTCTCTGTTAGTTAGCCAATCCTATATCCATGCTAATATATTACCCCCAACCCCGTGATCCTTTATCTTGTGCAGTAACCTTTTATGTGGCACCTTGTCAAATGCCTTCTGGAAGTCGAAATACATCACATCCACTGGTTCCCTTTATCCACCCTTTGAGGATGTACCCCCAGGTCCGGCTGTACTGCGGCACTTTGCAATAACTTGCTCTTTGATTTTTTTCCGCCAAAGTGCATGACCTCACACTTTCCAACATTATACTCCATCTCAAAGAACTCCTTTCTTGTCTTAATTCTTTACTGACCATGTTCCTGTCTCAATTATTTTCTGCGCTGCTTAAAACTGAATAGAGGCTTTATGTAGCTTAAGAGTGGCCATGAAGCAAATGTTGAATGAAACGAATTTTGAACTTTTAATGAACTTTGCAGAACCTGTATCATTACATCCTCAAAGAACTCCTTTTCCCTTTCCTTTCTTTTCATTCCTTTCTTTCTCCAATTGCAGTTACCATCTAGCTTGATATCATCTGCAAATTTGCATTGGGTTTCTGAATCCAAGTCCCAACACCAAGTTATGGGGCACCACAGCAGTCCCTTTACCCCACACCCTTACTCCAACATAATTCCTCTCGCGTACTCATGGCTTTCTACCTTTTAAGACAGTTTTTCAAATCCATTCTGAATCCCCACAGATTTGAGGTTAACTTTATAAACTAATGTGAAATTTTGTCAAAATCTTTTGGAAGTCTAGTGTCATTTTTTTGTTTATTACAAGATATATTGGACAGCACAATGTGTATCATCCAGTTTCAAAACTTGCAACAGTAATAAATGACTGTGTTTGCGCAGTTTGGTCATGGCTGTTATAGAGAAGAAAACCTGCTTGATCATAGTTGATTTCTAAACTGATACCAATGACTGATCTCCAGTTTTCCTCTGCTGTAGTGTCCTTGATCAGTGAATTCCTGTCCTTTTTAACCAAATCAATGCATTACAGTTTGTTGAAAATATTGATACAGGTACTGCAAAGTTCATTAAAATCTGAAAATCTGAAAATTTGTTTCATTCAACCTTTGCTTCATGGTGGCTTCTCTTAAGTCATATAAAGCCGCTATTTAGTTTTAAGCAGTGCAGAAAAGAATTGAGACAGGAACATGGTGCATTGCAAGAGATTAGCTTCTGTTCATTACTAACAAAAAATACATTACAATCTGACCAAAGAGATATTAACATTGCTGCGTCCAATTAATTTCTGACCTGTGTTATCTTTTTACTTTCTCATCAATTTTTATGCCAGTGTTGCAATATTTACTTAATCAGAATATTTCAGATTTGTGTAAACTAATCAAATTAATGAAAAGAGTTGATATGCTAATTTCTCATCATGGAAATGAGAATCTTAATGAGTTACCATCATCTGACAACTGAACAAAACAAAGTCCTATACTAATCAGTTATGTCTGATTCTGTCTATCCGGGGCCCCAAATACTCCTTCCAGGTAAAACAGCAATTTACTTGTACTTCTTTCAATTTTGTATACTGTATTCGCTGCTCACGATGTGGTCGTCTCTACATTGGGGAGACCAAACGCAGATTGGGTGACCGCTTTGCGGAGCACCTCCGTTCAGTTCTTTTCGAACATTCGCCAGTTCTGACGAAGGGTCATCGACCTGAAACGTTATCTCTGTTTTTCTTCCACAGATGCTGCCTGCCCCTCAGATGTCCAGAATTTTCTGTTTTTATTTCAGATTCCAGCATCCTCAGTATTTTGCTTTTATATGTCTAATTCTGTGTTACTCTACCGCTGCCTGTCTCTTTCTCTGTTGCTTCTTTCCCCTTAACTGACCACTTCTGCTTTTTTCAATTTTCCTTCCGTTTTGGTGAGTGGTATTGTGTGGTGGGGAAAAGAGCCATCAGAGAGCATTTGAGCTGGTTGTTGTGGTGAAAATGTGATCCTTCATAGATCCCTTCCCAGCCCTACCCCAATCACTTGTACGTCCATCATGTTCCCTGCTTCTTAAACCTCTCGCTACCAATTCCCCTTCCCACCGCTCCCTCACTCCCATTATAACCCCTACCCCATTGAACTACCCATTGAGGTTTCCTTTTCCATTATTTCCTTGATCCACTGTCACACACCTCACCCTAACCCTCCATCAGCTGTTCACTCACACTCGCATTTCCTAAAGATGAGTGCTCAGAGGCACCATCATCCTCAACTCTCTCTTGACCCTGCAACCCCCTTTTCATCCGCCTGCTTCTCCGCTCATGGTCTCCCTACCCCTCCTTTTCCCTCTGCTCGCCCCACCCCTCCTTTCCCCATGAGCTCGCCCCCTCTTGCACATGTTATGACTGCACAATCTAAATTCATCTCAATCACAGGTCTGGTCAAAAATACCAGTTCCAAGCGCTGCATTTTGGGAGTAGTTTTAATACCTTCAACTAAACACTTAAATGAAGGCATTAAATGACACAAACAGTAATTAAATTAATAAATGCAACTGTCACTGTGAAATGGTAACTTTCTGGATATTAAATTTTGTTTAAACCCTTTGGACATTAAAAATTTCAGTTACTGAGGGGAAAAATGAATGGAAAAAGATTCATAAATCATTTTGAGTGATTTGTGGGAACCCAGTGTCCATATTGCACAACCACGCAGTCCTATGTGTATATTTAGGATAAAAATTATTTTGATAAACACTCCATCACATTCACTGTTAACAGCAATAATCTGGCCCGACCTTAAATTTGATCGTATCATTTGACTAAAGGAGACAACTGGTGGAGCTGGTGCAGACTGCCAAGATTACTCATTTGTTATTTGTTTGCTTTTTTTGTCTAGCTATAGGAGGAGTTGAAGATGATAGCAAGATGACTATTAATGCAGCTGTAGAGCTGTAGGGGAGTTTGCCAAATGTAGATAAAGGCATTCAAATCTGCTGAGCTTGGAGCTTGTATAACCATTGTTGTCGGAAAGAAGAATGTATTTCTTGAATGCAATGTAATGCAACAAAAAAATGCTTCAGCATAATATTTTGTTCAGATAATATGTAGCTGGTTTGAACTGTCTTTAGTTGTGCACAGTACCTTGGGTGGTTGTTCTTCAGAATGTATTTACTCATTGATTAAAAGGCACAGAAGATGAGTTTATGAATTGGAATACAGTTGTAAATGTCGATATGAATATTAATGTCAAAGTATGATGAGGGTGACTTCAAATGCAGGAGGCAACATTGAGTGCTCTATTGCAGTTTGACTTGCAAAGTCATTTCTTTCTGGTTCTGATATAACAATGGTTGTAGCAATGCGGGCAGTGCCGAACAAACAGCGCTCACCGTTTATTACGTTATAGCTGCGCACAGACTTTTTGTGCGCTTTATTGCGGCAACTTAGTCATCGGGAGTCCGATACAGCATGGAGCAATCTACAGGGGATCTGTGTGAACAGGGCAAATAACAGCGTGTTTTTTCAACCAATCAGATTGAAGAAGACTGAGACACACAGAGTCTAAACCAGGAAGTGTAAATTGGAAAATTGAATTCAATGTAAAATGTACAGGAAGCAAAATAGTGAGGGAAAGAAATATGGGATTAAGAGAAGGTGATAAGAGACAAAGAAAAAGTTTAAAAAAATTAAAATCTCCAACAATAATTGAAGTCTGAAGGAATGAGACTACACACTTGTAAAAGTACATTTTCAGTGCCAGAGGGGTGGTTTGGTCGTAATTAAGGCTTAACACGCCATTTAAAATTCACTTACACTTGAATGGACAAGCCCTAACTTTTTCTGGCATATTTTGTGGGTAGGTACTGCAACTTCACGCCCTTCAAGTTATTGAATGGTGACTCTCTCGGTGAGATAACGGTGTAGCAAAACTTGTGGAGGAGCAGGCCATATTGGACAAAACTTCCTCACTTCTGCGTTGAACTGTGCATGTGCGTACGCCGGATTTACTCTTTAATAATGATGGAAGCTAATGGCCTCACTGTTATTCCTACTGCAAAATCAGGGCCATTGTGTTTTAAATGTTGCAATATATTTCCTACTTGGCTGTTCAAAAGACCGTAGATGTGATCTACACGAGTTCTCTTCAATTTTTGTGCCATAATATTTAGCCTAGCACATCTTCACATGTAAATCTATCATTTTGCTAGTTCTCTCACCTCTGTTAGGAGTGTTTTCAAAATACACAGTGATTATACAAAATTGTGTTATTTACTTCCAACTTTCAAAAATACTGTTCGTTTTAAAAAAAATAATTCTGTGTCTAGAAGTATATAGATCTCCTTTTCTAGGGGTAAGGGGTTATGGGGAGCGGGCGGGGAAGTGGAGCTGAGTCCATGATCTATCAGCCATGATCTTATTGAATGGCGGAGCAGGCTCGAGGAGCCGTATGGCCTATTCCTGTTCCTATTTCTTATGTTCTTATATTCTTATGTTTTTATCGACTGTTAGAAATGTGTTACATCTTCAAATCTGTAAGCTATCAGATTTTAGTTAGAATTTACTGTATTTGTAACATTCAGCCTTTCCGTTCTGTCGTTTAGGAAAATAAAAGTCACTGATTTTTATTTCGATTTTTGTTGCTACTGATACTTTTTCTTAAATTTTTATTTTTTTCACTCAACAAACTTTGTTCTGTAAAAGCAGAGAGGGATGAAAGTAATTCAAAAAGTTTCCTTTAATCAGGGTCTTCCCAAATTCTTTATAGAATCATAGAAGGCGTTCAGCACTGTTTATAATCAGCGCATTAGAAGTCTAACAAGAAAAGATGCAATACAGACCTGTTTCTGACTAATATACCTGAGCAAGTAAGCAACTTGAACATAGGAAGAGTAGGCCATTTAGTCCCTTGAGCCTGTTCTGCCATTCAATCAGATGATGGCTGATCTGTACTTCAACTCCATTTAGCCTCCTTTGCTACATATCCCTTGATGCCCCTACTTAACACATATTTATCAATCTCAATTTCAATTGACCCAGCATTCACAGCCTTTTAGAGAGCAACTTTCAGATTCTTTTATGTGTGGTAAAAGTGCCTCCTGATTTCATACTAAATGGCCTAACTCTAATTTTAAGATTATGCTCTCTTTTTCTGAATTCCTTCATTCATTTGATTGGTATAATAACAGTCCTTTTTCTAAGTGGTGGCTTTGGAGAAAAAATTATCAAAAGTTACATTTGACTCCAAAAATGGACTCTAGATTCAAATTTTATAATTTTATAGATGCAAATAAAAAAAAGAAACCATTGGAAGGGTTAATGGGATTTCAGGTTCCTAATTCACAGGGTTGAATGCTCTGCACTCCACAATGCTGAGGAAGATTAGTGATGAAATATTCTTGGAAATAGGAAATGAGTCAGGTAGAAGAATATTTTCCATGCTAAGGGTTGTTGAAATATTAATTACTTTGCAAGTGGCTATCAATGCTGGATCAATCACACTTGAAGAAAAATATTGAATAGTTAGGATTAAAGTAGACAGCTCTGATATAGAATTAATATTAGTACAATCATGATGGGCTGAATGGGTTGTCTTCTGTACTGGAATTTCTGTGAAATTCCACAGCTACATTTTCTCGAGGCTCTTGACTCGTATAGCAACAGTAACTTAGAAACATAGAAACATAGAAAGTAGGTGCAGGAGCAGGCCATTCAGCCCTTCTAGCCTGCACCGCCATTCAATGAGTTCATGGCTGAACATGAAACTTCAGTACCCCCTTCCTGCTTTCTCGCCATAACCCTTGATCCCCCGAGTAGTAAGGACTTCATCTAACTCCCTTTTGAATATATTTAGTGAATTGGCCTCCACTACTTTCTGTGGTAGAGAATTCCACAGGTTCACCACTCTCTGGGTGAAGAAGTTTCTCCTCATCTCGGTCCTAAATGGCTTACCCCTTATCCTCAGACTGTGACCCCTGGTTCTGGACTTCCCCAACATTGGGAACATTCTTTCTGCATCTAACCTGTCTAAACCCGTCAGAATTTTAAACGTTTCTATGAGGTCCCCTCTCATTCTTCTGAACTCCAGTGAATACAAGCCCAATTGATCCAGTCTTTCTTGATAGGTCAGTCCCGCCATCCCGGGAATCAGTCTGGTGAACCTTCGCTGCACTCCCTCAATAGCAAGAATGTCACAATTCAAGAACATTTGGGTCGGTCTTAAAAAAAGAGTCGCAGCTATTAATGCAAGATCTTTTATTGAGAGTGCCGAAATCATTACATAAATATTCATAATCAACAACTTGCATTTATATAGCGCCTTTAATGTAGTAAACCGTTCCAACGTCACAGGAGTGTTATCAAACAAAATGTGACACTGAGCCACATGAGATATTGTGACAGGTGAAGCTAGATTTTAAGGAGCATCTTAAAGGAGGAGAGGAGAGGCTCAGGGAGGGAACTCCAGAGCTTCAGACCTAGGCAGCTGAAGGCACGGCCGGCAATGGTGGCGCGATGAAAATCGGGGATGCTCAAGAGGCCAGAATTGGAGTGCAGAGATTTCGGTGAGTTGTAGGGCTGGAGGAGTTTAGAGATAGGGAGGAGCGAGGTAATGGAGGGATTTGAAGCGAGGATAATTTTATAATTGAGGCGTTGCCAGACTGGGAACCAATGTAGATCAGTGAGCACTGGGTTGATGAGTGAATGGGACTTGGGGTGAATTAGGATACAGGCAGCAGAGCTTTGGATGAGTTCAAATTTATGGAGGGTGCAAGGTGGATGGCTAGCCAGTAGAGCACTGAAGTAGTCGAGTCCAGAGGTACTAAAGTCATGGATGAGGGTTTCAGAAGCAGATGAGCTGATTCAGTAGAGAATACTGTGGTGGGAAGATGTATTGTCTGTAACGTGTCTTTTAACCATAATCACAATAAAATGAAATTCCTGATTAATTGGGCAACATAAGAAATGAAGCAAATGTGATCATGATCTCCCCTATAATGTCTAATGAAAATCTTGATTAGACCACTACCTCCTGCTTGGTCATTGTTGTGTGATTTCCCTGCTTAGCTGTTGCTCTACCTTGATGCTCTCCAGATGTTATTCTTTCCTAACTCATTAAATTAACTACCACCATAGCAATATGCCAACGTGGTTAGATATCAGAATTTGTTTCGCTCTTTTCCAATTTGTTTCCAGTACACTTGGTGCTCTCCAGATGTTACTCTTTCCTAATTCATTAATTTTTGGTTCGTGGAATTTGAATATCAGATGGAATTATTCATGGAAATCTCAAAAGGTTTTCAATCGGTATTACCTTGGTGACTTGCACCAACAGATCAATGACTTGCAATATCTGAAGTAAATTACAGTCCTTAATCATGTCCCTTGATAGAGAAACTTAGTTTATTAGATGTAACCCCTGTAGTGCAAGAATCCAGGAAAGGCAAGTAGCTCAGACAATTTTTTTTGCAATTACATCTGTCAGTAGCTTTTTTTACATAAGGAATCAGCAATGCACTGCGGAATACTTGAAGTAATTCATAGGGCTATTTTGACCTTTTTTTCAAGTATATACAGGTATGGACCTAGTATTTCCTTTTAAAATCTTGTAGTACAAGGAATGAATTCATTCTTCCTTTTGTTACACGCAAGTAACTGCATTTAAAGCACCACCAAGCATCAAACAAAGCACAAAAAGTAATAAGCATTCAATAAAAAATAAAGAACTGAAGTAAATAATTAAATTAACAAATAAAGAACTGAAGTAAATCCTACCTTCAACTAAACTCGGCAGTGGCTGGCCGTGCGCGACTCCCTTCGGCCTGGGATAGGGGAGAGAGAAAGCGGTATCTGAACGGAGGGGGGCGGGGGGGGGGGAGAGGGAGGGAGAAGGCTCAACGCGGCAGGCTGGGGGGGTGGGGGGGGCGGTGAGTGGGTGGTGAACGTGGCATCTTAACGGGGGTGGGGGGGGGTGGAGGGAAGAGAACCACAGCGGGCCCACCCCAGCCGGTGCGGGAGCACCCCCCCTCCCCCCCCCAGCCGGATCAAAACTCTTTCCTCTCCCCCCCGCCCCCTCCCATCAAAACTCTTTCCCCTCCCACCAGTGTTTTATACAGTTCAAGCATAACCTTGTTGCTTCTTGTATTCCATGCCTCCACTAATAAAGGCAAGTATTTCATATGCCTTCTTAACCACCTTATCTACCTGGCCTGCTACCTTTAGGGATTGGTGGACCTGCACTCCAAGGTCCCTTTGTTCCTCAAAACTTCTCCTCCCCCATCCCCCATCAAAACTCTATTCCCCACCCCAAAATTCTTCCCCTTCACCCACCCACCCCAAAACTCTTCCCTCCCCCCACCCCCCCGATCAAAACTCTTCCCCCCCACCAACCTGTCTCTTGTAGCCCTCAGCGCGGGAAGGCAGCGGCCGGCCTGTGTTGCAGGCCACTCGGCCCAGGATAGGGGCGGCGAACATCGCGTCGTCCCTTCGACCAGGGATAGGGTCGCCCGGAGTCAGGACTCGCTAGAGGGCCAGGAGCTACTGCGCATGCGCGCAGACTCCACTGTGCACGTGCGCAGTTGCCGGCACTCTTTTCGGCGCAGGGCTGTAGCTCCGCCTACCACGCGTTCCAATGCACTGCGCCACAGGCCACAGGCCTGGAACCAACGGGGAGAATATGGAGGTAAGAAATCGGCGCTGTTTCTGTACTACCTCATGGAGGTGCGCCGTTCTAGCAGGGGGGAAAACTTGGGCCCTAAATATGGTGTCAGCCTTCGCTCTCACCTCTGAGTCAAGGTTGTAGATTCGATTTTCACTGCAGAGACTTGAGCACATAATCTAGGCTGAAATTTAAATGGAGAATTAAAGGGGATGTCATCTGAGGTGTCATTTATCATGCCAAGCAGGGTAGCATGCTGTGGGATGGAGTCGAGGACAGTCACGTCGAAGACAGAGTCTCAGTTAAGAAGATCTTCGGACTGCTCCTTCCAGCGGGCACTGACTGCTTCTCTGTCCTTCATGAGTACCTCTTCGTTCTTGGCCCGCAGTGGGGTAGGACCTTGGGTGCTTGGGCCGTAAGTGGTCTTGACTGCACTAAAGAATCCACGCACATCGTGGTTGTTGGCAAGTTGCTGGATCTCCTACGCTTTCTCCACCCACCATCTATTCTTTATGTCGCTAGTTTTATGTTCGGCCTTCAGATGTCTATAGAGTTGCTTTTAGCTCTCGAGTTGTATTGCTGTTCCATTTCAGGAATGCCTTGCCCTTGCGGCTTATTAGCTCCTGGATCTCTTGGTCGTTCTCGTCTAGCCAGTCTTGATGTTTCCTAGTCAAGTGACTGGATCGACTAGGCTTATTTTCACTGGAATTTAGAAAAATGAGAGAGGATCTCATTGAAACATATAAAATTCTGACAGGACTGGACAGGTTAGATGCAGGAAGAATGTTCCCGATGTTGGAGAAGTCCAGAACCAGGGGTCACAGTCTAAGGTTAAGGGGTAAGCCATTTAGGACCTAGATGAGGAGAAACTTCTTCACTCAGAATTGTGTACCTGTGGAACTCTCTACCACAGAGAGTTGTTGAGGCCAGTTCATTCGATATATTCAGAAGGGAGTTAGATGTGGCCCTTACGGCTAAAGGGATCAAGGGGTACGGAGAGAAGGCAGGAATGGGGTACTGAAGTTGCGTGATCAGCCATGAACATATTGAATGGTGGTGCAGGCTTGAAGGGCCGAATGGCCTACTCCTGCACCTATTTTCCATTTGGTTAGGCCACAGCTGGAGTACTGTGTGTAGTTCTGGTCACATTACAGGAAAAATGTCATTGCACTGGAAAGGTTGCAGAGGAGATTTACAAGAATATTGCCTGGACTGAAGAATCTTGGCTATGAGGAAAGATTGGAGATGCTGGTTCTCTTTTCTTTGGATCAGAGGAGGCTGAGGGGAGACCTGATTGAAGTGCATAAAACTATGAGGGGCTTGGATAGAGTGGATAGGAAGAACCTGTTTCCCTTGGCAGAGGATAACCAGGGGACATAGATTTAAACTAATTGGAGGTAGGTTTAGAGGAGACATGAGGGGAAATTTCTTTACCTAGAGGGTAGTGGGGGTCTGGAACTCACTAATACATAAGCAAAATACTGCAAATGCTGGAATCTGGAATAAAAACAGAAAATGCTGGAAATTTCAGGAGGTCAGGCAGCATCTGTGGAGAGAAAGCAGAGCTATCCCCTTTGCGATAAAGGCCAAGATACCATTGACCTTCCTGATCACTTGCTGTACCTGCATACTATCCTTTTGCGTTTCATGTACAAGTACCCCCAGGTCCCGCTGTACTGTGGCACTGGAGAGGGATCAGTGCTGGGACCCCAACTATTTACAATCCATATTAACGACTTGGAAGAAGGAACTGAGTGTAACATAGCCAAGTTTGCTGATGATACAAAGATGGGAGGAAAAGCAATGTGTGAGGAGGACACAAAAATCTGCAACAGAACATAGACAGGTTAAGTGAGTGGGCAAAAATTTGGCAGATGGAGTATAATGTTGGAAAGTGTGAGGTCATGCACTTTGGCAGAAAAAAATCAAAGAGCAAGTTATTATTTAAATAGAGAAAGATTGCAAAGTGCCCCAGTACAGTGGAACCTGGGGGTACTTGTGCATGAAACACAATAGGATAGTATGCAGGTACAGCAAGTGATCAGGAAGGCCAATGGAATCTTGGCCTTTATTGCAAAGGGGATAGAGTCTAAAAGTAGGGAAGTTTTGCTGCAGTTGTACAGGTATTGGTGAGGCCAAACCTGAAATACTGCGTGCAGTTTTGGTTTCCATATTTACGAAAGGATACACTTTTTTGGAGGCAACTCAGAGAAGGTTCACTAGGTTGAGTCCAGAGATGAGGGGGTTGACTTATGATGAAAGGTTGAGTAGATTGGGCCTCTACTCATTGGAATTCAGAAGAATGAGAGGTGATTATGATTATGAGAGGGCTTGACTGGGTGGATGTAAAGAGGATGTTTCCACTGATAGGGGGGGACTAGACCTCGAGGGCATAATCTTAGAATAAGGGGCCGCCCATTTAAAACTGAGATGAGGAGAAATTTATTTTGAGGGTTGTGGATCTGTGCAATTTGCTGCCTCAGAGAGCTGTGGAAGCTGAGACATTATATAACCTTAAGACTGAAATAGACAGTTTCTTAAACAATAAGGGAATAAGGGGTTATGGAGAGCGGGCAGAGAAGTGGACCTAAGTCCATGATCGGATCAGCCTTGATTGTATTAAATGGCGGAGCAGGCTCAAGGAGCCATATGGCCTACTCCATCTCCAATTTCTTATGTTCGTATGTATTAGCAGTCCTCCAGTCCTCTGGCACTACACCTGTAGCCAGAGAGGACTGGAAAATGATGGTTAGAGCCTCTTCTATTCCTCTTTTGCTTCTCTTATCAGCCTGGGATACATTTCATCCGGGCCTGGGGATTTATCTATTTTCAAAGCTGCTTTGCCCCTTAATACTTCCTCTCTCACTATGTTTATCTCGTCTAATATTTCACACTCCTCTTCCCTCATTGCAAAATCTGCATCGCCCCTCTATTTTGTGAAAACGGATGCAAAGTATTCATTTAAGAATCATACCCACATATTCTGCCTCCACACACAGATTTCCTTTGTGGTCTCTAATAGGCCCTACTCTTTCTCGAGTTATCCTCTTGCTCTTAATGAATTTATAAAACAGAAAGAGGGGATCTAATGGGAATATGGTGCTGAGATCAATGCCCATGCAAAATGGGTTTGTCTTGGTAATGTTTCCTGTGTAACGTGGGAACGCAAAGTCTCAAGATTGTGATTTAGCAATCTTAGGATAGTGTTTCTGTCTTCTTTGGATGGCTTAACTAATCCTGTTGTATGTGGAGCATGATATCCTTCTAATATGTAGTTTACGTTCCACGAGATAGTAGTTCATTTTGTATGTATCTGCATTCTACAATGTGTACTATGCAGACAAAAAAATAAGGTGAAGATAAATGGAATTGGAGAGCAGAATACTATAAAATTGTTGCTTCTGATTGCCACAATTTAAGCATTTTATTTCCAGTGCACTATATCCTCAAATTTCAATACTGATTTACGATTCCAAAATTGTTGGAATTCCTGCAATGACTTATTCGTTTGGAAAAGCACTTTCCTTTCCTGAAGGTGTTGAATCTGTGAGGGTGCAACTCAATGGCTTACCCAAGTGAGCATTTTCCACATGACAGTGAATGTCTGCAGGCTATTCGACACAGGAGGCATCACAGTCAAACCCAATTCTGTCCTCATTCAGAATCCATACGTACACCCTTTCAGCAGAAGCAGCTGGACAGGAGTGGGAACTTTAGTCAGTTTTCCTTTCTGTAAGATAGGAGCACTAAGGATAATTTCAGTGATCCTGTTGCTGCTCTGCCTGAGATCATCTAACTTCAAACTTCTTCCTGCTCTTTACAGTAAATTTTCCCCTGAAGCAGGTGAACTCTGGTATCCCTACTACAGTTGGGATATGGCATTGAGCCACATTAGATTTCATGGCTGTATCAATATAACAACTCGTGATGCAAAAGCATGAGGAAATGTGATGCACTCAGAAGACATGAAATGCAGCTACATGAAAAGGTCTTGTACTTGGATAGATCTTACGGGCCCAAGTTTCCACATGATTTGCGCCTGATTTTTAGGAGCAACTGGTGGAGAACGGACTATCTTAGAAATCGCAATTCTCCACATTTTTTTTTCTGCAGTTCTAGTCAGGTAGAACAGTTCTACTTTGGAACAGAATTTTTTCTTCAAAAGGGGGCGTGTCCGGCCACTGACGCCTGATTTGAACGTTTCCACAGTGAAAACGTACTCCAAACTAAAGTAGAATGGAGCAAGTGAAGATTTTTGTAGAACTGAAAAAACCTGTTCTACACATTAAAAAATCAGGCGCAGGTTACAAATTAGGCGTCCAGAACGAGGTGGGGGGGGGAAGGGAAGTCATTAAATTCTATAATAAATCCTTATTTATATTTCTACAAATATTATACAAATAGATCCAACCTGAATAAACATTTATAAGCAAAGAAAAGATTAAATAAACCATCTTCCTACCTGTGTGAAAGTGCTTCAGGCAGGCCTTTCGGGACCGAAGGCTGCCGGCCCGTCCCCAGCACCAGATTTACAGGTAGGTGGTGTTGGGTTGGGTTGGGTCGGGTCGGGGGGGGGGAGGGGGGGAAGAGGGAGAGGGAGGGGGGGAGAGAGGAGAGGGGGGGAAGGAGAGGGAGAGAGGGGGGGAGAGAGAGGGGGGGGAGAGAGAGAGGGGGGGGAGAGAGAGAGGGGGGGGAGAGAGAGAGGGGGGGGAGAGAGAGAGGGGGGGGAGAGAGAGAGAGGGGGGGGAGAGAGAGAGGGGGGGAGAGAGGGAGTGGGGGGAGGTCAGGTCGAATCCAGTCCGGGAGCGGGAGTTGGGTCGGGTCCAGTGGGGGAGGGGGGGGGGGGAGGGTTGGGTCCAGTCGGGGGGGGCGGGGAGCGGGAACAGGAGGTCGGGTCGGGTCAGTCGGGGTGGGGGGAGGGGGGGAGCGCGGGTGTCGGGTCTGGTCCGGAGGCAGGGGGGGTGGCACGGGTGTCGGGTCTGGTCCGGAGGCAGGGGGGGGGGAGCGGGTGTCGGGTCTGGTCCGGAGGCAGGGCGGGGGCGGGGAGCGAGTGTCGGGTCTGGTCGAGGGGGGGGGGGGGGAGCAGGAGCTGGCCGTGGGAGGAGCCTTATTCACGCAGCCCCAATGAGGCCATTCAGCCAGGGCTAGGGGCTGCGTGCTTCGGGCCCCTCCCACACAGTTCGGCGCCTGGAGCTGCTGCACTTGCGTGCCCACTGTAGCGCGCATGTGCAGAGGTCCCGGCACTGTTTTCAGTGCAGGGACCTGGCTCCGCGCCACCACAGCTCGTGCTGGCTGCGCCGAGGGCCAGAGGACCTGCAAGTAGGTGGAGAATACCGAGGATTTTATTAGGTGCACTTTGTGGGTCGAAAAACGGGCGTCCAGGTCGGGACTGCGCCGTTCAAGGCGCATGTGGAAACTTGGGCCCATCATGTTCAAGAACAAGAGGCAACTAGATTTCTGCTGGTGATTCCAAATCTTCTGGTGGCAGAGTATCTGTCCATTTCTTTTCCATCCTTCCAAATGCCCCTTTCGGTCAAAGAGTCAAGCAAAGGTAACAACAGCAATTCTATGTTTCTGTATCTTTTCTTCCTTTTGGCCAAGGGCATCCTCATGCAGAGATTTGCTGACTCTTATTGTTGACCAGTCCATCAAAATAATGTGCAGCATTGACTTAGAGACCAAAATGTGGCAATGTGACCCTGGAAGTTCCAAATGAAGGCATTGCTCTTGACTAGGCAGGACTAAAGGAGGTAAGATTTGGCAACACTGCTAGGTTTGAAGGCTTACAATGTTAAATGTAAGTCCTGTAGCACAGCCACCAGGTCCTGGGTGTGCTACAGGACTTACATTTAACAATTTTATTGGATTCTCTGATATTTCTAGATGGGGACTCTTTTCAAGCTTTCTCAGAGTCCACACTGCTGCTGTTTTTTTAATAATCATACTTGAGATATGGGCATCACCAGCAATGCCAGCATTTGTTGCCTTTGAGAAGGTGGTGGTGAGCTGTGATCTTGAACCACTGCAGTCCATTTGATGAAGGTACTCCTGTGGTGCTGTTAGGTACGAAGTTCCAGGATTTTGACCCAGCCATATATTTCGGTGATATATTTCCAAGTCTGGATGGTGTGTGACTTGGAGATGGTGGTGTTCCCATGCATCTGCTGCTCTTGTCCTTTTTAGGTGCTGGAAGTCGCAGGTTTTGGAGATGCTGGCAAAGAAGCCTTGGCAAGTTGCTGCAGTGTATCTTGCAGATAGTACATGATGGTGTGGAGGGAGGGAATGTTTAAGGTGGTGGATGAGCTGTCCAACAAGCGGACTGCTTTGTCCTAGATGGTGTTGAGCCTCTTGTGTTGCTGATGCACATAACCAGATGGTTGGAGAGTATTTCATGACACTCCTAACTAGTGCTTTATAGGTGGTGGAGGGGCTTTGGGGAGTTGGGTGGTGAATAACTCTGCACAGAATACCGAGCATCTGACGTGCTCTAGTCACCACAGCATTTTTATGGCTTGTCCAGTTCAGTTTCTGGTGAATGGCGACACCATGGATGTTAATGATGGGGAATTGATGGCAATACCATTTAATGTCAAAGGTTGGTGGTTAGACTCTTGTTGAAGATGGCCATTGTCTGACATCGAATTGGCCGAAGACTGACATTTGTGATGGTGGGGACCTCCGGAGGTGACGCACTTCTGGTAGAAAATGATTGCGAATGTTTCTGCCTTGTCTTTTGCACTTTTTGCCGAGTTCTGCTATCTTTAAGGATGAGGATTTTTATGGAGCCTCCTCCTCCTGTTACTTACTTAATTATCCAACACCATTCATGACTGGCTGGCCTCCCACATTCTACCCTACGTAAATTAGAGGTGATCCAAAATTCGGCTGCCTGTGTCCTAACTCGTACCAAGTCCCGCTCACTTATCACCCCTGTGCTTGCTGACTTACGTTGGCTTCTGGTTAAGCAACACCTCGATTTCAACATTCTCATCCGTATTTTCAAATCCTTCCATGGCCTCGCCCCTCTCTATCTCTGTAATTTCCTCCAGCCCCATAACCTGTCCCACCCCCCGGAGATGTCTGTACTCCTCTAATTCTGCTCTCTTGAGCATCCCTGATTATAATCGCTCAACCATTGGTGGCCATGCCTTCTGTTGCCTAGGCCCCAAGCTCTGGAACTCCCTGCCTAAACCTCTCGCCTCTCTTTCCTCCTTCAAGATGCTCCTTAAAACCCATCTCTTGGTCACCTGCGCTTATTTCTACTTATGCGGCTCGATGCCAAATTTATTTATCTCAAAGTAATCCTGTGAAGTGCCTTATGATGTTTCACTACATTACAGGCGCTATATAAGTACAAATTGTTGATGTGACAGGACTGCAGAGCTTTGACCTGATCTGTTGATTGTGGGATTGCTTGTATGTGGCATTGTCTGTAGAATGCTGCCTCTGCTGTTTGGCATTCATGCTGTAATTTCACCAGGTTAGTGCCTCATTTCCAGGTAAGCCTGATGCTGCTGCTGGTGTGCTCTTCTACACTCCTCATTGATTCAAGGTTCATCATCTGGCTTGATGGTGATTGCGGAGTGAGGGATATGATTTTGTAAGTATGACTGTCATTATGTTGCTTGGCTAGTCTGTGGGGCAGCTTCTATATATGTTAGTACCTGTCGATATATGTTAGTGAGGAGGATTTTGCAGGGTCTGCTGGGCTGGTTGTGCCTTTGTCATGTCCAAATTCAGGCCGTCAGAGCCGAGTGATGTCTCCCTTTTTGTAGTGGTTCGATACAACTGAGAGACTTGCAGGGCCATTTCAGAGGGCAGTTAAGAGTTAACCACTTTGGAGTGGGTCTGGAATAACATATAGAGCAGACCAGGTAAGGAAGGCAGTTTCCTACATTCCAACAGTGACTACACGACAAAAGTACTTCATCAGCTGTAAAGCACTTTGAGACGCCAGGTGGTCGTGAAAGGCGCAAGATAAATCCAAGTCTTTCTTTCTTTTTTCTTTCTTTCCTTCCCTTCCCTTCCCTTCCCTAAGGGACATTGGTGAAGTAGTTGGATTTCTATGACAATCCGACAGCTTCATGATCACTTATTTCGTTTTTGTTTTTAAAATTAATTCAAATTCACAAACTGCCATGGTGGTGGGATTTGAAGTTGCGTTCTCTGGATTTTTAGTGCAAGCTCCTGGATTACTAGTGCAGTAACATTACTATGCTACCATAAGAATATAAGAAGTAGGAGTCGGCCATTTGGCCTTTGGAATCTGCTCCACCATTCAGTTAGATCACAGCTGATCTTCAACCTCAAATCCATCTTCCCGCATATATCCCTCGATTCCCTTAATTTCCAAAAATGTTTTAAAAGTACCTGTAACCAATGGCTCAGGTCACCTTCCTGTGCCATTGATAACGTTGGGGGAACAATAATGTCTGTGAAAGTAACTTGAAAGGTAAGGCCTTTTGTTGCTTATATTGTTCACACAAGAGACTTGAATTTGGTTCTGATGAAACTAACATCCGAGCCTTTCTAACTTCAGCAAAGTCTTTTCTGCCCACCTTAAGTTACTTCCGTTGAAAAATTATCTCTTAATTCATTTGCATGTGGCGCAGGACTTCTTTGCAGGTAAAAATAGAAGTTGCATTTATACAGCACTTTATCATGTTCTCAGGATGTCTGAGCATTTTGCACTTGTTAAAGTGTAATCACTGATGTTATGTTGTCAAAGACTAGGGCAAAGCTAGTTTTATTTGGTATACTTCATTGTGGCCTGTATTTGGAGAATTTCTACAGTATGAGATTTATTGTAAGTAGGATCATTATAAGTAGATGTCTTAATCCTGCTGGTATTTTCCAGGTATTATTTGAAAGCAGGTCACGACTAACGGCGAAGTTTGCCGATTCTGTAGGATATAATTTAAAAGTTTTCAAGTATATTCTGTAGATGGAAGCAAGTGGTTTAGTTGCGCAATAATCAATAATAGATTTAAATTTGAAGAGAAAAGGATTTTAACAATGACTTAGCTTTACTGTGTCATCGTATGAACAATTTACAGCCCGCAGGTCATCGTAAAGGAATTGCTGAGTGTCTAGTCTACATGATCTATGGCTCTTAGTGATCAACTGCTTATATTATACAATATCACAAAGAGTGCAGCAATCATTAGCCCTTGGTTATTGACTACCACCGCCTCCTCTTGTGAAACTGTCTCTGCAAATGTTGTATGGTGCATTCTGTACATCAATCATCAACATTGCAAGGCTTCTGTTGAATCACTGCAAAGCTAGTTATATACTTTTTAGGTTAATGACGTTTTAAAACAGCTGTACATCATGTTGTCATGCTACTATGGTACATTTTTGTCAAATGTAATATTTTTCCTTTGTCTTATAAACTGAGTACTGCCCTCTGGTAGTAAAATGAATACGTTTCTCCAGAAAAGCAAGATGCTTAATGCAAAAGTACAAAAATAATTTTTCAATGTTTTTGTTTTGTTAAAATTGTGTTTTGATTATTAACCCAATTCTGGAGCTTCAGAAGATTGCACTATAGATGTTTGTTGCATGTATCATGCAGAAACAATGTCTGGGATTCTGCTCCTCCTCTTCATATCTCATATCATTAATGTATTTGATGAGAAGCCAAAATGGTTTGGACATTCATTTAAAAAGCAGCGATGATGGTGTGAGTCAGCATACTAGTAAGAAGAGTGATTGTTTATTATACAGGGACAGTGCCATGACAAATGGGAGCAAAATTTCCCAGCTAAAATGTAAGATTCTTTGCAATACAAAAAAACATGACTCTGTAATAGATCATGCATTTCCATGCTAACCACACATCTATTTCTTCCCTTTCGCACAATTTTTATATATTGTAAACTAACAAATAACATTTTTAGTTAAAAAAAAACGATAATGATCTATAGATGATTTAATTACCTAAATAGTTCCAAAATGAAATTGAAATAGAAAAAACATTGTACTTGTGCCTTTGAATCAAGTACCTTGTTTCCCTGAGAATCCTATTAATTTTATTAGAAGCATATTATTCATTTTTCTTCACAATTTGATCATCATGTAAAAGTATCATCTTTACAAGCCACATGAAGAGTGTTTATTTAAACTTGTAGTTGGGTTAAATAGAAGTTCACTCATACTTCTTTGTGTCATTTAAGAGGCTCTTAAGGCTATTATTTTGGGCTGCTTTATGTTCCATCATATAGGCCCCAAGTTTCGACATGATTTGCTCCTGATTTTTAGGAGCAACTGGTGTAGAACGGAGTATCTTAGAAATCGGAATTCTCGCCATTTAGTTTGCTCCAGTTCTAGTCAGTTAGAACAGTTTCACTTTGGAACATAATTTTTTTTTCAAAAGGGGGCGTGTCCGGCCACTTACGCCTGTTTTCAAAGTTTCGTGAGTGAAAACTTACTCCAAACTAACTGAGAATGGAGTAAGTGAAGATTTTTGTACGCTCGAAAAAACCTTGTCTACACTTTAGAAAACCAGGCATAGGTTACAATTCAGGCGTAGGGAATGGGGGGGGGGGGGGAGTTTAAAGGGAAGTTTATAAACATTAAACACTTCAGTTTTACAAATAAAGAGCCATCATCAATAATAAATGATAAAAACATCAATAAATCAATCAAAAAAAATAAATAAGAAATAATTGTTTTTAAAAATCAATAAATAAAACATTTTCTACTTACCGACTGCAGCACCAAGAGCCCTCCAACAGCGTGCTGGGATGCCCCCCCCCCCCCAAGTGTGTCTCTGTCAGTGTCTCTATCTCTCTGTCTGTCTGTCTGTGTGTGTCTCTCATTCTCTGTCTGTCAGTGTCTGTGTTTCTGACAGCGAGGAGGGGGATAGAGGGAGAGAGGGGGGGAGCAGGGGGAGGGATGGGGAGAAGGGGAGGGGGGGAAAAGAGATGGGGGGGAAAGGAGATGGGGGGGAAGGAGATGATGGGGGGGGGAAGGAGATGGGGGGGGGGTGGGAAAGGAGATGGGGGGGGGGAAGGAGAAGGGGGAGGGAGGCTGAATGGGCCGGGCCCGAGACTTCGGGCAGGGCCCGTTCCCAGCACCAGATTTACAGGTAGGTGGCGTTGGGTCGGGTCGGGGGGAGCGCGGGTCAGGGGGGTGGTGGGAGGGAGGGAGGTCGGTTCGGTTCGGTCGGGGAGAGGGAGGTCAGGTCGGTGGGGAGGGAGGTCAGGTCGGGTCCAGTCCGGGAGCGGGGGTGAAAGCGGGAGTCGGGTCGGGGTCCGGTCCAGGGGCGGAGGGGGGGAAGCGGGAGTCGGGTCCGGTCCGGTCCAGGGGCGGGGGTAAGCGGGAGTCGGGTCGGTGTCGGGTCCGGTCTGAAGGCGGGGGGCGGGAAGAGTCGGGTGGGGAGGAAGCAGGAGCTGGGCGTGGGAGGAGCCTTATTCACGCAGCTCCAGTGAAGCCATTCGGCCAGGGCTAGGGGCTGCGTGCTTCGGCCCCTCCCACACAGTTTTGGGCGACTGGAGCTACTGAACATGCGTGCCCACTGTAGCACGCATGTGCAGAGGTCCCGGCACTGTTTTCAGCGCAGGGACCTGGCTCCGCCCCCTACAGCTCCTGCTGCGCTGCGCTGAACTGCAAACGACCTGCAAGGAGCCGGAAAATCTGGAAGTTTTTTTTAGGCGCACTTTGTGGCGTGAAAAACGGGCGTCCAGGTCGGGACTGCGCCGTTCTAGGCGCGGCTCGAAACTTGAGCCCATAGAAACATAGACATAGAAACATAGAAAATAGGTGCAGGAGTAGGCTTATTCGGCTCTTCGAGCCTGCACCGCCATTCAATGAGTACATGGCTGAACATGCAACTTCAGTACCCCATTCCTGCTTTCTCTCAATACCCCTTGATCCCCCTAGTAGTAAGGACTTAGAAACATAGAAACATAGAAAATAGGTGCAGGAGTAGGCCATTCGGCCCTTCTAGCCTGCACCGCCATTCAATGAGTTCATGGCTGAACATGCAACTTCAGTACCCCATTCCTGCTTTCTCACCATACCCCTTGATTCCCCTAGTAGTAAGGACTTCATCTAACTCCTTTTTGAATATATTTAGTGAATTGGCCTCGACAACTTTCTGTGGTAGAGAATTCCACAGGTTCACCACTCTCTGAGTGAAGAAGTTTCTCCTCATCTCGGTCCTAAATGGCTTACCCCTTATCCTTAGACTGTGACCCCTGGTTCTTGTCTTCCCCAACATTGGGAACATTCTTCCTGCATCTAACCTGTCTAAACCCGTCAGAATTTTAAACGTTTCTATGAGATCCCCTCTCATTCTTCTGAACTCCAGTGAATACAAGCCCAGTTGATCCAGTCTTTCTTGATATGTCAGTCCTGCCATCCCGGGAATCAGTCTGGTGAACCTTCGCTGCACTCCCACAAAAGCAAGAATGTCCTTCCTCAAGTTAGGAGACCAAAAATGTACACAATACTCCAGGTGTGGCCTCACCAAGGCCCTGTACAACTGTAGCAACACTTCCCTGCCCCTGTACTCAAATCCCCTCGCTATGAAGGCCAACATGCCATTTGCTTTCTTAACCACCTGCTGTACCTGCATGCCAACCTTCAATGACTGATGTACCATGACACCCAGGTCTCGTTGCATCTTCCCCTTTTCCTAATCTGTCACCATTCAGATAATAGTCTGTCTCTGGTTTTATCACCAAAGTAGATAACCTCACATTTATCCACATTAAACTTCATCTGCCATGCATTTGCCCATTCACCTAACCTATCCAAGTCACTCTGCAGCCTCATAGCATCCTCCTCGCAGCTCACACTGCCACCCAACTTAGTGTCATCCGCAAATTAGGAGATACTACATTTAATCCCCTCGTCTAAATCATTAATGTACAATGTAAACAGCTGGGACCTATATGGTTCCTTCATGTTCTCTCCCTGCCACATATTTGCGGTGCAGTTATTCCTCAATCAGGAATATCATCATTGTCGGAGGTTTTAAATCTCACTTTATTGCACTTTTAGGTGAGCTGGAGAGTTGCTGACTCCCCAGTTATTTTCCATCTAGGTATGGGATGACACTGAAACTATGGAAAAGATTACATAGTCAGAAAGGAATCGAGAAAAACAGATGCTATAGGGGAAGACATTGTATGTACTGGGCACTTTGCAGATGTGGACCATGTCTTATAATAACAATAACTTGTATTGCCTCTGCTTCCCAGAAGCATGATCAGACACAAATGGGTGCCAAGGCAAACAAGGAGATATTAGGAGGGTTAATCAAAAGCTCAGTTTCCTCCAAGTGATGTTCAACAATGGGCAATACTGATTGTCATACTGACCACACATTGATTCATCTGAAGTAAGGGATAGCTTGTGGAAGTTTATGAAGAGCACCTGTATCATACCTGGTGTCGTTTAATGCATTTGCACAGAGGTTTTGTTTTCGGGAAGGTAGAATCAGAAGTTAATGTTAATCTATTCAATTATCTGTTTCCAATGTGAGAAAAGCCTTGGATAATTCCTCACTAAATAGAAGTTCATGAATTTCGTGTAGTCTGTTACATATTAGCCATAGGGAAAGACAAAAGCCAATCTACTTGTGCACTGGGCCCCATGTAGAAACAGTTCAATACAGAAACCTGGATAAGTCTGTGTACTTGCATGAAGGATTGGTTCTTGATCTAACCGCTTAGGATGATAAATACTTCAGCTTTTTGTTCTTCAGAGTCTCGCCACCCGTTCTCGTATTACTTAGGTATTGAGAGTGCACAAATGAGTAAGGTTATTCAATTTATCACAAAGTGTGGTCTTTCCTTATTAGGAACATTCACATGCAGACCAAGTAGGGAGAAACAATTTCCTTGGCAAGTGGGTCAGTAACCAGAGGTCACAGATTTAAAATAATTGGCAAAAGAACTAGAGGGCAAACGAGAAATCTTTTCACTGAGGGTTGTTGCGATCTGGAACGCACTACATGAAGGGTGGTGGATTCAGATTCCATAGGAACGTTCAAAAGGCAATTGGACATAGAAACATAGAAAATAGGTGCAGGAGCAGGCCATTCAGCCCGTCTAGCCTGCACCGCCATTCAATGAGTTCATGGCTGAACATGAAACTTCAGTACCCCCTTCCTGCTTTCACGCCATACCCCTTGATCCCCCGAGTAGTAAGGACTTCATCTAACTCCCTTTTGAATATATTTAGTGAATTGGCCTCAACTACTTTCTGTGGTAGAGAATTCCACAGGTTCACCACTCTCTGGGTGAAGAAGTTTTTCCTTATCTCGGTCCTAAATGGCTTACCCCTTATCCTTAGACTGTGACCCCTGGTTCTGGACTTCCCCAACATTGGGAACATTCTTCCTGCATCCAGCCTGTCCAAACCCGTCAGAATTTTAAACGTTTCTATGAGGTCCCCTCTCACTCTTCTGAACTCCAGTGAATACAAGCCCAGTTGATCCAGTCTTTCTTGATAGGTCAGTCCCACCATCCCGGGAATCAGTCTGGTGAATCTTCGCTGCACTCCCTCAATAGCAAGAATGTCCTTCCTCAAGTTAGGAGACCAAAACTGTACACAATACTCCAGGTGTGGCCTCACCAAGGCCCTGTACAACTGTAGCAACACCTCCCTGAAACTGAGCTTTTGATTAACCCTCCTAATATCTCCTTGTTTGCCTTGGCACCCATTTGTGTCTGATCATGCCTCTGGGAAGCAGAGGCAATACAAGTTAATGTTATTATAAGACATGGTCCACATCTGCAAAGTGCCCAGTACATACAATGTCTTCCCCTATAGCATCTGTTTTTCTCGATTCCTTTCTGACTATGACATGTGCTTGAAGATTAATTTGCAAGGTTATGGGGAAAATCTGGGGTGTGGGACTAATTTGGATAGCTCCTTTAAAGAGCTAGCACAGGCACGACTGGCCAATTGGCCTCCTTCTGTGCCAGCCTGTTCCTTACTGCTCTCTCACTCGCCAGGCTCAAATTAGGGCATCACTTTGCCCGTATTATTTTCAGGGTCTCACTGCTACTTTATGTACGAGGAAGTGAAGGAGTGATTCAGAATGTGGCCTTAGTTACAAAAGAGCGGAGCGATCCCCTGCATTCACTCCCACAGGTTAATAGTAATATCCTATTTATATATGGAGGCTGAATTTATCTACTAAAAAAGGAAGGACATTGTCGTTTGATGTTCGGGCACCAAAAATATGGCCGGTTACATCTTTCAAATGATGGTCTACTAACCAAGACATTTTAGGTGTGAGCCATTGGCCATTGTTTGAGAAATAAAGCTTCACATTTTGGCAACCGTAATACTATTGTATAAGCAGGATATCTATCATTGGCAATATACACGTACAGTACAAAGTGTATGTAAACAAGCAATTTGAGCTACCAGGAAAAGCTGGTATTGGCAATTATTTTGTGACTCCTGTTTTGAATATTTCTGGGTATGTACTTACTGTGAATTTGAGAAATGCATATTTGTTAAAGAATTCTGTGTAATGCTGAATTTGTTTAATGTGATTCTGGTTACCTCAAACACAATCTGTCATGAACAACTTAGATCAAAAATGTACTCAGTAAATGGGTTACTTTTGAGCAAATAAAATTTCCTGTAGTCTGCTCTGAAAGTTGGATAGAAGTAGCTAAAGCTTGGTTCTATCATTTAAATACAACAATTTCCCAAAGCTACTTTGTGAAGTATGTTTGTGACCACCTTCTGAACCACAGCTGTACTACGCTTCCATTGTTGCCGACGGTTTTGACAGAAGACAAAGTGTACCTCAAAATTGTTTTGTGTTTTCTACTTAAAAGCAATATGGTATTTTCTTCCAAGTCCCCTGGGAAATTTATGAAACTTTAGAATAATTTTATTGAGTTATTGATAATTTTTTGGGCTCAATTTTCCCCAATGCAGTTTTTTGGCGTATTGCCAGAGTTACGTTCGTTTTTTCTGGTGCCAACTACTTCCAAAAAAAAAGTTACAAGTTTCCCCGTTCTATTTTTTGAAATTGGCGTCGCACAACCTGTCCTGTAGCTTCGGGGGGGTGGAGCCTAATGTCTGCGCCGAAAAAACTATGTCCCCCCCCCCCCCCGCGCATGCGTGAAAAAAAAGGATGTTTTTGACATGATTGCTATGGGCGCGCATGCCCAGTACAGCTCCCAGTCTGTATTCAGCCACTTTTAAAGAGACTGTTGTGTGTGAGAACTTTAATTCTCATTGGAAAAATCGAAACTGCAATACAAGATGCAACACGGCTCAAGGACCAAGAATTTCTTGCAGGATGAAGTGGAGGCACTAGTTACTGTAATTGAGGCCAGATGGCAGGAGCTGGACACATAAAAGTTTCACCAAAAAAAATGAAGAAATGCTGGAACCAGCGTGCAATGGTGACCACCCCGAAGTTTGGAAGCCAGTGCAAAAAGAAGTGGCAGGACCTTGGTCACGTAGATAGTGTAAGTAATATTTTAATTTAGTCAATGGAATTGCAATTGTAAATGTGACCAGCTGTATATGTCCCACCCAGCAGAAAGACACACTCCCTAAAAAGTTAGGTTTTCATCTTTGCAGAGGAAGGTGGCACATAACAAACGAGAAAGAACTCGGACAGGAGGCCTGGCAAATCTGCAGCCACTGACACCCTTGGAAGAGAGGGTCGCTGCTTTGATGGGTCCTGCCTGGAGAAAAGCAACCACCATTGCACAAGCTGGGCCCACACTCGAGGAGAGGGTAAGTCCTGCAAATTCCACAGTCTGGCTTTGCTAAATGTTCAGTACTGCGCGGGCTAGCCATGCTACGGTTTATGGGGATGTCTCAGTCAGCTACACTTCGGTTGATGCAATGTGCTATCATTCGTCGTGGTACTTCAAATCAGCCTGCTGCCTGCGCTGTGTGAGCCTACTCATGGCACCCACCCTGCCCCCTCCTCTGCTGCTAACCATTTGTCTGTTCGGTTATATGTTGCAGAACTTGAGGCCAACCCTGACGATGCAGAAGGAGATTCAGACGTGGCCGAGCCTGAAGAGAACATCTTCCAGACCAAGGGTGAGGGAGAGGGGATGGATGAAGCCCCCATCTATACTCAATTTGGAGGAGCTGCAGGTGCCGCCCATTGAGGTGCCAGCCCCTTTCCTGAAAGGTACGAGTGTTGCTGGGAAATTCCATGGTTTTCCACAGTCTGAGGCTGCGGGTCCCAGTGGGATGCAGCGAGCCACACCCAGGGTGAGGAGGGGTAGGAGAGCGCAACGGTGTCTCCTGAGGTGCAGGATCTCACAGATGTGGTTCAGATGATGGCAATGAGTGCGAAGAGCATTGACCTTACGTGATCACTCCTGGACACCATCAGTGGGGTAGGTGATGAGATAGTGGGGCTGTCTGGAGAAGTAACAACACTTTCACGAGAAATGGGAACACTGTTGGGAACATGAGGGAGGGAATGTCTCAGGCAGCAGATACAATGTTGGTGCATATGAGGGAGGGAGTGTTGCAGGTAGTTGACACACTGTTGCTCAACATGAGGGAGGGCATGTCACAGGTAGCTGAGACACTGTTGGCGACCATGAGGGACGAATGTTGCAGCTAGTTGATACACTGTCAGGGCTCATGAGGGAGGGAATGTCGGAGTTAGCTGCTGCAATAAGGGAACATGCCTAGACACCGCGCCTATTGACAGAATCAACTGCCACTCCCACTCCAATCCCCAGACCAGCCTCTGAAGAGGCCTAGGTCGGGCCTTCCACATTGCTGGCTGCCTCCCTCCCCGCCCCCCTTTCAAGAAGTACGCATTAACCGAGATGTTCGAAAGAATAAGCTTGGTGCCAACCTGAGAAACGTTGTTCCATAGCCTGCGGGCAAGGGTGGAGTCAACAAGACCAAGCGCAGCGGTCGGTCTTACAATAAGGTGGAGGAGAGATGGGTGCAGTCTTTCTTTGCTGTTGTTGTTGTCATTATTGTTGTTGTACTGTTTCTCAAATTAAACGTTTTTTAAGTTATGTAAATTTCAAGTTTAAAAGTGTTTGAGTGATCTTACAGCGTTTAAGTGATGTTAGAGTTTGTAAGTGATAAAGTTTGTAAGTGATCTTAACTGAAAACATTAAAGTTTGATGCAAGAATATTTTTATTAAAGTTAGATTAAGTACAAACAAATGTTTATTAAACTTTTGAATAAAATCTATTTTAAATTGTAACTGAATCATTTCCATTATTTGTTCCATTAACATTACGGAGCAGGTTCAAACAGTAAACATGGTCCATTTGGAATAGTTGCCGCTGAGCCGACAGGGAGCAAAGCCCGCCCTCTTCCGCCCTCATGCTCCAGGTTCAGGTAGTTGCATGGCTTCCTTGTCCTCGTCCTCATCCTCCTCCTCCTCCTCCTCGTCATCTGTATCTTCCTTCTTATCCTCAGCCACTCTCACCTTAAGTGGGTCTTCGACTACCAGCTGCTGCTGCCTCATGATGGCTAAGTTATGCAGCATGCAACACACAACAGTGAACTGACCAACAATCTCAGGGAAATATTGGAATCGTCCAGGCATTGGAAACGCTGTTTCAAGGTGCCAATGAAATTATGCTGCGCGTCGCAATGTGCGACATGTTGTATTCATAGTCAGCTTCTGTCCGGGTTACGCGTAGGGGTGTCATGAGCCAGGTGGCAAGGCTGTACCCTTTGTCTCCCAGTAGCCAGCTCTGCCCTTCTGGCTGCTGCTGAAACATGGCAGATATAGCGCTCTTCCGTAGGATGAACGCATCATGGGTGCTCCCAAGGTATCTTGCATCAACTGACATTATATATTCGTTAGATATATTCAAAAGGGATTTAGATGTGGCCCTTACGGCTAAAGGGATCAAGAGGTATGGAGAGAAAGCAGGAATGGGGTATTGAAGCTACATGATCAGCCATGATCTTATTGAATGGTGGTGCAGGCTCGAAGGGCCGAATGGCCTACTCCTACACCTTTTTCTATGTTTCTATGATGCATGTCGTCACACACGAGTTGCACATTAACGGAGTAGAAGCCTTTTCTGTTTCTGTACATCTCGAAATCCTCCAAAGGTGCTCGCAAGGCAATATGGGTACAATCAATGCAGCCCTTTGGGAAGCCAGCAATTCTGGAGAAGCCCACAGCCCTTTCACACATTGCCTGGGCGGTCATGGGGAACTTTATGTCGTCATTCCTCCGGGCATATAGTGCAGCAGTCACCTGCCGAATGCAGATATGTGTTGCCTGTTGAGAAATGGCGCACAATCCCCAGTTGTGGCCTGGAACGATCCAGATGCATAGAATGAAAGTGCAGCTATAACCTTCACTTCAACTGACAAAACAATCCTCCAGATGCTTCTAGGTTGCAGATCTGCTCTTACCAACTCTCAAATCTCAGTTACAAATTCTTTGCAGAAATGCAGCCTTCTGACACAGTCTGCATCACTCAGGTGCAAGTATGAACGCCTGTGTCGATATACACGACGTGGGTAAGGCCTGCCCAACATCCTACGTGCTCTGAGGTTCCTTATGCGATGATGTCGAATCAATTGTCTCCTCCGCAGCACCATCATGCAGAAGACTTGCACGAGGTCTGGCATTGTCAGTATTGCCCCCATCATTAAATTGTACCTTTGTAAGAAGCTCAACAAGTTTCTTTGTTGTCTCTCTCCGAGGTCGACGCCCTAGTGTGGACCACCCCCACGTCTGAGCATGCGCAATAGGCTTGCTTAGATCGGGAAACAGCACCCCCCAACCCCCCCGGATTTCATTTGATGTTGCTTGCAGAATAGTGTAAGGGTTCATCCCTTCAGTTCGACTTCCACACAGCACCCACTCCCAACCCTTGGGCTTCATTTGATGCTGCATAGTGTAAGGGTTCATCCCTTCAGTTCGGCTTCCACCCCCCCCCCCCCCCGGGCTTCTTTTCAAGCCGAACCCCTGTATCCAGTCGAGGCACTTATTCTGCCGGCCGATGCTCCGACCCTCGAGCCCGGTTTGCAGACGTTCGGTGGTGGTGTAGCACGGTAAAAAAAAATCCAAACTTAAAGAATTGTATGAAACTTCCATTTTCTGTGTTTTCAGTTGGAAAAATTTAAGCTTGGTGATGCATATTTAATGTGTTCTTGACTCACTCCAAAACTTTGCCTAAAAACAATGGCGTCTTTCTACGCCAATGTTTTGATATGCGCTGGGTTTTTTTAAGTGCCCAGAAGGTTTTTTTAGTAGTGGTCATGTACGCCGTCCTAGGAGAATTGTAAGTTGGCCAAACTTGCAGAATTGTGAAAAACTGGTGCAGACATCAGGTAACGCCCCCATGACCCAAAAAAAACCTAACCTAAAAAAACGTAACTAACTGAGTTTTGCCGGAGCACAATCTTTGGGGAAACTTGGATTTTTAAATTTAGGCCAAAAAAAGTGCTGTGCGCCAAAAAAACGGCACAAATCACTGGGGAAAATTGAGTCCTTTGGTTTTAAGAGTTAACACCATCCTCTGACCAATATTTCTCACACCCAAATATCAACCCACTGGGACATAACTCAGACAGATCAGTTTGTTCACTTTCTCTTCAACTCCTGGCCAAGGCCAGCTTCACTTTCAGATCGATGTTACATGTTATAGAGCATTCCCACTGACTAAACCATAAAATTTAGTTGTTTTCTTGTATGAAGTAAAAAGAAAACAGTTTGCTTCAAACTCTGCAAAAGGGCTTGTTGTGGTTAAACCTTCTCACTGAATACTTGGGGTTTAAAACATTACAGTGAATGCTGCCCACCACAAGTCTCATCTTTTAACAAATGAGGTTATCCAGAAATCATAGAAGATTACCATCTACTGATTAGTAGAAGGCATAAATGAGATTCTGTATCGGGAGTCAAGGCTGTAGCTCTTGACAGCTTGTTGATTCCCTGGACTAAATGGTTCCTCTGTATTTTCCTTCAATTCTTTCTTGTTCGCGGGTTCAGTCACAAGGTTCAGGCTGAGCAAACTAGTGATGTTAATAATTCTGACCCATCATCATTTTCAGTTGCATTCTTTAGCAAAATTTTCAGCTCTAATTTAAAGTAATTCTGCTCAAAGTTGCATCCTTGCCATTCAGCACTGGATGTTTTCCCGGTCATTTTACCCATTTATATGTGCAGATTTCTAATGATTTCCTTACAACTCACATTACCTGTCATTCATTGCAACAAGCTACTTTCTTCAACTCTATGTGCAAACAAAACAATGAAATAATGACCTATTAATAATGTTCGTGGAGTACTGATCGCAACCATGGAACAACAGATCATTGTTATTACCTTGAGAATAGGGGATAAAACAATAGCTAAAAGGAAGGGGTGATGATTTTTATCAATGTAAAACTTCAAAGTGTACGTTTTAAAAGAACAGAAATATCAGCACTCAAAAATATTTGAATATAGATGTATACTTCCCGATAACCCGATGTAGTACACAGCCATACAAAATAGAAGATGCCAAATTCAGTTTCTAAACTGGGGTGAATCAGCTGATCCCAGCATCGGCAGCATTATGGAAGTATACAAAAGCAAAATACTGCGGATGCTTGAATCTGAAATAAAAACAGAAAATGCTGGAAATCTCAGCGGGTCAGGCAGCATCTATGGAGAGAAACAGAGTTAACTTTTCAGGTCGAAGACCCTCGAGGGTCCAGAAATATTGGGCTGGATTTTCAGCTTTGCCGTTTTCGTGACGAAAACGGAGGCGGGGCAGGAAATTTACCGCCTGGTTAGCGCTTGCGCTTTGTGGAGCAACTTTAGTCATTTGGGCCTTGCGCTAGAGGTGTGCGGTTTAAAAATGGGATCCTTGCCAACTTTAGTGACAGGCTGCGAGCGCTCCCAGAGAGGCCTTGGGAGGAGAAAATAAAATGCACAAAAACTTTCAACAAACATTGCCAACACTCTTACCCCACAAATCACTGCAAAAATATAAAAAAATTAAAACTTTAACTTACCTTTTTTACAGTTTATCCAAGTCACTGCCGCCAGCAGGGCTGCACAGCTGTGTTTCCTGGCGGTTATCGGGGGGGCGCGTTTCGCGGCGTACAGTTCGGGTGATTGTCGAAACTTGTGCCAGTGTTGCAATGCGAGCTGTTGCATAGAAACATCGAAACTATGTCCAAGTAGGCCATTCGGCCCTTCAAGCCTGCGCCACCATTCAATAAGATCATGGCTGATCATTCACCTCAGTACCCCTTTCCTGCTTTCACTCCATACCCCTTGATCCCTTTAGCCGCAAGGGCCATATCTAACTTCCTCTTGAATATATCTAACGAACTGGCATCAACAACTCTCTGTGGAAGAGAATTCCACAGGTTAACAACTCTCTGAGTGAAGAAGTTTCTCCTCATCTCGGTCCTAAATGGCTTACCCCTTATCCTTAGACTGTGACCCCTGGTTCTGGACTTCCCCAACATCAGGAACATTCTTCCTGCATCTAACCTGTCCAGTCCCGTCAGAATTTTATATGTTTCTATGAGATCCCCTCTCATCCTTTTAAACTCCAGTGAATACAGGCCCAGTCGATCCAGTCTCTCCTCATATGTCAGTCCTGGCAACCCGGGAATCAGTCTGGTGAACCTTTACTGCACTCCCTCAATAGCAAGAATGTCCTTCCTCAGATTAGGAGACCAAAACTGAACACAATATCACATGTGAGGCCTCACCAAGGCCTTGTACAACTGCAGTAAGACCTCCCTGCTCCTATACTCAAATCCCCTAGCTATGAAGGCCAACATGCCATTTGCCTTCTTCACCGCCTGCTGTACCTGCATGCTAACTTTCAATGACTGATGTACCATGACACCCAGGTCTCAAAGCACCTCCCCTTTTCCTAATCTGCTGCCATTCAGATAATATTCTGCCTTCATGTTTTTGCCACCAAAGTGGATAACCTCACATTTACCCACATTATACTGCATCTGTCATGGATTTGCCCACTCACCTAACCTGTCCAAATCACACTACAGCCTCTTAGCATCCTCCTCACAGCTCACACCGCCACCCAGCTTAGTATCATCTGCAAACTTGGAGATATTACACTGAATCCCTTCATCTAAATCATTGATGTATATTGTAAAGAGCTGGGGTCCCAACACTGAGCCCTGCGGCACCCCACTAATCACTGCCTGCCATTCTGAAAAGGACCCGTTTATCCCGACTCTCTGCTTCCTTTCTGCCAACCAGTTCTCTATCCACGTCAATATATTACCCCCAATACATGTTGCACACCAATCTCTTGTGTGGGACCTTGTCAAAAGCCTTTTGAAAGTCCAAATACACCACATCCACTGGTTCTCCCTTGTCCACTCTTCTAGTTACATCCTCAAAAAATTCAAGAAGATTTGTTAAGCATGATTTCCCTTTCATAAATCCATGCTGACTTGGAACGATCCTGTCACTGCTTTCCAAATGCACTGCTATTTCATCTTTAATAATTCATTCCAACATTTTCCCCACTACTGATGTCAGGCTAACCGGTCTATAATTCCCCATTTTCTCTCTCCCTTTTTTAAAAAGTGGTGTTATATTAGCTACCCTCCAGTCCATAGGAAGTGATCCAGAGTCGATAGACTGTTGGAAAATGATCACAAATGCATCCACTATTTCTAGGGCCACTTCCTTAAATACTCTGGGATGCAGCCTATCAGGCCCCGGGGATTTATCGGCCTTCAATCCCATCAATTTCCCTAACACCATTTCCTGACTAATAAGGACTTCCTTCAGTTCCTCCTTCTTGCTAGACCCTCGGTCCCCTAGTATTTCCGGAAGGTTATTTGTGTCTTCCTTCGTGAAGACCGAACCAAAGTATTTGTTCAATTGGTCTACCATTTCTTTGCACACCCGGTACAGCTCTCCCCAGTGGTGCTTCTAAGCGCCGCTGCAAAAACTGACCTGAGGATTGCGTACGGACAAAAAACAGCTGACCGCCCCATTTTTCGCCGCCTCGGGTCAAAACACAGCGAAAACCCTGTTGCAAACAACCCAAAAATCCGCCCCATTAACAGATGCTGCCTGACCCGCTGAGATTTCCAGCATTTTCTGTTTTTATTAAGGAAGTATAATTGCCTTGTGCCCCAGGGTTAGACAAGTGGTAAAAAAAGTAGCCAAGGTTACCACTCCTTTTTTCACTGTCCAGTGACCCATATGAGTGTGTGCGTGTGTCTTTCATCAGAACTGGAAAATGTTAAGCGATATAGTAGATTTTAAGCAAGCAGAGACAGGGAAAGGAGGGAGAGGAGAAAATAATGTACTAATTTTCAGTAAGATACGAGAATGATCTGGAAAACAAAGCTCACTGTCTAATAGCCAAACCATGCTCTTCTCATCAGTTATATGTTTGTGGATCTCAGGTGAGAATGGTATCTAGCTTAGCTATGATGATCTCCATGCACAAATGGCTTAGTGATACTCACCATCTACGTTCATACATGAATGATGGCCAATTAAATGAAGGTCTTGAGGGTTGATGCTACCTAGGGGCTGCCAAGAATTCAGGAGAAGTGGGGTTCCATCAAAATTTAAAAAACTGCATTTAAATGAAAAAGGATTACCATTGCTGCTCATTTCATGTCATTATTTGGTACGTTTGTTATATTATTGTCGTTCAGACATGATAATATTTTAATCATATGTTTCAGTAGATGTGACTTAATTGTGATGTGAAATTGCAAATTACTAAAATTATGTTCAATGCAGATAACAGGAAACCATATAAATGGGTAGTCAATAAATATATAATTGAGTTCTTATTCGAACTGCTGTTACAGCAAATGTTGTTGCCATCTGCAGGAGAATGTTTACCAGCAGTGTCTTACCAGTTCCACATATTGGCGTGTAACCTAGACATTACCTCATTATCCTGGGCAGACATCCCATTTCTATGCTAAGCAAGTCTGCAGGAGTGAACAGCTAAATACCTGGATGATTAGCTGTTCAGCCACAGAAACTGGCTGAAAACTAATTTCCCGGCACTCTCTGCAAGGTGAGTCACTGAATGTTGCATTTTTGTAGTGTATTATTGTCTTTGGGGATTCATTATGGAAAGGGATGTGGCCTGATGATTTTGCGAATTTTAATCCTGAACATCAAGACAATTGGAAGCAAACTTCCAAGCTGCAATCATTTTTTTCTGTTCGTTTTGTTTTGGAGTGCAAAACGTGAGGTCAGAATAATAGTCACAAACATATAATTGACAAGCAAAGCGTGGTTTGGCTATGAGAAAGTGATCTTTTCCATATCATTTTCGTATCTTATTGAAAATTGCAAAACATTGTAACCTATGTAGAGACACTAATCATGATGAAAGAAAGTATTTTACTCACTATTCCTTACATATCTATTTCCTCGTTATGATAATGACATGATTAAAATCCTTTATTTAAAAAAATGTTTAAAAATGTTTTAAGTTTGACTTAATTGAGATATGTCTGCTAAACTACACTGTCACAAAACACAGTAGGATAAAGGTTTAACGATGAATTCTCTATCTTCGTTATATTATAAGACAAGGTATAGAATGGAAGTTTTCTGGTCGTCCACTTGGATGGAGAGACAATTGGTGGATGAATAACCCTGGCCTGCTTGCTTATAGTAGCTTTGCCAAAGGTGTATGAGGTACAGTAGAGAGATTGATATTGAACATCCATACACTGCATCCACTGGTTCCCCCATATCTACCCTGATAAACTAGCAGGGTAGATAAAGGGGAACCTTTATTTGGATTTTCAGAAAACATTTGATGAGGTGCCACACAAGAAGTTGTGACACAAAATTGGGCTCATGGGATTGGAGGTAATATATTAGCATGGATTGAGTATTAGTTAACGAACAGAAACCAGTGGAAATAAACGGGTCATTTTTGGGTTGGCAGGCTGTAACTAGTGGAGTGCTGCAAGGATCAGTGCTTGCGCCTCAGCTATTTCCAATCTATATTGACAATGCTTGCGTCTGCGCACACTCTGAGGCCGAAAAGCCACCTTCACAGAGGCGTACGAAAGCATGGGCCTTGCACGAAACATCCGTAAGACAAAGATCCTTCACTAATCTGACCCCGCTACACAGCACTGCCCCCCAGTTATCAAAATTTACGGCAAGACCTTGGACAATGTGGACCATTTTCCATATCTCGGGAGCCTACTGTCAGCAGGAGGTCCAACATCACCTCCAGTGTGCCAGCGCAGCCTTTGGTCGCCTGAGGAAGAGAGTGTTTGACGACCAGGACCTCAAATCTAGCACCAAGCTTATAGTCTACAGGGCAGTGGTGATATCTGCCCTCCTATATGGCTCAGAAACGTGGACTATATATAGCAGACATCTCAAAGCGCTGGGGAGATACCACCAGTGCTGCCTCTGCTCGATCCTGCAAATCAATTGGGAGGATAGACACACCGACGTCAGTGTCCTTGCTCAGGTCAACATTCCCAGCATCGAAGCAGTGACCAGGTTCGATCAGCTCCGTTGGGCGGGCCACATCGTCTGCATGCCCAACACGAGAATCCCAAAGCAAGCGCTCTACTCCGAGCTTCGTCACGGCAAGTGAGCCCCAGGTGGGTAGAGGAAACCCTTTAAAGATACCCTTAAAGCCTCCTTGATAAAGTGCAACATCCCCACCGGCATCTGGGAATCCCTGGCCCAAGACCGCCCAAAGTGGAGGAAGAGCATCCGAGAAGGCGCTGAGCATCTCGAGTCTCATCGCCGAGAGCAAGCAGAAACCAAGCGCAGACATCAGAAGGAGCGTGCGTCAACCCAAGCTCCCCACACACCCTTTCCTTCAACCACTGTCTGCCCCATCTGCGATAGAGACTGTAGGTCCTGCATTGGACTCTTCAGCCACCTGAGAACTTATTTTTAGAGTGGAAGCAAGTCACTCTCGACTCCGAGGGACTGCCTATGATGATATTAATAACTTAGATGAGGGGACCAAGTGTAATGTATCCAAGTTTGCTGTCAATAAAAAGCTAGTTGAGAAAGTAAGTTGTTAGGAGGATGCAAAGAGGTTCAAAGGGACCAGTTAAGTGAGTGGGCAAGAAGATGGCATTTGGAATGTAATGTGGAGAAATGTGAAGTTCTCCACTGCGGCAGGAAAAATAGAAGAGCAGATTATTTTTACAAGGTGAGAGACTAGGAAATATTGGTATTCAGAGGGACCTGGGTGTCCTTGTATCTGAATCACAAAAAGTTAACGTGCAGGTACAGCAAAAAAATGAGTAAAGCAAATGGTATGTTGGCCTTAATTACAAAGGGAGCAGAGTATAAAAGTAAAGAAGACTTACTGCAATTATATGGTGCTTTGGTAAGACCACACCTGGAGTACTGTGGGCAATTTTGATCTCCTTGCCTAAGGAAGGATATACTTGCTTTAGAGGGAGTGTAATAAAGGCTCTCTAGACTGATTCCTTGGATGAGAGGATTGTCCTGTGAGGAGAGATGGAGTAAATTAGGCCTATATTCCTGAGAATTTAGAAGAATGAGAGGTGATCTCATTAAAACATATAATATTCTTAAAGGACTTGACAGAGTAGATGCTGGGAGGATGTTTCCCCTGGCTGGGGAGTCTAAAACTCATCATAGGCAGTTCCTCGAAATCGAGGAAGTCTTGCTTCCACTCTAAAAGTGAGTTCTCAAGTGACTGTACAGTCTCTGTCAATGTTGAAGGAAAGGGTGGATGGGGAGTCTGGTTTGCCGCAGGCTCCTTCCACTGCCTGCGCTTGCTTTCTGCATGCTCTCGATGACGAGACTTGAGGTGGTCAGTGCCCTCCCGGATGCTCTTCCTCCACTTAGGGCGGTCTTGGGCCAGGGACCCCCAGGTGCCGGTGGGGATGTTGCACTTTATCAAGGAGACTTTGAGGGTGTCTTTGAAACGTTTCCTCTGCCCAATTGGGGCTCGCTTGCCATGTAGGAGTTCCGAATAGAGCGCTTGCTTCGGCAGTCTCATGTCGGGGATGCGGACAATGTGGCCCGCCCAACGGAGCTGGTTGAGTATGGTCAGTGCTTCGATGCTGGGGATGTTGACCTGATCGAGAACACTGACATTGGTGTGTCTATCCTCCCAATGGATTTGCAGGATCTTGCGGAGGCAGCATTGGTGGTATTTCTCCAGCACTTTGAGGTGTCTACTGTATATGGTCTACCTCTCTGAGCCATGAAGGAGGGCGGGTATCACTACAGCCCTGTAGAACATAAGCTTGGTACCAGATTTGAGGTCCTATTCTTCGAACACTCTCTTCCTCAGGCGACCGAAGGCTGCGCTGGTGCACTGGAGGCGATGTTGGATCTCGTTGTCAAAGTCTGCCCTTGTTGATAGAAGGCTCCCGAGGTATGGGAAAATGGTCCAGGTTGTCCAAAGCTGCACCGTGGATTTTGATGACCGGGGGTCAGTGCTGTGTGGCGGAGTCAGGTTGGTGGAGGACCTTTGTCTTACGGATGTTTAGTGTAAGGCCCATGCTTTCGTACGCCTTGGTGAAGGTGTTGACGATGGCTTGGAGTTCAACCTCTGAATGTGCGCAGACGGAAGCGTTGTCCGCGTACTGTAGTTCGATGATGGAGGATGGGACAACCTTGGATGTAGACTGGAGGCGATGAAGGTTGAACATGTTCCCACTGGTTCTATAGTTTAGTTCCACTCCCGCAGGGAGCATGTTGAGCGTGAGGTGGAGCATTGCAGCGAGGAAGATTGAGAAGAGCAGTGGTGCGATGACGCAGCCCTGCTTGACCCCGTTCCGGATGTGGATTGGGTCTGTGGTGGATCCATTGGTCAGGATCACGGCTTGCATGTCGTCGTGGAGCAGGCGGAGGATGGTGACAAACTTTTGGGGGCAGCCGAAATGGAGGAGGATGCTCCATAGTCCCTCGTGATTCTCAGTGTCAAAGGCCTTTGTGAAGTCAAAGAAAGCTATGTATAAGGGTTGGTGCTGTTCCCACTTCTGTCGTCATCGAGCGGTGAAGATCATGTTTGTTGTACTCCTTAGTGGACAAAATCCTCATTGCGACTCTGGGAGGAGCTCATTAGCCACAGGGCGAAGACAGTTGAGGAGGAGTCTTGCGATGACTTTCCCAGTGGCTGAGAATAGGGAGATTCCTCTGTAGTTGATGCAGTTGGACTTGTCCCCTTTTTTAAAGATAGACCTCTGAGATCTCCCGGCATGCTCTCCTCTCTCCAGATAGGAGAGATGAGGTCATGCATTTGTGCCAATAGTGCTTCTCCAACATACTTTAGTGCCTCAGCATGGACTCCATATGCTCCTGATGTCTTCTTGTTCTTGAGCTGATGGATGGATGGCCTTTTCTACCTCGTGCAGGGCTGGGGTTTTGCTGAGATGGTCGCAGGTAGCATGCTGCGGGATGGAATCGCCGACACTCATGTCAAGGCAGAGTCTCGATTAAGGAGATCTTCGAAATGCTCCTTCCAGTGGGCCCTGACTGCCTCGATGTCCTTGATGATTGTCTCCCCGTTCTTGACCAGCAGTGGGATGGGGCCTTGGCTGCTTAGGCCGTAGGTGAACTTAATTGCAGTGAAGAATCCTCGCACGCCATGGCTGTCGACCAGCTGCGGAATCTCCTGTGCTTTCTCCACCCACCATCTATTCTTTAGGTCGCAGGTTTCTTGTGGGATCTCGGCCTTCAGCCGTCTGTAGAGCTGCTTTGCTGCTCCCGAATTGGATTGCTGCTTTAAGTTCAGAAATGCCCTGCGCATGCGGTTTATTCCTTGTCATTCTCATCAAACTAGTCCTGGTGTTTCCTGGTTGAGTGATCGAGTATCTCTTCGTAGGCGATGTTTATGGTGGCCTGGAGAGCAGACCAAGCACTGTGGACATTCTGCATCTCGGGGTCATCAAGGGTTGGCAGTGAGGCGCTGGCTGCAGAGGGCTCTCTTAACTGGGTCTTTGAGTGACCCGGCGTTGATTTTTCTATGACATTGCTTCTGTTGCTGACGCCGCTTTGGGGCTATATTAATGTTAGGTGGTGGTCCGTCCAGCAGTCGTCGGCGATGCGCTTGTCCTTGCGGTCCCTTGCTCAGACGATAATGTAGTCGGGTAGGTGCCAGTGCTTGGAGCACGATGCCTTGTACTTGTTCCTTTGGCGGAACAAGATGTTGGTGATGACTAGGTCGAGTTCGAGGCATTTTGTCAGGAGCAAGGTACTGCTGGAGTTGGTTTTCCTTATCCCCTCACTGCTGATCACGCCTCCCCAGAGGTCTGTGTCGTTACTGACTCTGGCGTTGAAGTCGCCGAGGAGGATCAGTTTGTCATCTGTAGGGACTCAGGACAGGGATTGTTCGAGGCTAGAGTAGATTTCCTCTTTGGCCTCATCAGTTGCGTCGAGTGTTGGGGCATACGCGCTGATAACTGTGGCGCACTGGTTCCGGGTGAACCGGAAAGTCATGAGACGTTTGCTAATCCCGCAGGGGGAGTCTCTGAGGCGGCCGACCAGCTTGTTCGTGAATGCGAAGCCAACTCCATGGAGCTGGTGTTCTTCCTCTGTTTTGCCTTTCTCGAGAAGGTGTAACCTCCACCTTGTTCTTTGAGCTGGCCTTCCCCTGCCCGCCGGGTCTCGCTTAGGGCGGCGATGTCGACGTTGAAGCATCTGAGTTCCCCGGCAGCAATGCCGGTGCGGCGTTCCGGTCTGTCACTGTTGGGGTTGTCCATGAGGGTCCTGATGTTCCAGATCCCGAACTTCATTTTGAAGGGGTGGAAGATGCCTGTGCATGAGTTCTTTTAATATGGGATAGCCATTGCACACCTAGGCCCATACAGTAGTGCCTGGTCTCCAGTTGTCTTGGACCCCCTTACCACTGGACCAAGACCTTGCTCTGCTAAGCCTGTGCAATTATATAGGGCCTGGTACCGTGTACAGTTTTGATCTCCTTACCTAAGGAAAGATATACTTACATTGAAGGGGGTGCAGCGAAGGTTCACCAGACTGATTCCTGAGATGGGGTAATTGTCTTATGAGGAAAGATTGAGGAGACTAGGCCTATATTCCCGAGAATTAAAAAAAATTAGAGGTGATCTCATTAAAACATATACAATTCTTACAGGGCTTGACATAGGACTTAAATGCATCTATACTATTCTCTTCAACCACTCCCTGTGGTAGCAAGTTCCACATTCTCATAGAATCATAGAAATTAACAGCACGGAAGGAGAGGCCTTTTCGGCCCATAGTGTCCGCGCCGGCCAACCAAGAGCTATCCAGCCTAATCCCACTTTCCAGCTCTTGGTCCATAGCCCTGTAAGTTACGGCACTTCAAGTGCACATCCAAATACTTTTTAAATGTGGTGAGGGTTTCTGCCACCCTTTCAGGCAGCGAGTTCCAGCCTCCCACCACCCACTGGGTGAAGAAATTTCCCCTCAAATTCCCTCTAAACCTCCCGATTACTTTAAAGTTATGCCTCCTGGTTGTTGACCCTTCTGCTAAAGGAAGTAGTTCCTTCCGATCCACTCAATCTAGGCCACTCATAATTTTAGACACCTCAATAGGATCTCCCTTCAGCCTCCTCTGTTCCAAAGAAAACAAACCCAGCCTATCCAATCTGTCTTCATCGTTAAAATTCTCCAGTCCAGGCAACATCCTCATAAATCTCCTCTGTACCCTCTCCAGTGCCATCATATCTTTCCTGTAATGTGGTGACCAGAACTGCACGTAGTACAGGTATAACGTCCTAAAATCGGAATCCTCGACTTAATCCAGGCCGGATTTCGGGTTGTGCCGGATTTCGGGCCTTACTGTTCGCACTGGTGCTCAGGGCTATCCAGAGTCGAAGGGAAGGGCCATCGATGAGCGAGTCCCTAGGTGAGTGCGGATTGTTGGTGGGGTGCCACACAGAGGGTGCTGAATTTTCATCAATAGCTCATCTCATCTCTACATTCACGCCGCTCCTTGCCGATTCCCACCGCCCACGGCCATCTGACGCTGCGATTTTTTAATTTCCTCGTCCCTCGCTTCCCGATGTCGCCATCTTAGCCGCCTCAAGTTTTCAGAGAATAATTCCAGATTCCGGACGACTCCATCTACGACGCGTAAAATGTCTGGTTTTCGGACAATTTTGGTTTTCGGAGTTCCAAATTCGGGATGTTGTACCTGTACTCTAATTGTGGCCTAACTTTATACCATTCAAGTATAACTTCCCTGCTCTTGTATTCTATGTCTTGGCTAATAAAGATAAGTATTCCCTGTGCTGTAGAGTCTAGAACTAGGAGTTCACTGTCTCAGAATAAGGAGTCGGCCATTTAGGACTGAGATGAGGAGAAATTTCTTCATTCAAAGGGTTGTGATTCTTTGGAATTCTCTATCCCAGAAGGGTGTGGATGCTCAGGTGTTGAGTATATTCAAAACGGAGATCGATAGATTTTTGGATATTAAGGGAAGCGAGGGATATGTCGACAATGCAGAAAGGTGGAGTTGAAGTAGAAGATCAGCCATGATCTTATTGAATGGCAGAGTAGGCTGGAAGGGCCGAATGGCCTACTCCTGCTCCTATTATGTTCTTAGTCCCGTAGCAGGTTTGCAGCAATGTTCGAAGGACCATGACTTGACAGCCAATCATCAAATTGATCTTCCTGTCTTTATGGTAAATATACTGTTTATTTCATGAATGTTGATTGAGTGCATATTGATTACACTGATAAACAAAAATAATCTATGATTTGGATATAGGGCTAAAGGAAAAGGTGTCCAAATTTGTAGACAATACTGATATAGGAGGCATAATAACTAATTAAGAAGACAAAAGGAAGCTGCAAAGGGATATTGGAATGGCCAAAATGTGGCAGATGGGATTGAAAGTCATTAAAACAATGAAGATTATGAGACAATATAATAAACATTTTAAAATTATGAAAGGATGGAACAAGGTAGACAGAAGCAGACTGTTTCCAGTAGTTGAGAGGTCAAGAACAAGGGGTCATAGACAGAAGATTAAACACACTTCAAGAACCAGTTGCTTGGTGCATTGCAGATGCAGACAGGCCACCATTTTACAAATGTTTTGCAGAAAGAGTTGTGTGAGGCTTCAGAATGCACTACTGAAGTTAGTAATTGAAACAGGCCATGTCAACTTTTAAGAACTAGATAGGTCACTGGATGAAAGAACGGGGATTAAAGGGATATGGGAACAGAATGGATACATGAGATTATGACTACATAGACTGGCTGGGCTGACTGACTTGTTTGTATTATTTCTATGTAATAGGTTGGATGAAATCACAGACTTATCCTAATCTAAACTGCGGGATAGTAATAGTGCAAAGGGTAGAGAGGGGGAAGAATTTCTGAAGTGTTCAGGAGAACCTTCTTGATCGGTACGTTTCGGGCCCAACAAGAAGGATGAATTGCTGGATCTAGTTCTGAGGAATGAGATGCGTCAGGTGGATCAGATGTCAGTAGGGAACATTTATGGAACAGGTTTAGATTAGCTATGGAGAAGGACAAGGAGCAATCTAGTTAAAATATTTAATCGGAGGAGGACCAATTTTAGTGGGTTCAGAATGGATCTGGCCCAGGTAAATTGGAATCAAAGATTGGCAGGCAAAACTGTAATTGAACAATGGATTGTCGTTAAAGAGGAGATGGTTAGTGTACAGTCGAAGTATATTCCCATGAAGGGGAAAGATAGGGCAACCAAAACCAGAGCTTCCTGGATGATGAAAGAAATAGAGAGTAAGATGAAGCAGAAAAAAGAGGCTTATGACAGATGTCAGGTTGAGAATACAAGTGAGAACCAGACTGAATCTAGAAAGTTCAGAGGGGAAGTGAAAAAGGAAATAAGAGGGGCAAAGAGAGAGTATGAGAATAGATTGTCAGCTAACATAAAAGGGAATCTAAAAGTCTTCTATAGGCATATAAATAGTAAATGGGTAGCGAGAGGAGGGGTGGGGCCGATTAGGAACCAAAATGGAGACCTCCGCATGGAGGCAGAGGGCATGACTGAGGTATTAAATGAGAATTTTGCATCCGTCTTTACCAAGGAAGAAGATGCTGCCAAAGTCATAGTTGAGATACTGGATGGTCTAAAAATTGAAAGATGAGGTACGATAAAGGCTGGCTGTACTTAGTCACCAGGACTGGATGGGATGCATCCTAGGATGCTATGGGAAGTAAAAGTGGAAATTGTGGACGTTCCAATCTTCCAATCATCCTTGGATACGTGGTGTGGTGCCAGAGGACTGGAGAATTACAAATATTACACCCTTGTTCCAAAAAGGGTGTAAGGATAAACCCAGCAAATACAGGCCGGCCAGTTTAACCTCGGTGGTGAGGAAGCATTTAGAAATGATAATCCGGGACCAACTTAACAGTCACTTGGATAAGTGTGGATTAATTAAGTTGAAGCCAGCAAGGATTTGTTAAAGGCAAATTGTGTTTAACTAACATGATTGAATTTTTATGAGTTAACAGAGAGGGTTGATGAGGGCAATGCGGTTGATGCGTACATGGACTTCCAAAAGGCGTTTGATAAAGTGCCACATAATAGGCTTGCCAGCAAATTTGAAGCCCATGGAATAGAAGTGGCAACATGGACACCAAATTGGAAAAGTGACAGGAAACAGGGAGTAGTGGTGAACGGTTGTTTTCCGGACTGGAGGGTTCCTCGGGTCAATACGAGGACCACTGCTTTTCTTGATGTATATTAATGACTTGGACTTGGGTGTACAGGGCACTATTTCAAAATTTCAGATGAGACAAAACTTGGAAGCATAGTGACCAGTGAGTAGGATAGGGATAGACTTCAAGAGCAGATAGACAGGCTGGTGGAATGGGTGGACACATGGCAAATGAAATTCAGCGCAGAAAAGTGCGAAGTGATATATTTTGGTAGAAAGAACGAGGAAAGACAATATAAACTAAAGAGTACAATTCTAAAGGGGGTGCATGAACAGGGAGACCTGGGGTTATATGTGCACAAATTGTTGAAGGTGGCAGGGCAGGTTGAGAAAGCGGTTAAAATAACGTATGGGATACTGGGCTTTATAAATAGCGGCATAGAGTACAAAAGCAAGGAAGTTATGATGAACCTTTATAAAACACTAGTCCGATCTCAACGGGAGTATTCTGGGCACCGCACTTTAGGAAGAATGTGAAGGCCTTAGAGTGTAGGAAAGATTTACGAGAATGATTCCAAGGATGAGGGACTTCAGTTACGTGGATAGACTGGAGAAGCTGGGGTTGTTCTCCTTAGAGCAGAGAAGGTTGAGAGGAGATTTGATTGCGGTGTTAAAAATCATGAGGGATTCAGACAGAGTAGATAGAGATAAACTGTTCCTATTGGCGATAAACAGAGGAGACAGATTTAAGGTGATTGGCAGAATATCTAAAGGTGACATGGAAAACTTTTTTACGCAACGAGTGATTTGGATCTGGAATGCATGGCCTGAAAGGGTGGTGGAGGCAGATTCAATAGGCTTTCAGAAGGGAATTGGATAAGTACCTGAAGGAAATAAAATTGCAAGGCTCCGGGGAAAGGGCGGGGTAATGGGACTAGCTGAATTGCTCTTGCAAGACAGTTGCCACTGGCTGACTGGCCTCCAATGTGCTGTACCGATTCTATACAAGTGCAGCGCCTAAAATCCAGAGCCCTCGGGACCAGGGTTGTTCTGGATTCCGGGATTTTCGATTTGTTTTCTGACGTCACGAGTCCAGAAACACCCAAGCCCAGGTTCGGGTATTTCCGGATTTCAGAATGTCGGAAAGGGTGGGGAATTCTCGCCGAAGAGCAGTTCGGGCCGTCCGGCCCCGCCGAGAAGGATGTCGTCGGGCGGGCCCCATCAAGGATGTTGTCGGGTGGGTGGGCCCCGCCACGGTTGTTGTCGGACGGGTCTGCCCCGCTGAGGAAGCTGTCGTAGGGCTGGCGCCGCCGAGGAAGCCGTCGTCGGGTGGGCCGTTGCCTAGGAGGTTGTCGGGCGAGCCCCCGCCTAGGAGGTTGTCGGGCGAGCCCCCGCTGAGGATGTTGTCGGGCGGGGTCCCGCCGAGATGTTTGGGCAGGCGGGGCCCCGCCGTGGTGGTGTTCTGGTGGGCCGGCCCCGCCGAGGTGGTGTTCAGGCGAGCTCTGCCGAGGAGGTCGTTGAGCGGGCCCACAAGGAGGCGGCGAGGCGAGCGGGGTGAGGCAAGCGGCAGCGAGGCCCCAAGGTCAGCAGGGTCGCCGGGTCTGGATTCCGGAACATTTTACCGATTCTGGGCGACCCTACCACCGTTCGGTCTGGATTCCGGAACTCTGGATTCTCTACGCTGCACCTGTATCTGTTTCTTGTTTGCACATACACTTAATTTTTTCAGAGAATATATGGTATCCCACCTTACCTGGGGATCTGTTCTGTTCACTCAAAAATGTGTATCCAGAGCTATTTAATATAGGACCGACTTCCTTAACCTCGCCAGTGCTCTTGACAGAGCTGTGCCACCTCCATTTCTATCTGTTCTGTCCTCCATAAGGACATTATATTCTTCTATTTGTGTTCATTTCTATCATCTGAGGTTAGTCATGTTTCTGATATTACATCATATTTCCCTATGCCACAAATACCTCAAGCTCAGGCATAATATTTGCATCATAAAATGTTATTTTATCATCTTTGCCAGTGAATACTAATTAATTGTGCCAATATTCCATGCTCCCTGAAGCAATTTGTATGCCTTATTTTACATTAAATTCTACTATTCACTACTTCAACTTTACTTGTCCAGGCACCTCTGAATTCAACCGATTTACCCTAAACTAGATCATTAGCTGTGGATTTGTGTCATCAGTTCATATTTTAGAAACTTTGGAAATATTTGTGTGCAGGGACCAGTTGAAGAAAACAAATTCAATAAATAGGCACCATGATTTTGTTTTAAGTTGAAATTCTTGATCCCGTCAATTGGTTATTGAGTGCCAGCCAGAGTGAATGGGTATATAGCTACTGCACAATAGTGTGAGATACTACAGAAAAGCAAGAATGAACTGTGGATAGCCATTGTAAGATATTGCCTAGAATGCCTACATATGCTTCAGAACAATGAATCAACTGAGCGACAAATCCAACAAGTAGGAGAACATTCATAGTCGGAGATAGTGTGTAATGTGGCCAGCATCTGTGGTACCGCTTATCTGAATCTTTAATTGTCACTCAGATTGTGGCACTGGGGGTTGGCTCTTTTCAGTCTGTTTGCTTAAAGATCATGGCTGATCTTCTCTATCAACTCCACTTTCCTGCACTATTCCCATATCCCTTGATTCCCTTAATATTCAAAAATCTAGCGATCTCTGTCTTAAATATACTCAATGTCTGAGCATCCACAGCCCTCTGGGGTAGAGAATTCCAAAGACTCACCACTCTCTGAGTAAATAAATTTCTCCTCATCTCAATCCTAAATGGCCGACCCCTTATTCTGTCACCCCAGGTTCTAGACTCCCCAGCCAGGGGAAACATCCTCCCTGCATCTACCCTGTCAAACCCTGTAAGAATTTTGTATGTTTCAATGAGGTCACCTCTCATTCTTCTAAATTCTAGAGAATATAGGCCTAGTCTACACAATTGCACCTCCGGACAATCCCCCATCCCAGGAATCAGTCTGGTGAACCTTAGTTGCACTCCCTCAATGGCAAGTATATCCTTCTTTGGGTAAGGAGACCAAAACTGTACATGATGCTCCAGGTGTGGTCTCACCTGGGCCCTATATAATTGCAGTAAGACATCTTTACACTTATACTCAAATCCTCTTGTAATAAAGGACAACATACCATTTGCTTTCTTAATTGCTTGCTGTACTTGCATGTTATCTTTGTGATTCATGTAGAAAGACACCCAGGTTCCTCTGAACACCAGCATTTCCCAATCTCTCACCGTTTTTAAAAAATACTCAGTTTTTCTATTTTTCCTAACAAAGTGGATAACTTCACATTTCTCTACATTATATTCCATTTGGCATGTTTTTGCACACACACTTAGCCTGTCTGTATCCCTTTGAAGTCCCTTTGCATCCTCCTCACAACTTACATTCCCACCTAGCTTTGTATCATCAGCAAACTTGGATATATTACATTTGGTCCCCTCATTCAAATCATTGATAAAGATTGTGAATAGCTGACCCTTGTGGTACCCTACTAGTTATAGTCTGCTAACCCGAAAATGACCTGTTTTTCCTACTCTTTGTTTTCTGTCCGTTAACCAAATCCTCAATCCATGCTAGTATATTACCCCCAATTCCATGAGCCCTAATTTTGTTTAATAATCTCTTCTGTGGCACCTTATCGAATGCCTTCTGAAAATCCAAATACACCACATCCACTGGTTCCCCCTTATCTATTCTGCTAATTACAACCTCAAAAAACTCTTAACTTGTCAAACATGATTTCCCTTTTAGAAATCTGTGTTGATTCTGCCCAATCCCATTATTATTTTCTAAGTGCCATATTACCATGTTCTTAATAATATAAATTCTAGCATTTTCCCTACTACTGATGTTAGGCTAACTATAGTTCCCCATCTTCTCTCTCCCTCCTTTCTTAAAAGCAGGGTTACATTTGCTACCTTCCAATCCACGGGAACCTTTCTAGAATCTATGGAATTTTGGAAGATGGCAACCAATGCATCTACTATCTCTGTAGCCACTTTTTAAAAAACCCAAGGATGTAGGCCATCAGGTCCAGGGGATTTATCGTCTTTCAGTCCCATTAATTTCTCCAATAGAGATTGAGTGTCCGAAATCCGGAGTTCCGAAATTCGGAATGTTCCGAAATGCAGACACCACGCCGGTCTGTGGTGGGGCCGTCTGGAATCCGGAAAATGCTCCGAAATCCGGACACCCTTCCGAACTGATTACCGCCGCGAGCCGGGCCCAGGGAAATTACAAACAACAAAAAACAAAAACTCTCAAGACACTCACAAAACTCCCACACATTAAATCGCCGAAAAGAATCAAAAAACAAGACTTGGACAAGTTAGGTGAGTGGGCAAATGCATGGCAGATACAGTATAATATAGATAAATGTGAGGTTATCCACTTTGATGGCAAAAACAGGAAGGCAGAATATTATCTGAATGGTGACAGATTAGGAAAAGAGGAGGTGCAAAGAGACCTGGGTGCCATGGTACATCAGTTATTGAAAGTTGGCATGCAGGGACAGCAGGCGGTGAAGAAGGCAAATGGCATGTTGGCCTTCATAACGAGAGGATTTGAGTATAGGAGCAGGGAGGTCTTACTGCAGTTGTACAGGGCCTTGGTGAGGCCACAACTTGAATATTGTGTACAGTTTTAGTCTCCTGATCTGAGGAAGGACATTCTTGCTATTGAGGGAATGCAGCGAAGGTTCACCAGACTGATTCCTGGGTTGGCAGGACTGACATATGAAGAAAGACTGGAATTTAGAAGAATGAGAGGGGATCTCATAGAAACATATAAAATTCTGATGGGATTGGACAGGTTAGATGCAGGAAGAATGTTCCCGATGTTGGGGAAGTCCAGAACCAGGGATCACAGTCTAAGGATGAGGTGTAAGTCATTTAGGACCGAGATGAGGAGAAACTTATTCACTCAGAATTGTGAACCTGTGGAATTCTCTACCACAGAAAGTTGTTGAGGCTAGTTCGTTAGATAAAGTCAAAAGGGAGTTAGATGTGGCCCTTACGGCTAAAGGGATCAAGGAGATGGAGAGAAAGCAGGAATGGGGTACTGAAGTTTCATGATCAGCCGTAATCATATTGAATGGTGGTGCAGGCTCGAAGGGCCGAATGGCCTACTCCTGCACCTATTTTCTATGTTTCTAACCTACAAGGCTATGACCAAGAGCTGGAAAGTGGGATTAGGCTGGATAGCTCTTTGTTGGCCGGCGCGGACACAATGGGTCGAAATGACCTCCTTCAGTGCTGTAAATTTCTATGATTCTATCTCTGGAACCATTCTCATAAATCTTTTCTGCACCCTCTCTAAGGCCTTCACACCCCTCCTAAAATGCGATGCCCAGAATTGGACACAATACTTTAGTTGAAGTCTAAAAGTTCATCATAACTTCCTTGCTTTTGTACTCTATACCTCTATTAATAAAGCCCAGTATCCCGTATGCTTTTATAATCACTTTCTCAACCTGCCCTGTCATCTTCAACGATTTGTGCATATATACCTCACCAGGCCTCTCTGTTCATGCACCCCCTTTAGAATTGTACCCTATAGTTTAATTGCCGCTCCTTCCTACCAAAATGTATCACTTCGCACTTTTCTGCATTAAATTTCATCTGCCACGTTCTGCCCATTCCATCAGCCTGTCTATGTCCTTTTGAAGTCTATCACCGTCCTCCTCGCTGTTCATTATACTTCCAAGTTTTGAGTCATCTGCAAACTTTGAAATTGTGCCCTGTACACCCAAGTCCAAGTGATTAATACATATCAAAGAAAGTAGTGGTTCTAGTATTTATTTTAACCTTGTCACATAATTAATAGCTATTTCATATAGTAACAATATAAATCAATATTGAATGGAAGTATCCCAATAATCATGTCTTTAAAGAATTGGTTACAAATTTGTTTAATATTTTTGTGGTAAAGGGAATATCCTGAAGCCATTTTAAAACTTAATTAGACTGTGACCATGATTGTGACCTGGGGGTTTTCACTGGGTCTGTTCTAGACGATTTGATAGAGATTGATTGCTAAGATTAGTCAGCAACTCCATTATCATTGTATCTTGAGACTAGCAGGATGGCAGAAGGCAAACTAGATGGATTGTGATCTTTTGCTGCCCAGCAATTCCTATGTTCCTAATTGTTTTTAACAGTGAAACTGATTTGGAATAACCCCACACATCGGGCCCAAGTTTCCACATGATTTGCGCCTGAAACTGGTGGAGAACGGACTATCTTAGAAATCGCAATTCTCCACATTTTTTTTTCTGCAGTTCTAGTCAGGTATAACAGTTCTACTTTGGAACAGAATTTTTTCTTCAAAAGGGGGCAAGTCTGGCCACTGACGCCTGATTTGAAAGTTTCCACAGTGAAAACGTACTCCAAACTAAAGTAGAATGGAGCAAGTGAAGATTTTTGTAGAACTGAAAAAACCTGTTCTACGCATTAAAAAATCAGGCGCAGGTTACAAATTAGGCATCCAGAACGAGGTGGGGGGGGGAAGGGAAGTCATTAAATTCTATAATAAATCCTTATTTATACTTCTACAAATATTATACAAATAAATCCAACCTGAATAAACATTTATAAGCAAAGAAAAGATTAAATAAACCATCTTCCTACCTGTGTGAAAGTGCTTCAGGCAGGCCTTTCGGGATCGAAGGCTGCCGGCCCGTCCCCAGCACCAGATTTACAGGTAGGTGGCGTTGGGTTGGGTCCGGTCGGGGGCGGGGGGGGGAGGGAGAGAGAGGGGGAAGGGAGAGAGAGGGGGGGGGGGAGAGAGAGGGGGGGGGGGGAGGGAGAGAGAGGGGGAAGGGAGAGAGAGGGGGGGGGGGGAGAGGGAGAGCGGGGGGGGGAGAGAGAGAGAGAGAGAGGGAGGGAGGGGGGTGGAGGTCAGGTCGGATCCAGTCCGGGAGCGGGAGTCGGGTCGGGTCCAGTTTGGGGGGGGGTCGGGTCGGGGGGCGGGAGCGCGGGTCGGGTCCAGTCGGGGAGGCGGGGAGCGTGAACAGGAGGTCGGGTCGAGTCGGGGAGGCGGGGAGCGGGAACAGGAGCACGGGTCGGGTCGGGTCAGTCGGGGGGGGGGGCGCGGGTGTCGGGTCTGGTTTGGTCCGGAGGCAGGGTGGGGGGGGGGCGGGTGTCGGGTCTGATCCGGAGGCAGGGGGAGGGCGGAGAGCGGATGTCGGGTCTGGTCTGGAGGCAGCGGGGGTGGCGGGGAATGGGTGTCGGGTCTGGTCTGGAGGCGGGGGGGGGGCAGGGAGCGGGTGTCGGGTCTGGTCGGGGAGGAGCAGGAGCTGGCCGTGGGAGGAGCCTTATTCACGCAGCCCCAGTGAGGCCATTCAGCCAGGGCTAGGGGCTGCGTGCTTCGGGCCCCTCCCACACAGTTCGGCGCCTGGAGCTACTGCACTTGCGTGCCCACTGTAGCGCGCATGTGCAGCGGTCCCGGCACTGTTTTCAGCGCAGGGACCTGGCTCCGCCCCCCCACAGCTCGTGCTGGCTGCGCCGAGAGCCAGAGGACCTGCAAGTAGATGGAGAATACCAAGGATCTTTTTAGGCGCACTTTGTGGCGCGAAAAACGGGCGTCCAGGTCGGGACTGCGCCGTTCTAGGCGCGTGTGGAAACTTGGGCCCATCATCTTTTCTAGGCACCATCTCTGGATGAAATGTAATTGGCTAAATGAACTGTGATTTTCCGCCATTCAATTTTTTTTCAAAACATGAACAGTGTTACTTGGAAATATTATCCCGCAGAATTTGATAATGTACATTTAAGACTCCTGATCTTTAGGTTAAATCAGTAAAACTGATGTGAAAAAGTCACTGTTTATTCAATAATACCAAAAAAAACCTTTTGTTTTACTTAACAAATTTCTAAATCTGGTATAAAGAATCGGCCAACTTTTTCTGCTGCACAGATCTCATTATGTTATTGTTTACTTCCCCAATATGGTATGAGGCTGCTGGGCTTTTGGATTTAGTTAAATTTTTTTTTTTATTTTAACATGCATGTATGAAAGCAGTGATCATGGGTCCAAGTGTCCCCAGGAGTTGCTACTTTTTTTTTAAGCAACTTGATTTTTCTGGACTATCTTTTTAGTTGCAATTCTGGCCATTTAATTTACGCCAGTGTAAGTGAGTTAGTTCGGTTTATTTTTAGTTCCATTTTTTTTCCAAAAGGGGCGTTCCCAGCCACTCACCCCTGTTTTAGGCTAAAAAGATACCAGATTTAGAAATTTGTTAAGTAAAGCAAATAGTTGCTCCAAACTAACTTAGGCCAGCGTATGTTGCCACTTCTGTCCGCACAGAAAAACCTTACCTAGAGTTAAGGAATCAGCGCAAGTAACTACATTTAAAGCATCACCAAGCACTAAACAAAGCACAAAAAGTAATAAGCAATTAATTAACAAATAAAATAGTAGGAACCCTGCACCTAAAGCATCAAGACCAAAGTAATAAGCAATCAATAAATAACAAATAAAAAAATAGAAGGAACCCTGTACCTAAAGCACCAAAATCAATCAGGAAATAACAAATAAAAAATAGAAGTCCTACCTTAGGGAACGCAGCGGACTGGCGATGATGGAGCCTATTCGGCCAGGATTAGGGACGGTGTACTTCGGGCCCCTTCCACACAGCCTGCGCACGTTTGCAGAAACGGCCTGCAGGAGCTACTGCACATGCACGCAGACTCTAGCGCGCATGTGCAGAGGTCCCGGCACTGTTTTCAGCGCCGGGACCTGGCTCCGTCCCCGATCCATTGGGCCACACTGCGTCACGACCGATGAGAGGCTGGGGAGCGGCCAGATACGGATGTCTTTTTTCGGCGCGCTTGGAGGCGGGCAAAAGCGGCGCACCTCGGATGAGGGCGCCAGAAAAGCAGGTTAGGGAAACTCTAGCCCAAAGAACTGAATTTGGTTCAAATAAAAAATTACTTAAAAAAGATACTAAAACTCCACAGGAAAACTGAGAATCTTGGCTATATCAAAAGAATAGAGATCGTCATGAATCCAACATTTTGATCATAAAGAGTGCCACATAGTTTTAATAATTCTTAACAGAACATTTATTGTGCAGTTTTTTTGTACTAATTTATTGGAAGTACTGCTGAAAGGACAATTGTTTAAAATTACATTGCAAATTATGGTGCAATGCTGATCCTCAAAGCTTTCATCCATTATATATTTATCAGGGCTGACATATAATTTTTATTTAATTCATCTCTTGCTGGTACTTGTGGTAACACTTGGAATTCTTTTGTGTGGCATGGTTTACTTCTGTTCCGCTAAAGGAGACTTTCAAAACTTGGTTTGCTTGATAGACGTTGAAGTAGAATGTCGAGATGACAGTCTTTCGCGGGTTTGGCCGGAATCGCCATCGGCAGAAGTAGGCCCCCATCCTCTGTAAATCACTGGTCAAGGTCTTTTCCGTAATGGACAGATTTGTTTTTTGCGTGGCCAAGGCAATGTCATCAGCATATACGAACTTGCAGAACTCTGTTTCGGGCAGATCACTGGTGTAAACGTTGACTAATATGGGTGCCAGGACAGAACCCTGTGGCAGTCCGTTGTTCAATGTCCTTTTTCTGCCCTTCTGGGTGCCAGAGTACAGAAGGAAGCGTCGGTTGCTAAGCAAGGAGTTGAGACACTGGACACCGAACTTGTTAAATCGACCTTCCGGTGACAGTAGCAAACCCAGCAAATCGAATAGTCCCCTCCCAAGAAAACTACATGTAGTCCCAGCTATCCGAATATGCCAACTTAACATCGAAGGCATCTCTCATTCAAAATGCGGATATCTCGAAAGGTTACTGAAGAAACACAGCGTCGATGTTCTGGTGCTTCAAAAAACACACATCGAACACATCCAACAGTTTGACACAAGAGGACGGATACAGGTTTTGACCTAATCGTTTGCAATAACCATCTCAAATATGGCCTCGTCTGCTATGTTAAACAAAGCATTGAAGGCTGCACTGAACTTGAGCATACCAGTATTGCCGGAGTTTTCACTACAGCAATACGTGTAAGAGAGCTAACAATCTCCAATGTCTACAAATCACCACTTGTACAGTGGCCTCACCCACCGCTCCTTCCAAGTCAACATCCATCCGTCCAGCAATCCATCCAGGAGACTTTAATAGCCACCACACAATATGGGGAGCTATGCAGATGCCAACAATAATGGAGAAGCAATTGTACAGTGGGCTTCACTAGAAAGTAAATTCCTCCTTTTTGACGCCAAAGATCGAGGTACGTTTCATTCGTCAAGGTGGCAGAGAGAATATAACCCAGACCTATGTTTCCTCTCTTAAAAACAGCAAAGGAAACCCAGTCATCGTCTCCAGAACCGTTCTTGACGACTTCACCAACAGTCAACACAGGCTCTCAATCATCAATATTGGCATTGAAATTCCTGTCATTACATCAACACCAGAATCACGATGGAACTTCAAAAATGCAAATTGGGAAACCTTCCAAAATTCAGTTGACACCACCATCAGGTGGATTCCACCAACGCCTTCAACAGATTTATAGAAATTATTAAAGCTGCCGCAAAACGCAGTACACCTCGGCGGGGCGGGGGGGTTAGAAAGACAAATATTCCTTGTTGGATGGAAGAAAACGAGGCTCTCTACCAGGAGTATTCGCTGAACAAGAACTCAGCCACAGCTACCGCAATACTGAAATCCTTGAACTTGGCGAGATATGAAAGGTGGAGGAGCCATATGGAGAAGTCTAACTTCACCCCGCCTATAAACACAGGACGACAATCAGAGCGGAAACCATTGCATCCCACTCTATACAAACATCAAAGGCTCTGGTGGACAAAGAATTTCGATGCCAGATGAAGCGGCAGCTTTCGACAAACTTGATGGCGGCACCAACATCATCAACTATGTCTGATCCATTCACCTCGGATGAACTAAACGCAGCCCTGTCACCAACCAAATCTGGAAAAGCTGCTGGTCCAGATGGTGTTTACCCAGAATTCCTAAAAGCACTGGGACGTAAAGCGAAGAGATGGTTGACCTTCTTCTTTGAGGTACTGACAACTGGTAAAATTCCACCTATTTGGAATTGGAGGGAGACTAAAATAATTGGCCTTCTGAAGCAGGGAAAGAATGCTTGCGAAACCTCCAGCTACCGCTCGATCTGCTTATTTTGCACTTGCTATAAAGTGCTGGAGAAGCTACTACAGGTGGAACGTCCAAAATCTGGAAACCTCGGGGCCGAGGCCATTTCGGATTTAGGGTATTTCTGGATTTCGGAATATCTTTCCAATGCCCTGAGCCCCGGAAACGCTTGGACCGAGGAAAGGAACAGGGGACCGAGGTGTAGGGGGTGGCGGGGCGGGGGCAGGTGGGGCACCGAGGTAAGGAGCAGGCCCCGGCACAGATCAGTCCGGATTCCGGAACATTCTGCATTTCAGAACTCCAGATTTTGGATCTCAACCTGTAATCCACAGACTAGCCCCCATCATTGAGCCAACCATTCCGAAGGAGCAAGCAGGCTTCCAGAGTAGCTGTAACTGCTATGAGCAAGTGGTAGATTTAACAACGCACATCGGAGCAGGCTTCCAGCGCCAGCTCAAGACCGCCGTAGCACTCGTGTACCTGTCAGCGGCGTATGACACAGTATGGAAGCATGGAGTGCTTTTCAAGCTCTCCACCATTTTACTCTGAAGAACAACGATCCATCTTCTCAACTTTTGGGTCATTGACTTGTTTAGAAAGAATTCAAAGGAAGATGAATATGAACTCTGGTACTGAACATGGATCGACAAGCTGAGTGAGTTCAATAACCTTTTCTTGTTACTTTTGCTTTTTTGAAATTGGGATAAAACTTGTATTAGAAGGTTTTTATATATTGTAACAGTTTAGTAATGAAGGAGATGTGAGTTAAATGTATGAAAATGTGTAGTAAAATGTTGCTGTATGTAACGTTGATTGGTCTATTTATTATTTATATAGACAGCGATATCTATAGATAGCCATATAATTTAAATTCATTTAAAGTTTTTTTTATCCCTGTTGGAAGTGGGGTCAAGTTGAGGATTTTAAAAATTATTTTTCTATAGGATCTACAGGCAAGGCTGGAGGAGTGGGGCCAGAAAGACTTGTAAAATATGAATATGAAAATTGGTTGCTCTGATTTCTCCTGCGCTAATTTCTAGTATTTTGGGTTGTGTCTGACTAACTTGATTGAATTTTTCGAGGAGGTAACCAGGAGGGTCGATGAGGTCAATGCGTATGATGTAGTGTATATGGATTTTAGCAAAGCTTTTGACAAGGTCCCACATAGCAGACTACTCACGAAAGTAAACGCCCATGGGATCCAGGGCAAAGTGGCAAGTTGGATCCAAAATTGGCTCAGAGGCAGGAAGCAAAGGGTAATGGTTGATGGGTGTTTTTGTGACTGGAAGGCTGTATCCAGTGGTACTCCACAGGGTTCAGTGCTGGGTCCTTGCTTTTTGTGGTATATATCAATGACTTGGACTTAAATGTTGGGGGTACAATTAAGAAGTTTACAAATGACAAAAAATAGGTTGTGTGGTTGACAATGAAGGAAAAAGCTGCAGACTGCAGGAAGATATCAATGTGCAGGTCAGGTGGGCAGAACAGTGGCAAATGGAATTCAATCCGGATAAGTGTGAGGTAATGCATTTGGGGAGGGCTAACAAGGCAAGGGAATGCACATTAAATGGTATGACACTAAAAAGTGTAGTGGAACAAAGGGACCTTGGAGTGCAGGTCCACAAATCCCTGAAGGTGGATGAGGTGATTAAGAAGGCATATGGAATATTTGCCTTTATTAGTCGAGCCTTTTGGCTAAGATCAAGTGTAGTCTCGGCCTTTTGGCTAAGATCATGCGTACCTGACCTGACAGGGGAGTAACCATGACCAGAAAGTGGTTCTCCCTGGATCAGGAAGGTGGTTCTCCTATGCTTTTTGGAAATAGGAGGTGGGTGGGGGGCCTGACCCGTCCACCTCCATGGCACGAACCTGGTATTGCAGTACTTCCAGGAACGGTGCAGCTTTGGCTCTAGGCCTTTTGGCTAAGAGCAAAATCATTGGCGCAGAGTGATCTTTGATGTGCGCAAGGTGACCTTTGGCATTTATGATCTGACAAGTTGATCTGACAAAGAATTGGAAAGATTGGCAACGAATAAAACATTTAAAAAAAAATCTGTTCTTGTCAGTTTAATATCCCCTATGGGGACATGATATTGAATTGATTTTTGGACAGGGAGCTGGATCAGGGGCATGCCCCGTCCACTCCATGCACCGACCTGGTATTGTAATATTTCCAGGAATGGTGCAACTTCGCCTCTCGGCCTTTTGACCTAAGATCAAACACATTGGCGCAAAGTGATCTTTGGCGTTAGAGTTGATCTGGAACGAAATTGGATTTTTAAAAAAAAAATTGCCTTTATTAGTCGAGGCATGCATACAAGAGCAAGGAGGTTCTGCTTGAACTGTATAAAACACTGGTTAGGCTACAGCTGGAGTGCTGTGTGCAGTTCTTGTCACCACATTACAGGAAAGATGTGATTGCACTGGAAAGGGTGCAGAAGAGATTTACAAGAATGTTGCCTGGACTGGAGAATTTTGGCAATGAGGAAAGATTGGAGATGCTGGGTCTGGTTTTATTTTTGCACAGAGGAGGCTGAGGGGAGACCTGATTGAAGTGTATAAAATTATGAGGGGCCTGGATAGAGTGAATAGGAAGAACCTGTTTCCCTTGACAAAGAGGTCAATAATCAGGGGGCATAGATTTAAAGCAATTGGAAGGAGGTATAGAGGATATATGAGGGGAAATTTCTTTACCCAGAGGGTGGTGGGGGTCTGGAACTCACTGCCAGAAAGGGTGGTAGAGGCAGAAAGCCTCAGCACATTTGAAAAATACTTGGATGTGCACTTAAAGTGCCGTAACCTACAGGGCTATGGACCAAGAGCTGGAAAGTGGGATTTGCTTGGATAGCTCATGGTCGGCCAGCGCGGACACGACGAGCCAGAATGGCCTCCTTCCGTGCTGTAAATTTCTATGATTCTACGTAACGTTGTGTGTCCATTGCAGATTTGGAGCCTTCAGGGTGACTAAACAGCACCACATAGTGGCTGAGGACATCCAATAACAATGGCCAACAGTGCTAACAGCGTTTTTCAATTATGAAATGTTGATACAGTGCGCCCCAATTACTCCATCTCTGCTTATCACAGACGGCTGTCTATATCAGGCAAATAGTGCTAACCATTTGCCATTACCACAGGCATCACTTCCAAAGCGCCGCTTAAACCATATTAAGCAGGCTGGCTGTTTCGGGCAGTTCAAGCTGTTGTTTGCACCTCACGATTACCTCTCATTAAGTCCTAACTGCCCCTTGGCCTCAAACACCTGCCACTGCTGCGAGCCCTTCTTGCTGGCTTGAACATAGGGATTTATAATGGAAAAAGTTAACAGGTAGTGGGCACAGTCAATATATTTTAATAAATTATAGTTATATCTGTATAGCATAATGTAAATACTTTATGCGATTTGTCAGGTTAGTGCTGGGAAGAGAAAGGTATTATTTGGGAAGTCGAATGGCTGGGGAGCGTCAAGAGGTGAGGGGGTTGGGAAGTCAAAAGTAGGGGGTCAAGATGTTATGAAGTCAAAGGTCACATCCCATGATATTGCTCACTGAGTCAAGTTTACGTAGCGTGCTCAGATCAAGTAGGGTTAGACTACGGGTACTAATTGGACCAGGGCCGAGGGAGGACTGTTACGATAGAGGTCAGAGGCAGAAGATACAGTTGTATAGATGATGGTAAAGTAGATCCACCTATAAGGCGGGGCGGGGGTGGGGTGGGGGGGGCGGGGAGTTGCAGGGGATAGAAAAGAGTTAGTGTTGGGGGGTGGTAAGAAAGAAGATAGAGTTACAGCTGGTTTTGCGGGTGCGGGTGACAAAGCAGGCTTATAGGCTGGAGAGATGCTAAAGAGTGTAGATGTTTTCAGTATAAGGGGTGTCGCAGTTGTGTGAGGCGGACTGGCTGGGCTGGGTGCTCTTTGCCTTTCCGTCATTGTTCGTAGGTTTATATGTAACCTTTAGGGCTGATGACCAAGGGCCGTGCGGCTCTTTGTCGGCCGGTTCGGACACGATGGGCCGAAATGTCTCCTTCTGTGCTAATAAATTTCTGTGTTTCTATGTTTCTAAAGATAGAGCAGGATTGGAAGCTAGTGGAAAGATGGTAGGTACAGGAGGGAAGAGGAAGAATGGAACAGGGTTAGCGAATCATAGAAATTTACAGCACAGAAGGAGGCCATTCGTCCCATTATGCCCATGCCGGCTGGAAAAAAGCATAATCCCGTATTCCAATTCTTGGTCCGTAGCCCTGTAGGTTAAGACACTTGAAGTGCATAACCAAGTAGTTTTTAAATGCAATGAGAGTTCCTGCCTCTACTATTCTTTCAGGCAGTGAGTTCCCCACTCTCCTTACCTTGGCCCCCCTGCTTCCCTTACCTCGGCCCCCCGCTCCCTTTACCACAGTTACTTTAAATCTGCGCCCCCTGGTTAATGACCTCTCTGCTAAGGGAAACAGGTCCCTATCCACTCATGATTTTATACACCTCAATTAGGTCTCCTCTCCGCCTCCTCTGATCCAAAGAAAACTACCCTAGCCTATCCAATCTTTTCTCATAGCTAAAATTCTACAGTCCTGGCAACATCCTCGTAAATATCCTCTGTACCCTCTCTAGTGGTCTCGCATCTTTCTTTAATGTGGTGACAAGAACTGTGCGCAGTACTCTAGCTTTGGTCTTGCTAGTGTTTTGCACAGTTCAAGCAGGGTTGGTGGCTGAGGGAAGAGGAAGTTGGTGCCACATTAGCGGCTGGGGGAGGGTCTGGGAGTACATAACATAACATTACGAGGATGTTGCCAAGACTGTAATTTACCAAAATTCCCTGGATTCTGGGGCGATCCCAGCAGATTGGCAACTGCAAATGTAACGCCCCTATTTAAAAAAGGAGGCAGACAAAAAGCAGGAAACCATAGACCAGTTAGCCAACATCTGTGGTTGGAAAAATGTTGGAGTCCATTATTAACATAGAAACATAGAAACATAGAAAATAGGTGCAGGAGTAGGCCATTCGGCCCTTCTAGCCTGCACCGCCATTCAATGAGTTCATGGCTGAACATGCAACTTAAGTACCCCATTCCTGCTTTCTCGCCATACCACTTGATTCCCCCTAGTAGTAAGGACTTCATCCAACTCCTTTTTGAATATATTTAGTGAATTGGCCTCAACAACTTTCTGTGGTAGAGAATTCCACAGGCTCACCACTCTCTGGGTGAAGAAGTTTCTCCTCATCTCGGTCCTAAATGGCTTACCCCTTATCCTTAGACTGTGACCCCTGGTTCTGGACTTCCCCAACATTGGGAACATTCTTCCTGCATCTAACCTGTCTGAACCCATCAGAATTTTAAACGTTTCTATGAGGTCCCCTCTCATTCTTCTGAACTCCAGTGAATACAAGCCCAGTTGATCCAGTCTTTCTTGATAGGTCAGTCCCGCTATCCCGGGAATCAGTCTGGTGAACCTGATGTACCATAACACCCAGGTCTCGTTGCACCTCCCCTTTTCCTAATCTGTCACCATTCAGATAATAGTCTGTCTCTCTGTTTTTACCACCAAAGTGGATAACCTCACATTTATCCACATTATACTTCATCTGCCATGCATTTGCCCACTCACCTAACCTATCCAAGTCACTCTGCAGCCTCATAGCATCTTCCTCGCAGCTCACACTGCCACCCAACTTAGTGTGATCCGCAAATTTGGAGATACTACATTTAATCCCCTCGTCTAAATCATTAATGTACAGTGTAAACAGCTGGGGCCCCAGCACAGTACCTTGCGGTACCCCACTAGTCACTGCCTGCCATTCTGAAAAGTACCCATTTACTCCTACTCTCTGCTTCCTGTCTGACAACCAGTTCTCAATCCATGTCAGCACACTACCCCCAATCCCATGTGCTTTAACTTTGCACATTCATCTCTTGTGTGGGACCTTGTCGAAAGCCTTCTGAAAGTCCAAATATACCACATCAACTGGTTCTCCCTTGTCCACTCTACTGGAAACATCCTCAAAAAATTCCAGAAGATTTGTCAAGCATGATTTCCCTTTCACAAATCCATGTTGACTTGGACCTATCATGTCACCTCTTTCCAAATGCGCTGCTATGACATCCTTAATAATTGATTCCATCATTTTAACCACTACTGAGGTCAGGCTGACCGGTCTATAATTCCCTGTTTTCTCTCTCCCTCCTTTTTTAAAAAGTGGGGTTACATTGGCTACCCTCCACTCGATAGGAACTGATCCAGAGTCAATAGAATGTTGGAAAATGACTGTCAATGCATCCGCTATTTCCAAGGCCACCTCCTTAAGTACTCTGGGATGCAGTCCATCAGGCCCTGGGGATTTATCGGCCTTCAATCCCATCAATTTCCCCAACACAATTTCCCAACTAATAAGGATTTCCCTCAGTTCCTCCTCCTTACTAGACCCTCTGACCTCTTTTATATCCGGAAGGTTGTTTGTGTCCTCCTTAGTGAATACCGAACCAAAGTACTTGTTCAATTGGTCTGCCATTTCTTTGTTCCCCGTTATGACTTCCCCTGATTCTGACTGCAGGGGACCTACGTTTGTCTTTACTAACCTTTTTCTCTTTACATATCTATAGAAACTTTTGCAATCCGTCTTAATGTTCCCTGCAAGTTTCTTCTCGTACTCCATTTTCCCTGCCCTAATCAAACCCTTTGTTCTCCTCTGCTGAGTTCTAAATTTCTCCCAGTCCCTGGGTTCGCTGCTATTTCTGGCCAATTTGTATGCCACTTCCTTGGCTTTAATACTATCCCTGATTTCCCTTGATAGCCACGGTTGAGCCACCTTCCCTTTTTTTATTTTTACGCCAGACAGGAATGTACAATTGTTGTAATTCATCCATGCGGTCTCTAAATGTCTGCCATTGCCCATCCACAGTCAACCCCTTAAGTATCATTTGCCAATCTATCCTAGCCAATTCACGCCTCATACCTTCACAGTTACCCTTCTTTAAGTTCTGGACCATGGTCTCTGAATTAACTGTTTCATTCTCCATCCTAATGCAGAATTCTACCATATTATGTTCACTCTTCCCCAAGGGGCCTCGCACAATGAGATTGCTAATTAATCCTCTCTCATTACACAACACCCAGTCTAAGATGGCCTCCCCCCTAGTTGGTTCCTCGACATATTGGTCTAGAAAACCATCCCTTATGCACTCCAGGAAATCCTCCTCCACCGTATTGCTTCCAGTTTGGTTAGCCCAATCTATGTGCATATTAAAGTCACCCATTATAACTGCTGCACCTTTATTGCATGCACCGCTAATTTCCTGTTTGATGCCCTCCCCAACATCACTACTACTGTTTGGAGGTCTGTACACAACTCCCACTAACGTTTTTTGCCCTTAGGTGTTCTGCAGCTCTACCCATATAGATTCCACATCATCCAAGCTAATGTCCTTCCTAACTATTGCATTAATCTCCTCTTTAACCAGCAATGCTACCCCACCTCCTTTTCCTTTTATTCTATCCTTCCTGAATGTTGAATACCCCTGGATGTTGAGTTCCCAGCCCTGATCATCCTGGAGCCACGTCTCTGTAATCCCAATCACAACATATTTGTTAACATTTATTTGCACAGTTAATTCATCCACCTTATTACGGATACTCCTTGCATTAAAAGACAAAGCCTTCAGGCTTGTTTTTTTAACACCCTTTGTCCTTTTAGAATTTTGCTGTACAGTGGCCCTTTTTGTTCTTTGCCTTGGGTTTCTCTGCCCTCCACTTTTCCTCATCTCCTTTCTGTCTTTTGCTTTTGTCTCCTTTTTGTTTCCCTCTGCCTCCCTGCATTGGTTCCCATCCCCCTGCCATATTAGTTTAACTCCTCCCCAACAGCACTAACAAACACTCCCCCTCGGACATTGGTTCCAGTCCTGCCCAGGTGCAGACCGTCCGGTTTGTACTGGTCCCACCTCCCCCAGAACCGGTTCCAATGCCCCAGGAATTTGAATCCCTTCCTGCTGCACCACTGCTCAAGCCACGTATTCATCTGCGCTATCCTGCGATTCCTACTCTGACTGGCGTGTGGCACTGGTAGCAATCCCAAGATTACTACTTTTGAGGTCCTACTTTTTAATTTAGCTCCTAGCTCCTTAAATTCGTTTCATAGGACCTCATCCCTTTTTTTACCTATGTCGTTGGTACCAATGTGCACCACGACAACTGGCTGTTTTCCCTCTCTTTTTAGAATGTCCGCTCCGAGACATCCTTGACCCTTGCACCAGGGAGACAACATACCATCCTGGAGTCTCGGTTGCGGCCGCAGAAACGCCTATCTATTCCCCTCACAATTGAATCCCCTATCACTATAGGTCTCCCACTCTTTTTCCTGCCCTCCTGTGCAGCAGAGCCAGCCACGGTGCCATGAACTTGGCTGCTGCTGCCCTCCCCTGATGAGTCATCCCCCTCAACAGTACTCAAAGCAGTGTATCTGTTTTGCAGGGGGCTGACCACAGGGGACCCCTGCACTACCTTCCTTGCACTACTCTTCCTGCTGGTCTTCCATTCCCTAGCTGGCTGTGGACCCTTCTCCTGCGGTAAGACCAACTCGCTACACGTGCTACTCACGTCATTCTCAGCATCGTGGATGCTCCAGAGTGAATCCACCCTCAGCTCCAATTCCGCAACGCGGTCCGTCAGGAGCTGGAGGCGGATACACTTCCCGCAGATGTAGTTGTGAGGGACACCGGAAGTGTCCCTGAGTTCCCACATGGTACAGGAGGAGCATATCATGTGACCGAGCTCTCCTGTCATGACTTAACCCTTAGATACACTTAAATTGGCAACAACAATGTTAAAAGTTACTCACTGTTATAGAAGAGAAAAAAGAAAAACTACTCATCAATCACCAGCCAATCACTTACCCCCTTGGCTGTGACGTCACCTTTCTATTTCTTTCTACTTTTTTTTTGCCTTCTCCCTGTAGCTGTACAAGCCGCGCCTCTCCACGCACCTCCTCGACGCTGGGCCCCGGACTCCCTGCTGTGCCTTTTATAGGCCTCTCACCGAAGTCCCGACTGCCTCTCCATGCACCTCCTCGACGCTGGACCCCGGACTCCCTGCTGTGCCTTTTATAGGCCTCTCACTGAAGTCCCGACTGCCTCTCCACGCACCTCCTCGACGCTGGGCCCCGGACTCCCTGCTGTGCCTTTTATAGGCCTCTCACCGAAGTCCCGACTGCCTCTCCACGCACCTCCTCGACGCTGGGCCCCGGACTCCCTGCTGTGTCTTTTATAGGCCTCACTCCGAAGTCCCGACTGCCTCTCCACGCACCTCCTCGACGCTGCTTAAAGAAGCAGTAGCAGGACATTTGGATAAGCAAAATTCAGTCAGGCAGAGTCAGCATGGATTTATGAAGGGGAAGTCATGTTTGACAAATTTGCTGGAGTTCTTTGAGGATGTAATGAACAGGGTGGATAAAGGGGAACCAGTGGATGTGGTATATTGGACTTCCAGAAGGCATTTGACAAGGTGCCACATAAAAGGTTACTGCACAAGATAAAAGTTCACGGGGTTGGGGGTAATATATTAGCATGGATAGAGGATTGGCTAACTAACAGAGAACAGAGAGTCGGGATAAATGTTTCATTCTGTGGTTGGCAACCAGTAACTAGTGGGGTGCGGCAGGGATCAGTGCTGGGACCCCAACTATTTACAATCTATATTAACGACTTGGAAGAAGGGACTGAGTGTAACGTAGCCAAGTTTGCTGACAATTCAAAGATGGGAGGAAAAGCAATGTGTGAGGAGGACACAACAAATCTGCAAAAGGACATAGACACAGGCTAAGTGAGTGGGCAAAAATTTGGCAGATGGAGTATAATATTGGAAAGTGTGAGGTCATGCACTTTGGCAGAAAAAAATCAAAGAGCAAGTTATTATTTAAATGGAAAATTATTGCAAAGTGCTGCAAGTACAGCAGGACCTGGGGGTACTTGTGCATGAAACACAAAAGGATAGTATGCAGGTACAGCAAGTGATCAGGAAGGCCAATGATATCTTGGCTTTGATTGCAAAGGGGATGGAATATAAAAGCAGGGAAGTCTTGCTACAGCTATACAAGATTTTGGTGAGGCCATACCTGGAATACTGTGTGCAGTTTTGGTTTCCATATTTACGAAAGGATATACTTGCTTTGGAGGCAGTTCAGAGAAGGTTCACTAGGTTGATTCCGGAGATGAAGGGGGTTGACTGATGAGGAAAGGTTGAGTAGGTTGGGCCTCTACTCATTGGAATTCAGAAGAATGAGTGGTGATCTTATCGAAACGTATAAGATTATGAGGGGGCTCGACAAGGTGGATGCAGAGAGGATGTTTCCACTGATGGAGGAGACTACAACTAGAGGGCATGATCTTAGAATAAGGGGCCACCCATTTAAAACAGATGAGGAGAAATTTCTTCTCTGAGGGTTATAAATCTGTGGAATTCGCTGCCTCAGAGAGCTGTGGAAGCTGGGACACTGAATAAATTTAAGACAGAAATAGACAGTTTCTTAAACGATAACGGGTTATGGGGAGCGGGCAGGGAAGTGGAGCTGAATCCATGATCAGATCAGCCATGATCTTATTGAATGGCTAAGCAGGCTCCAGGGGTCGTATGGCCTACTCCTGTTCCTATTTCTTATGTTCTTATAAGAACAGAAGAAATATGAGCATGAGTAGGCCATACAATCCATCAAGCCTGCTCCGCCATTCAATAAGTTCTTGGCTGAACATCTACAACAACCCCACTTTCCTGCCCTATCCCTACATCCCTTGATTCCATTAGTGCCCAAAAATCCATCAACTCAGTCTTGAATATACTCAATGACTGAGCAGCCACACCCCTCTCGGGTAGAGAATGCCAAAGATTCACAATCCTCTGAGTGAATAAATTTCTCCATCTCAGTCCTAAATGGCTGACCCCTTTATCCTGAAACTATGACTCCTAGTTATAGACTCTTCAGCCAGGGGAAACGGTCTCTCAGCATCTACCTTGTCAAGCCCTCTAGAGTTTTATACATTTCAATGAGATCACCTTCATTATTCTAAACTCCAGAGAATACAGGCCCATTCTACTCGATCTCTCCTCATAGGACAGCCCTCTCATCCCAGGAATCAATCGTGTGAGCCTTTGTTGCACCTTCTCTAAGGAGACCAAAACTGTACACAGTACTCCAGGTGTGGTCTCACCAAAGCCCTAGATAATTGCAGCAAGTCTTTCTTACTCTTATACTCCAACTCTCTTGCAATAAAGCCTAACAAACCATTTGCCTTCCTAATTGCTTGCTGTACCTGCATGTTAACTTTCTGCGATTTGTGTACAAGGTCTGCCATATCCTTTTGAATACCAGCATTTATCACCTTTTAAAAAATATTCTGCTTTTGCATTCTTTCTGCCAGAATGGATAATTTCTCATTTCCCCACATTATGCTCCAACTGCCACCTTCTTGTCCAATCACTTAACCAGTCTATATCATTTTTGCAGCCTATTTACGTCTTCCTCACAGCTTACTTTCCCATCTAGTTTTGTATTGTCAGCAAACTTGGATATATTACACTTGGTCCCCTCCTCTAAGTCATTGATATAGATTGTAAATAGCTGAGGCCAAAGCACTGATCCTTGTGGCATTCCCGAGTTACAGCCTGCCGTCCTGCTTTCTGTCTGTTAACCAATCCTCAATCCATGCATGCTAAATTATTACCCCCAATCCCATGAGCCTAATCTTGTATAACAACCTCTTGTATGGCACCTTATTGAATGTCCTCTAAAAATCCAAATATACTACATCCACTAATTCCCCCTTATCTATCCTGCCAATTACACCCTCAAAATGCTCCAATAGATTTGTCAAAGACGATTTTCCTTAAATAAAATCATGTTGACTCTGCCTAATCATAGTGTGGTTTTCCAAGTGCCCTGTTATCACGTCCTTAATAATAGATCCTAGCATTTGTCATACTACTGGTCAGGCTAACTTGCTTGGAGAAGGGTTTGAGACTGTTATGGGCGCATGGTAGGCTAGAGTAGGAAGGTAAAGTATCGAAAAAGGCCACAGGAGAGTTAGAGGCCCAGGGGAGCTGTTGGTGGGAAAATCAAAGGTCACCCGAGAATGTTATAACAATGTTGGAGCCCAGAGAAAACAGCTTCACTAGTTCCAGTTATGCCACTATCCTCAGTCAGAGTCGGGCTGGGAAATTGGGGGGCGGGGGCGGGGGTTTAGTGGGAAGGGGAAGGATTAGAGCATGTGGCGTAGAGGACGAAGATGCAAAAGAGAGCAGGAGAGTGAATAAAGAGGAGTGATTGGGGTGTACAATGTGGAACAGGGCCGTGGGTGTTTAGGTGAGGAGGAGGGTTAGAAACATAGAAAATAGGTGCAGGAATAGGCCATTTGGCCCTTCGAGCCTGCACCACCATTCAATAAGATCATGGCTAATCATTCACCTCAGTACCCCTTTCCTGCTTTCTCTACATGCCGCTTGATCCCTTTAGCCGTAAGGGCCATATCTAACTCCCTCTTGAATATATTGGTGAATGGGAATTAAGGTAGGAGGAATGAAGGTGAGAGCAGAGGAAACTAGGATTACTAGGAGAAGACCAAGACCAGCAGATCAATGAGTCCAATGGATTGTTAATAAGACCCTACTCCATGTATCACAGGGTGTGACACCCTTGACAGTGAAAATTCATAAACACGTCAACTAAAGGGTTAACAGGCACCCATAAAAGTAAGCTTTGCATGGAAGTTATTGTTGAAGCATGCATCCCATTAAACAAAGTAAATGTGTAATAGATACGTATCTGTCATTCCCTTTTCTGGTTAGGATAAATAGCTTTATATACATTAAACAATAACCTATGCACAAATTTGCTCAACTGGTCTGCATTTCTGAATCACTTCCTTTTGAGTTTTCAACTTGATTGTAATGTTGAATCAACAGATACAGAACAAAGTAAAATTACCATTTCAAGCAGACAGTTTAGGTTCAGTTGAAATGCATGTCTGGAAATTTCTACTCTGTTTAGTCTGTGCAGCTGTGCTAGCTCAGTTGAGTATGTTCCTGGGCATAGGGAATGTCAGTGTTGTCTCAAGTGCTGTAATGGCAAGGGGGAAACATTTGGCTCGTTGCCTGCAGTATAAGCAATGTGACCTTTCAGTAATAGGATGTTTTTATTTTTACTTAATAGCTTGCAACTTTGTACAATTATGCTTGAAGAAAATGGAGTGAAACTCATTGTCAGCGCAGTATTTGAATGTACAATTGGACTATAATGATAGCTACCTCCCTAACCATTTGTTTTCCTCTCTTCAAATGATCAAGCACAAGTAACTAATGCTGAGAATTTATGATAGCTTGAACTGTTGCCATTGTTCTGCTGGTTGAGAGCTATTCTGGACATCATGACTGCTGCTAGCCTTGGGAGGCCTGTCTGAAAATAATCTCGCTTTCTGTGAAGCTTTCACACATTTGGTAAAAAAATGAATTGATTGGTACCTTGAATTTGCAGTAGCAAGTAAAAAAATGTTTAATATATTATGAAAACCTGATGCCAAATGTTCCTGTAAGAGTCTGTTACTATAAACATGGAATAGTACAGCACAGAAGGAGGCCATTCGGCCCATCGAGTCTGCACCGGCTTTCAAAGAACAATCCAGTTAATCTTACTCTCCTGCTCTTTCCCCATCTCTCTGCAATTTTTTCTCTTTCAAGTATTTATCCAGTTCCCTTATAAAGGCTACTATGTTGAACCTCTCTTATCCGGCACCCTCAGTGTTATGTATTTAACATTTGGCAACCTGTATCACACCACCACCAGAGGGCCTACCTGTTGGAGTTCCTTGGGAGCACTGTATATCAGCAGTCCACCCACACGGTACCTGCACTCTGGAGTCTAATTAAAGGAGCTAAGGTCACGCTTACTCATTGCTCACAGTACTCAGTTTCATCCTTTATTATGAGCTTATCACTCAGGACCTGGCCTGTGCCGGTAAGAGAATTTGCCGGACGACGGGAGGTGAGCATTTCGGGCCCAGCTTCGGTCGGCCCGGAGGCCCCGGGGAGAGGAGGAGCTGTGGCAAGAGGCTGGGTAACTTCTAAGGCTCCTTTGTGTTGCCCGACTACTTTTGCCCACAGCGCACCACGGCAAAACTGGACTGCACCTGGGTGGTGGACAGCCGGCGCATTGTGCTGCAACGACTGGGTGCGTGTGTACGACGGGGCGGCCCAGGAGTGCGGCAGGCTGCTGCAGACGCTCTCCTTCCGCAACAACCGGCACCCCGTCACCCTTGAGTCCTCCCGGGGTCAGATCACTGTCTCCTACCACACCGAGCCCGGCAGCACTGGTCATGGCTTCAACGCCACCTACCAGATGAAAGGCTACTGCCTCCCGTGGGAGCGGCTGTGTGGCAACGCGCAATGTGGGGACGGGTGGTGGCACTGCCTGGATGGCAAGGACGAGGAGAGTTGCGCGGCCTACCAGAAGGACGAGTACCTGTGCGGGGGCACCAGCGGCATGTGCTACCTGCTGGCAGACCGCTGTAACAACCAGAAGAACTGCCCCAATGGCTCCGACGAGAAGAACTGCCTATCCTGCCAGCCGGAGAACTTCCACTCCGTCACCAAGATCTGCATCTTTGAGCAGTGGCGGTGCGACGGGCAGGAGGATTGCCAGGACGAAGCTGGGCCCGAAATGTGGCTGGCCTCAGGACACAGCACGCCGACCCGGCCTCAGAGGGAGCAGCGGAGGTGGCGGGGAGAGGAGGAGTGGCCAGCCCCAGGACACAGCACGGGTTGTGACCCCCCGTCGGGAATGATGCCAGACGAAGGAGGTAGCCGGATATAAAAGTGCCAGATTTGAGAGGTTCAACTGTATTGAATCTGTATTCACCATCCTATTAGGCAGTGCATTCCAAATCCTAACCACGAGTTGCGTAAGCAAAGTTTTTCCTCATGTCACACCTGGTTCTTTTGCCAGTCACCTTAAATTTATGCCCTTGTATGCAGAAGGCAAGCAACAAAAGGACATGTACGGTTGTTACTCTAGAAACATTTATTTTATTGCGAGTATAAATTCAAGCACTTAACATTACATTTGTATATTTAACATACTTTATACTTAGACATATTATCTGCAGATTATGGTATTGTATGTTACATTGTATTTAGATATTGAAAAATATTTTAGCTGGGAATTTACATGCCTCGGTACAGAGTCAGTAGGGCAGGCTTTGCACTCTCTTGTCTTGGCCACTCCAAGTCCCTGTGAATTTTCCGGGCTAGTTTAATTAGAGGGTGAGTTCCTGTGTTGCGGAGGGACAGAAAAATGACTGTTGCAGCAACACAGAAGGGCCACATACACAAGGCAGCTGAAAAGGAAATCCCTTATTCGGTGAATATTTTAAAATTTTGCAGGGCTGGGGAGTAGCAATCACTTGCACTCATTTAGGGGAACTTAAAAATATAGACCCCCCTCCTGCTTGCCCGAACAACTCCTATATGTGTTGGTAGTGGTAGCAAGAATGTGACGTCTGATGTCACTCTTTCATGACAGTTTGAATATACCCATTCATATTTGGATATGTCAATATTCAATATAATTTCTGACGAGTTCGACAAAATAGGGACTTAGGTAACTTGTTTCAATTACATTTATTTACTATGTACTGTGGGGACTGCGCTATAATGTTTAATATTTTAGATATAATTAATTGTGCTCATCAAGCTGTGGGATGTCTGTGTAGGAGAATATAATTTCTTCCCACAATATTGTCACCTATTATTGGCATCAAGCATGCCCAGATCAGGCACAGTGCTGCCAGCTACAACATGTAGATTTCCTCCTTCTTAGTCCAATCAATGGCTATAACTCCAAACTTAATGCAGCCTCTATTGCACCAGTGTGATTTTTTTCATTTCCCACACTTGCCATCCTTACGACCTTCTTGTTAATTAGATGCACTTTTGGGCTGTGAGCCTGTGACCATTAGGAATGGAGCTGAGATTGGCCAAAGTCATTTTACACAGGATCTTGGCTCACTCTGTAGCACTCCTGTCTGTATCTGAGTCAGAAGGTTGTTGGTTCATGTCATACTTGAGTGCAGGGACTCAAGGGACAGACCAGGGCATTACTGAGCGATATATTATAGACACCTTTTGTCTAATTCAGTGCTTCATGTGGATGTTAAAGAAATCTTTAGCATTATTCAAAGAAGAGCATGGCCATTTTGTATTGCTCCATCAACAAACAGCACGAAAAATAGATTAATTGATCATATTAATTTAGGATCCTGTATGGAAAATAGCTGCCGTGATTGCCTGTCCAATAATTTTTAACCAAATAATAATTTGTGGTATGTGAAGTGCTTTATCTCTTTCCTTCATGCCACTCTCTGTCGGGGATAATGGAGTTCCACTCACCTGCTTCCAAATACTGCTTGTTTTAATGTTAGCTGAGAGCCGACAGTCCCATTGGCTCTGTGCTAGCATTGAACAGTTTTTTGTCTTTATAAGTTTCCAGGTGGTCCAGTGGATGCAGTGTAGGATTACCTTGTGGAGGTGTTGTTGTGCTACTTGCCTAAATGCCATTCTGTTAGCTTCACACTACACAACTGTAATGACTCAAGAGTCTGGTTACTGTAAACTCACTCAGGTGCAACCTGATCCATCTTTATTCCAGTCCAAGCGTGACTGCGGGACAAAGACACCCAGCTTATATACAGGTGACCAAGCACATATGCCGCATGCGTTCAGCCCGATGACTTCCGACCACGACGCCCTCTGGTGTCCCCCAGCTTATATACAGGTTACCAAGCACACATGCCACATACGTACAGCCTGATGACCTTTGACCGCAACTCCTTCTGGTGTCTGGTGACCCCGAAGCATGAATACATAACAACATCCCCCTTTTAAAATCTTAACAACAGTCTTTTTACAAATTAAGACGATCTGGGGCTTCCCTCTCACAAGTTGATCATCTCAGTTCAACTTTGGCTCTGGACGAGCATTCTGAGTCCGTTGAGACTGAGGGCTGAGTAGCCGATCTGATGGGAATGGTCATGACCACATTAGAGACTGAAGGTTCAGAGTCAGTAATGTCAGCAGAGTCCTCTGATGAGTGAACAATGGTTAGTTGATCACTGACTGCATCTTCCTCAATCGGTTCCAGTTCATCCGTGTGCCGCAGTTTAACCTGGTCAAGGTGTTTCCTGCATGTTTGCCCATTCTTGAGCATGACAATAAACACTCTGTTACCTCCTTGGCTGTAACAGTGCCGGCGATCCACTTTGGACCTTGACCATAGTTCAGTACATAAACCGGATCGTTGACCGAGATGTCATGTGGCACGGCAACACGATCATGATACCATTGTTGACTTTGACATCTGTTTTCAACACTATCATTCAAATCACAATGAACAAGGGAAAGCCTGGTCTTGAGATTTCTCTTCATCAGTAGTTCAGCAGGAGGAACTATAGTAAGCATATGAGGTCTTGACCTGTAACTGAACAATATACATGACAAACATCTCTGCAGTGAGCCCTGAATTACATGTTTCATACTTTGCTTGATCGTTTAAACGGCACGCTCTGCTTGACCATTAGAAGCAGGCTTGAATGGAGCTGATCTCACATGTCGGATGCCATTGAGTTTCATGAACTCCTGGAACTCAAGACTTATGAAGCAAGATCCGTTGTCGCTCACAACAAACTATGAGTAGCAAACATGATATGAAGGCTCTCAATGGTAGCTGTAGACATGCTGGATGACATAATAACACACTCTGTCCACTTAAAATATGCATTTACTACGACAAAAAACATCTTTCCTAGGAACGGGCCCACAAACTCAATGTGAATCCTCGACCATGGTTTGGATGTCCACGATCAAAGACTCAGTGGAGATTCCGCTGGTACTTTACTGAGCTGCATGCAAGTATTGCACTGATGCACGCATGATTCTAGATCAGAGTCAATTCCAGGCCACCATACATGAGACCTAGCAATGGACTTCATCATGACAATACCAGAATGAGTCATATGAAGTTCACGTACAATTTTTTCTCTACCTTATTTAGGCATGATTACACAATTACCACACAGTAAACAGTCTGACTGAATGGCCAGCTCATCCTTGCGATGGTTGTAAGGTTTGGTCTCCTCACGCATCTCCATAGGTATGGCAGACCAATCACCACTGAGTTTCAAAAACGATAAAATGTCAGGGCTGGTCCAGATCCTGACTTGTTGAACAGTGACAGGGGTTCCTTCACTCTCAAAAGCATCCATTAATAACAGTAGATTTGCAGGTTGAGGCGTCTCCATCTCAGTTGTAGTTAAGGGCAGACGACTCAGTGCATCGGCACAATTCTCAGTGCCAGGTCTATGATGATTGACGTAATCATAGGCAGACAATGTTGGTGCCCACCTTTGAATGCGGGATGATGCATTGGTATTAACATAGAAACATAGAAAATAGGTGCAGGAGCAGGCCATTCGGCCCTTCGAGCCTGCACCGCCATTCAATATGATCATGGCTGATCATGCAACCTCAGTACCCCACCCCTGCCTTCTCTCCATACCCCCTGATCCCTTTAGCCGTAAGGGCCACATATAACTCCCTTTTGAATATGTCCAACAAACTGGACTCAACAACTTTCTGTGGCAGAGAATTCCACAGGTTCACAACTCTCTGGGTGAAAAAGTTTCTCCTCCTATCTCGGTCCTATATGGCTTACCCCTTATCTTTAGACTGTGACCCCCTGGTTCTGGACTTCCCCAACATCGGGAACATTCTTCCTGTCCATTCCCGTCAGAATTTTATATGCTTCTATGAGATCTCCTCTCATTCTTCTAAATTCCAGTGAGTATAAGCCTAGCCGATATTAATACCTTTGTTTTCCGCAAACAATGAAATGAGTGGCTTGTGATCCGTTTCTATTTCAAAACGAAGACCAAACAGGTACTGGTGCATTTTTTGACCCCATACACACAGGCCAAAGCTTCTTTCTCTACCATACTGTAAGCTCTTTTTGCTTTAGACAGACTTCTCGAAGCATACGCAACAGGTTGTAGCTTGCCCGATTCATTTGCTTGTTGGAGTACGCAGCCAACCCCATATGATGAAGCATCACAGGCCAATACAAGACGCTTACACGGATCATAATGAACAAGCAACTTGTTTGAACATGTTTCTCAAAGGCTCTATCTTGAGACGCACCCCAGTTGTCGCCTTTTCTTCGTCACACATGCAGTGGCTCTTGTAACGTGCTCAATCTGGGTAAGAAATTACCAAAGTACTTGAGTAGTCCAAGGAACGAATGCAGCTCTGTCACATTCTGAGGCCTGGGTGCATTTTTGATGGCCTCGGTTCTCGAATCAGTGGGCCTGATGCCATCAGCAGCAATCTTCCTCCCGAGGAATTCGACTTCAGGTGCCATGAATACACACTTTGAGCATTTCAGCCTGTGTCCCACTTTGTCCAGACGCTGTAGAACTTCTTCAAGATTGTTCAGATGTTCAACAGTGTGGAGTCCTATGACCAGAATGTCATCTTGAAATACGACAGTTCTAGGAACGGACTTCAGTAAACTCTCCATATTCCTCTGAAATATGGCTGGAGCCGAATGAATCCCAAAAGGACACCTGTTGTAGACGAACAGTCCCTTATGGGTGTTGATGCAGGTGAGTTTCTTCGAAGTGTCGACAAGCTCCTGGGTCATATAGGCCAATGTCAGATCCAGTTTCGTGAACGACTTTCCACCAGCTAGCATGGCGAGCAGGTCATCAGCCCTCGGTAACGGATACTGATCCTGTTTCGAAAATCGGTTCATCGTAACCTTGTAGTCTCCACAAATCCTGACAGTGCCATCACTCTTCAACACAGGAACAATGGGACTAGCCCACTCGTTAAACTCGACCGGTGATATGATCCCTTCATGCTGGAGTCTGTTGAGCTCAATTTCAACCTTCTCCTTCATCATGTACGGAACAGACGCCGAGCTTTGTGATAGACAGGCCAAGTGAATCTGCACCTTGGCTCCCGTAAAATTACCAATGCCCGGTTCAAACAAAGAAGGAAACTTTGTCAATACTTGAGCACACGAAGTATCATCCACCGAGGACAACATCTTGAGATCATTCCAGATCAGCTTAATTTTCTCGAGCCAATTCCTGCCGAACACTGTTGGACCATTACCTGGGACGATCCATAATGGTAGCTCGTGAACCACACCGTTATATGACACCTCAATTGCTGCACTGCCGAGCACCGGTATGTGTTCCTTAGTGTAAGTAAGCAACCTGGCATTGACTGGACTCAGCTTCGGTTTCGCAGCGTCCCACAGCTTGTCGAATGTCCTTTGGCTCATTATCGACTGACTCACACCCGTGTCCAGCTCTATTGATATAGGCACGCCATTCAGCTTCACATTAACGACTATCGGCTGGCTCTTGCTCAGGAACGAATATAGTCCATTCACTTCCTCCTTGGGTTGCGTATCGGGCCCATCACTGAACTGGTCCTCATCAACCACGTGGTGAGCCGCACCACGCTTGCTCCATTGTGGACACATCCTGTGAAGATGCCCCACTTTCGAACATCCATTGCATGAGTATTGTCTAAAGCGACACTGATGAGGCCGATGATTGCCCCCACAATGCCAACAGGGTGAAATCTGGATCGAACCAGTTGGCGGGCTCTGAGCAGCTCTGCCGAAGACGACGCCATCTTGTTTACAGTACTTGCCTTGGAACTCCGACTCTTCGATGATATCTGCCTCAAATTATCATCCGTTGTCATGCATGCCTGGGCAGTCGCAATGGACTTTTTCAAATCCAGCGTCTCTGCAGCCAACAGCTTCCTGAGGATCGCATCATGGCTGATGGCTATCACGAAGACATCACGCAGCATGTCTTCCAGCATGTTCCAGAACTTACACGGCTCAGCAAGACATTGCAGGTCGGCGACAAATCCCGACACATCCTGGCTCTCAGCATGAACATACGTGTAGAAATGGTAGCGTGATATGATGATGCCCTCTTTTGGCTTCAGATGGTTACCCACCAACGTACACAATTCCTTGTACCTTTTTTCCGCCGGATGTACAGGCGAGAGAAAATTCTTCATGAGGCCGTAAATTTTCAGACCACAAACTGAGGAGAACTGCCCTGTGCTTAACTGTGTAGGCCTCTGCCTGGTTGGCCACAAAATACTGATCCATGTGGTCGACAAAATCTGCCCAATCCTCGCCCTCCACGAATCTCTCCAGGATTCTAATAGTGCACATTGTGCATGCAAAGGTTCTTAAATTACCTCGTTGCCAATTGTAATGACTCGAGAGTCTGATTACTGTAAACTCACTCAGGTGCAACCTGATCCATCTTTATTCCAGCCCAAGCGTATGCCCCTCTCTTGGCGCAGGGCAGTCATCGTCCTGCTGCCTAAGAAGGGCGATCTCCGCCTCCTTAAGAACTGGCGCCCGGTCTCCCTCCTCAGCACGGACTACAAAATCTTCGCCAGGGCAATGTCTGCTCGCCTTGGTGCCGTGCTGGACCACATGATCCACCCCGACCAGTCCTACACGGTCCCGGGCCGGACAATCCACGATAACATCCATCTGGTCCGGGACCTCATCCATTGTTCCCAGGAGGCTGGTCTGTCGGTCGCCTTCCTATCCCTCGACCAAGAGAAGGCGTTCGACAGGGTGGATCACGACTATCTGCTCGGAACTCTGCGCGCTTTCGGGTTCGGGACGCATTTCGTCGCCCGGATCCGACTTTTGTACGCCGCCGCGGAGTGTCTGATTAAGGTTAACGGGTCCTTGACGGCGCCCCTTCGCTTTAGGAGAGGGGTGCGCCAGGGATGCCCCATGTCCGGCCAGTTATACGCCGTTTGCGTGGAGCCTTTCCTGCGCCTCTTGCGGACGAGGTTGACGGGACTGGCTCTGCAAGGGCCGGCGTGGGGGTCGTCCTCTCGGCTTACGCCGATGACGTGCTCCTCGCGGTAGAGGATCCCGCTGACCTGCGGAGGATGCGTGAGTGCCAGGAGATTTACTCGGCCGCGTCCTCCGCCAGGATCAACTGGGAGAAATGTTCCGGACTCCTGGTGGGTCAGTGGCGGGTGGACTTCCTGCCGGAGGAGCTCAGGCCTTTTGCCTGGAGCACGACCCATCTCCTCTATCTGGGAGTCAACCTTAGCCCCGACGAGGGAGCCTGGCCGGCGAACTGGCAGGAGCTGGAGGCCAAGGTCGCCGCTCGCCTAGGGCGCTGGACAGGACTGCTCCGAGTGCTGTCCTACAGGGGTCGAGCGCTAGTCATAAACCAGCTGGTGGCCGCAATGTTGTGGTACCGGCTGGTCACTTTGACCCCTCCCCCTGCGTTTGTCGCCAAGATACAGAAGAAGCTGGTGGACTTCTTCTGGAACAACAGGAAGCACTGGGTCTCTGCCGCGGTCTTGAGTCTCCCGCTTGAGGAGGGCGGTCAGTCGTTGTTGTGCGTCAGCGCCCAGCTCGCGACTTTCCGTCTTCAGACCCTGCAGAGATACCTTTACGTCGAGCCCCCTCCTAGGTGGTGTGCTCTGGCGACGTATTTCTTCCGCCAGCAGCGCGACCTCAATTATGACACGCAGCTCCTGTTTGTGAACTTGGGGGGTGTCAGGACCGCCCTCCGGGAGCTGCCTGTCTTTTACAAGGAACTCATCAGGGTCTGGAACAAAGTCTCCACCAAGCGCAGCTCTCCGCCGGCTGGAGTGGCAGCCGTCCTGCAGGAGCCGCTGCTCGTGAATCCGTACCTCCACAACCGAGGTTTTATGTGGCGGTCGGAAGAGAGGGCTGTGGCTGGTGAGGTGACCAGGGTCAGGGACCTGCTCGATGGCGGAGGAGCGGGCTGGATGGCGCCAGACACGCTGGCGCGGCGCCTAAATTCTGCCAACGTCCGCCACGCGACCGATGCCATCGAGTCGCTAAAAACAGCTCTGGGCCCTGACTCTGTTAGGTGCATCGAGGAGGCTCAAGCACGTGGGGAGATCCCGTCCGAACTGACCCCCGTCCGGACGGAATTCCTCATCGGCGCCAAACCCCGGAACCTCCCTCGGGGGCCGGCGCCTCACAACTTGAGCTGCCTCGGGGAAATCCCCTCCGTGCCTTTCGTTTCCGCGCGGAGCGGTTTCCTGTACGGGCTGCTCCTGCACACTCTCAACTTTGCCATCCTCGCCGGCCGTCCGGACACGCCATGGCGTACCATCTTGCCGTCCGGAGGAGGCGGGGGTCCCCGATGGAGGGCACTCTACGCAGGGGTTCTCCCACTATTCATCGGGGACTTGGCCTGGAGGGTGGTGCACGGAGCAGTGCCGTGCAACAAATTTTTAAGCCGGTTCACGGACTCCCAGGCCGCCTGCAATTTCTGCGGTCTGGAAGAGTCCGTGTTCCATGTTTTTATGGAATGCACAAGGTTGCAGCCCCTGTTTTATTATTTGAAGGGGCTGCTCCTGAAATTCTGGCTGCACTTCAGTCCCACTCTCCTGATCTTTGGGCACCCTGTGCGGAGGGGAGCGGGTAGGTCCGAAGGCCTCCTCGTAGGACTGCTCCTGGGCACGGCCAAGGGTGCCATCAGCCGGTCCAGGCAGCGGGCGGTCGAGGGGGTCGTTCAACCTGACTGCCTGCCTCTCTTCCGCTCTTACATCCGGTCCAGGGTGTCCTTGGAGATGGAGCACGCGGTGTCCACCGGTACGCTCACGGCCTTCCGCGAGAGGTGGGCACCGGAGGGACTGGAGTGCATCATCACGCCCAGCAACCAAATTTTAATTTGATTTTACGTTTTAAAGTTTAATTTGTTTTAATTGCCGGTGCTTTTAGTGTCCCCCTTCCCTTTTATAGGGGGCACTGGGGAAAAATTGTGATTTTAGTGCCCCAAAAAAAAACCAAAAAAAGAAAAACACAAAAAAAAAGGCAAAAAAGGGCCTTGTAAATGTCTGGTGTGTCACCCAGGTCGGGTGGCACGATTTAATGTTTTATGTTTTTGCAGGTAGACTCTAAAAGAGTTTCCAGCCCAAGCGTGCCTGTGTGACAAAGACACCCAGCTTATATACAGGTGACCAAGCACATGCGTACAGTCCGATGACCTCCGACCACGGCGCCCTCTGGTGTCTGGTGATCCCCCAAGCATTAATACATAACAACAACTTGCATTAATGTGAAGTCAAAATTGCTTTGCTTTGATACAAATTGTATTGTATAACTGGGTTCTAAATTTCTTCTTTGTATATCTTGTCATCGTCTTTTTCTTTGAAGAGGTATCAAAAGGTTGCAGTAATTCTTTGAGGACTACTGAGACAATTTTAACAAGGCATTGAGCAGCCAGCAGCAAAATTAATCATTACATTTCTACGTCCTCTGGTGTTAGCAACTTACTCCCACTTTGTAAAGATATTGATTCTCAGGCTGTGGGCATTGCTGGCAAGGCGGCCATTTATTGCCCATCCCTAGTTGCCCTTCAGTGGCTTGCTAGGCCACTTCAGGAGGCAGTTCAGAGACACCCAGGTTGGTATGGGAATGGAGTCACATACAGGTCAGATCAGGGAAGGACAACTGATTTCCATCCCTAAAGGACATTAGTAAACCAGTTGGATTTTTAAGACAATCCGACGGCTTCATGTTCACTGTTATTGATACCAGATTTTCAGTATAGCATTTTTCTTTTTTTTAATTCATTCTTGGAATATGGGCGATGCTGGCAAGATCAGCAATTATTGCCCATCCCTAGATGCCCTTGAAAAGGTAATAGTAGGCTGCCTTCTTGAACTGCTGTAGTACCATGTGGTAGAGGTGTTTCCACAATGCTGTTGGGTAAGGAGTTTCAGGATTTTGGCCCATCATACTAAAACTGTTTCTACATTGGAGCTATATACTGTAATCCTTTCTCTTTACTGTTTTCTGGTACCTTTTAAATAATTTTCTTATATTGTTTTCAAAGGCTCTGAAGTGATTAACTCAGCTGGTTGGGTTAAAATATTCTAACACTGGTACTGTGTAATGAGACAGGATTAATAAATTATCTCGTAGTAAAGGATTCTCTAGGAACAAGTGACCATAACATGGTTGAATTTCAAATTCAGTTGAAGGCTGAGAAAGTTGGATCTCAAACCAGTGTCCTAAGCTTAAATAAATGAGGGCAGAGTTGGCTAGAGTGGACTGGGAAAAAGATTAAAGTATGGGACGGTTGATGAGCAGTGGCAGACATTTGCTTGCTTCCATGAGTTCACAGATGTTTCAATGAAGGACCCGATATTACAGTCCTGAACTCCAATTGAAGGGGTGGAAGATGCCTATGCATGGATTTTTTTTAACGTGGAGTGGCTGTTGCACACCAGCCAGCACACTGATTGACAGAGCTAGGTCTTGGTCCACTGGCAAGGGTTAACCAGGACGACTGGAGACCTGCTCTGCTGCACGGACCTAGTGCACACACATATCGCAGTGTGGGCTGGCCCGTGCTGCCCCTGGGCCCTTGGCTCTTCTGGGCCCCGTACCCTCATTCGCTGCACCTCTGCCATAAACATTCACTGCATCTCGACACAAACTCTCACCGCTCAAAGAGATATGGACAGGCTAAGTGAGTGGGCAAAAATTTGGCAGATGGAGTATAATGTGGGAAAATGTGAGGTTATCCACTTTGGCAGAAAAAATAGTAAAGCAAATTATAGTTTAAATGGAGAAAAATTGCAAAGTGCTGCAGTACAGAGGGACCTGGGCGTCCTTGTACATGAAACACAAAAAGTTAGCATGCAGGTACAGCAAGTAATCAGGAAGGCAAATGGAATGTTGGCCTTTATTGCAAGGGGGATAGAGTATAAAAGCAGAGAAGTCTTGCTACAACTGTACAGGGTATTGGTGAGGCCACACCGAGAGCACTGCGTACAGTTTTGGTCTCCGTATCTAAGAAGGATATACTTGTATTGGAGGCTATTCAGAGAAGGTTCACTAGGTTGATTCTGGAGATGAGGGGGTTACCTTATGATGATAGATTGAGTAGACTGGGTCTTTACTCGTTGGAGTTCAGAAGGATGAGGGGTGATCTTATAGAAACATTTAAAATAATGAAAGGGATAGACAAGCTAGAGGCAGAGAGGTTGTTTCCACTGCTCGGGGAGATTAGAACTAGGGGGCACAGCCTCAAAATACGGGGGAGCCAATTTAAAACCGAGTTGAGAAGGAATTTCTTCTCCCAGACGGTTGTGAATCTGTGGAATTCTCTGCCCAAGGAAGCAGTTGAGGCTAGCTCATTGAATGTATTCAAGTCACAGATAGACAGATTTTTAACCAAGAAGAGAATTAAAGGGTTATGGGGAGTGGGAGGGTAAGTGGAGCTGAGTCCACGGCCAGATCAGCCATGATCTTGTTGAATGGCGGAGCAGGCTCGAGGGGCTAGATGGCCTACTCATGTTCCTAATTATTATGTTCTTATGTTTATGAATGGTCCGCATCAGAAGAGCAGGAGGCGTGGATTAATTTGGGACTACAGGAGGCTACAGAGATAAGAACATAAGAAATAGGAATAAAAAAAGAGAATGCTGGAAATCTCAGTGGGTCAGGCAGCATCTGTGGAGAGAAGAACCAAGTAAACGTTTCGGGTCGATGACCCTTCATCAGAACTGCTGAATGTTCGAAAAGCACATATTCTTAAGCACTGAAAGGGGGAGGGGGAAGAAAGAACAAAAGGGCAGGTCTGTAATATAGTGGAAGGCAGGAGAGATTAGAGAGACAAAAAGGATGATGGGCTTGAGAGGCCAAGCATGGATAAGGGGGTTATGGGGGTTAGGTGAAGGCAGACAATGGTGCAAAGCGTAAATGCTAAGAACCAGCTCACAGGTGCCTGATTCCAAGAATCGAACAATAGAAAATAGATCTAAAACGCCCAACGAAAAATTAACTTGAAAGACACACCTTTACAGAGAATGAATTTAATTTGCTAAATGCAAATATTCACTTCAGTCGTCAGAAAAATATTTCCATCTTTATCAATTCTTTGATCATGAAGTTATTCCTGATTCATCAGGAGTGCTGATTAGTGCTGCAATAAAATATCTAGTTGCCTATTATGTAGATATCAGTCAACGAGAACACATCCTTGCAATCCTTGAGGAACCGTGCTTAATGCATTGATGTGCAAGGAAGTGAATTCATTGTCAATACAACTTGAATAAATAGTGTTACAACAGTCAGTTTGTAGCCCAATTAATGTAATTTAATCTTTTTGAATTGCTATTTTTTTTAAAAAGCTAAACAAATGGAATGAGCCTTAAATTTCTAACCACAGCTCAGAGTAACTTCACCTTGACGTAGTCCTGAGAGTTCCCCATGCAGAAGAACTGCTCTGCAATCCACATTATGGTGAGAGCATCTTGGGGATGAATTCCTCTCTCAAAATAATGGGAGAATGTGTTTTTTCTCTGTAATTAACCAACTGACAAAATGATGGATATGCACAGCTTTTGAATGTGATATTTCATTAGTGTGCCATTAATTACAGAGTAAGATAGGCATTCTCCAATTTTTCGTTGAGAGGAATTTCACCATCAAGACTATGCTATTGGTACAGCTAAAAACCTCAGACTATGGTAATAAACATGACAAAAGCCAACAAGAAATTAGATTTCCCATTTGTTATAGTCTGGAGGGAGGGGGATATAATGCACATTTTTGGCAGAAGATGTAGACAGGCACACTTAAGAAAAATGTAGGAGACAGTATCTGCAAGATGTGTTTCACATTTTATTACCATTTTTATTACCACTTTCTAAGACTGAACTGTCTGATTGGTTTTGTTTATTTTCCCCTCTGGAGGAAGCAGTTTTCATTTTTTTCAGACCTACCTGTACTAAAGCAAATATTTCCTCTCTGTTTCATCAATAAAAACCTGGTGAAGATTAGGATTTTTTTTCCAACAGTATTCAGAGCTCACTACAATTTTTGCTTATTTTCATTTTACATTCTTGAAAATATAACTTGAATTTTTATATTATTCACTGGAATTAACTATAAATGTTCACATTTTTGAAATGGCTTCCACTTGCTACGATAGTACAGGTATTTTGTTGGTATAGATGAGTCAGAATAAGCCCCTCTCAGTTCAACTATCCTTTCTTTTTGCATTGGAGTTTCTAGATTACTGATGAAGCAGATGTTAGCTGTCAGTCCCCTGGCAATTGTTTTATACTGCTGCAGTTATCAAAAAGGAAGAAGCTGCTTTAACTGGTTTGGTTATTTATAGACTGTAACCACTATGGGTGTATGGGGCCTTGCGCATCTGCTGAAGATCATCTAGACTACAGGTCAGCCTAAGGTTAGCTGTTTCGATGGCTGCATTGATTGGCTGTGGTGGCGCTTAATGAGTAATCAGAATTCTTTTCCCATCCCCCACGGCTAGACCATCTCCACTGCCACTGTCACCACCACTTTCGCCTTCGGTATAGAATTTGTCTGGACCCTTTCCCTCATTTATTCGTCTGTCTAGTACTTTGACCCAGCCCACACGATCACGTAACAGCAAATGCTCTCCTGAATGAACAGGCCAATACATCACCACAGCAACAGTCTTGTCTGTGAACATGGTGTAAAGTATGCATATTTGTGTCAGTGTCTGACAGCAGGCTGGTAAAAGTTGATCCCTGGGCTGTTTTAGCTGCAGTTTCCGCTCATTGTTACTAATGTATAACTTAACAATTCTGAACAGCACTATCACTTCACGTACCAATGTGTCCTGCTCCTGCAACTGCAGAAGTGCACAACACCAGGGTATGGAGATATGTAAGTAGCTCTTTTTTGTGTTTTATTGCTGTAGTTCAGTTTTTGATCTGTTATTGGTGGAGCATTGGATCGCTAAAGGAATACCCAGAGAGCTTAGGCGAGGCAACAAAGAATATTAGGAAGTTTGGCTAATTTACACAGAACTGAGTTGGCTTGCAACAAATATTTCTACATGTGGCTTCAAACACCAGCAGCATATGCGATGTGTCTCCATTGATTCTTCAGTGTTTAAGTTTGGAGTGTTTTTAGTTGATATCTTGTGGGTAGTGGGAGGGGGAGAGACAAGCAAGCAAGCTTTCAGACAAATTAATTGTTAAATATTTGCCTAAATGCTAATAGTTTTTAACTGAAGATGTTCTGCATCTGTGAGCGATGCTGTGTATTTTGGTTGAAATGAGGCTGATTAAATTGAGTGCTCATTTTGGACATAATGGGTGCAATTGACTGTTTGGAATCTCTGATTGTAGGATTAAGGGGTGTGTGTGATTTATTTTTTTAAACATGCCCTTCCCCCACACCCATGTGCACTATGAATTTGTTCTGAGACATTTAACTGAAATTACTGGCTGCTGCAGCTAAAGCCAAGCTGGAGTAATCTGAATGAAATTGAGTTTGCACAGCCTGGAACTAAAGCTGGTTTCAGTACTTGTTGGTCGACAGTGAAAAATAATTTTTAAGTTATGACTGGAAGATTAAAAATTACACCTTTTAAAGCATGTACAATTATGAAACTGGAGTTTTGCCTCCAATTGTCTTGGCAGTTTATCATATCAGCTTTAGAAATCCTTTTTTTTCGCAAAAGCAGTTATTCAAGGATCCGCTGTTAGCGGTAGTTACAGTATTCAATAATGCCACTTCCACTGTATTCAGACCCGACTATATTAATCTTTATTCTGTTGGAGATAATTCTCTCAAAACATGGAAGGAAGAATGTACAATGTATTAATGATCTACGTACAATATATGAATGGTCCATGTGAAATGTTATAAACATTTGCATTTATTTAATCTCCTTTCTCTTTCTCTGCCCCTCCCCCGCCCCCCCCCATTTAAGCAGCTGCGGTAATTCTACCACCTTTGCCCCATATTGGGGTCAAGTTTCGGGCCATGCCTAGAACGGCGCAGCCCTGCGACCCACGCCTGATTCCGCACTCAAAACCATGCTGAAAACTTACCTCGGTATTCTCCACTCCCTCAGGTCGATCTAGACCCTCGGCGCGGCTCGGCGCAGCACGAGCTGTGGGGGGCAGAGCTAGGTCACTGCGCTGCAAACAATGCTGGGACCTCTGCACATGCGCGCTCCAATGCTCCAGGTGCCCGAAACTGTGTGGGAGGAGCCCGAAGCACACCGCCCCTAGCCCTGGCCGAATGGGCTCACTGGGGGTTGAAGATCAGACTGCACCTCCCTCCTCCAGTTCCTTCTCTGGCTGTGGCACCGGCTCCCTCCCAGTTCAGCTCACGATCCCTCTGGCTCTCTCACGCTCCCCCCCGAGCTCCCGCTCCGCTGCCATCCTCTCCCCACCCTCCCCCCGCGCTCCCGCTCCGCTCCGGCTCTCCTCACCCACCCTTCAGGTCCGGTCCGCTCCCTCTTCTTTCGGCGTGGCCCACCTGCCCGGCATCTTGCTGGGGGCGGGCCCTGCCCTAAGTCTTTGGCCCGGCTTCTTCTCGTCGGCCGGGCCCGTTCAGCCTCCCTCCCTCTCCTCTCTCTCTCCCTCCCTCTCCTCTCCTCTCTCCCTCTCCTCCCCCCCCTCCTCTCCCTCTCTCTCCTCCCTCCCTCTCCTCCCCTCCCTCCCTCTCCTCCCTGCTCCCTCCCTCCCTCTCCTCTCCCCCTCCCCTCTCCCTCTCCCCCCTCCCCTCTCCCCCCCTCCCCTCTCCCCCTCTTCCCTTCCCCCTCCCCCTCTTCCCTTCCCCTCTCCCCTCTCTCCCCCTCACTCCCCTCTCCCCTCCTCCCTCCCTCCCCTCTCCTCTCCCTCCCTCCCCCCTCCTCTCTCCTCTCTCCTCTCCCTCCCCCTCCCTCTCTCTCTCCCCCTCCTTCCCTCTCCTCTCCCTCCTCCCTCTCCTCTTCCCCCCCCTCCCTCCCTCTCCTCTCCCCTCCTCCCTCCCTCTCCTCTCCCCCCCCTCCCTCCTCTCCCTCCTCTCCCCTCGCTGTCAGAAACGCATAGACACTGACAGACAGAGAGAGAGAGAGACACTGACACAGACAGACAGACAGACAGAGAGACACAGAGAGAGAGAGACTGACAGAGACAGAGAGACACACTTAGGCGGGGGGTGGGGGGGTGGGGGGGGGCCGTCCCAGCACGCTGTTGGAGGGCTCCCGGTGCTGCAGTTGGTGGAATTTTTTATTCATTGAGATTTAAAAAAAAATGTATTTTTAATTTTTTAATTTTTTTTGGTTGATTGATTTATTTATCATTTATTGATGACGGCTCTTTATTTGTAAAAGTGATGTGTTTCATGTTTGTAAACTTCCCTTCGCCCCCCCTCCATCTCTCTTTCTTACGCCTGATTTTCTAAGTGTAGGCAAGATTTTTCTGAGCGTACAAAAATCTACACTTACTCCATTCTAAGTTAGTTTGGAGTAAGTTTTCACTGCCTAAACTTTCAAAACAGGCGAAAGTGGCCGGACACGCCCCCTTTTGAAAAAAAAATCTGTTCCAAAATGAAACTGTTCGAACTGACTAGAACTGGAGCAAACTAAATGCCAAGAATTGCAATTTCTAAGATACTCCATTCTTAACCAGTTGCTCCAAAAAAATAGGAGCAAACTTGACCCCATTAAGTGTACTCAATCTTGCTTAAAAAAAAATTCTCCTGTCGCAGAGTGCTTGAACTACAATTCTTAGTGCAACACAATTGCCGTTGTTAATGGGTATCATATTAATATAGTTTCCATTCCTTATTTATTTCCATTGTTCTTTGTGCCCCCTCCTTCAGCCAAGACTGTGGGGATAATTTGGAAGTTTACACACTCGTCAATGCTGAGTTCTTATTTGCTGTTAGGAGATATATTGCTATATATTGCTGCTTCATAGAAATTGCTGTAATAAATATGAGACAGCTTATGTATCTCTGCAGGCGAGGACTTCAGTTGGTGCCTTGGTTTTAGTTCATGCCTCCAGACTGGAAGTGCCCCCAACATAGAAACATAGAAAATAGGTGCAGGAGTAGGCCATTCGGCCCTTCTAGCCTGCACTGCCATTCAATGAGTTCATGGCTGAACATGCAACTTCAGTACCCCATTCCTGCTTTCTCACCATACCCCTTGATTCCCCTAGTAGTAAGGACCTCATCTAACTCCTTTTTGAATATATTTAGTGAATTGGCCTCAACAACTTTCTGTGGTAGAGAATTCCACAGGTTCACCACTCTCTTGGTGAAGAAGTTTCTCCTCATCTCGGGCATAAATGGCTTACCCCTTATCCTCAGACTGTGAACCCTGGTTCTGGACTTCCCCAACATTGGGAACATTCTTCCTGCATCTAACCTGTAAACCCATCAGAATTTTAAACGTTTCTATGAGGTCCCCTCTCATTCTTCTGAACTCCAGTGAATACAAGCCCAGTTGATCCACTCCCGCCATCCCGGGAATCAGTCAGGTGAACGTTCGCTGCACTCCCTCAATAGCAAGAATGTCCTTCCTCAGGTTAGGAGACCAAAACTATACACAATATTCCAGGTGTGGCCTCACCAAGGCCCTGTACAACTGTAGCAACACCACCCTGCTCCTGTACTCAAATCCCCTCGCTATGAAGGCCAACGTGCCATTTGCTTTCTTAACCGCCTGCTGTACCTGCATGCCAACCTTCAATGACTGCTGTACCATGACACCCAGGTCTCGTTGCACCTCCCCTTTTCCTAATCTGTCACCATTCAGATAATAGTCTGTCTCTCTGTTTTTACCACCAAAGTGGATAACCTCACATTTATCCTCATTATACTTCATCTGCCATGCACCTAACCTATCCAAGTCGCTCTGCAGCCTCATAGCATCCTCCTCGCAGCTCACACTGCCACCCAACTTAGTGTCATCCGCAAATTTGGAGATACTACATTTAATCCCCTCGTCTAAATCATTAATGTACAGTGTAAACAGCTGGGGCCCCAGCACAGAACCTTGCGGTACCCCACTAGTCACCGCCTGCCATTCTGAAAAGTACCCATTTACTCCTACTCTTTGCTTCCTGTCTGACAACCAGTTCTCAATCCATGTCAGCACACTACCCCCAATCCCATGTGCTTTAACTTTGCACATTAATCTCTTGTGTGGGACCTTGTCGAAAGCCTTCTGAAAGTCCAAATATACCACATCAACTGGTTCTCCCTAATCCACTCTACTGGAAACATCCTCAAAAAATTCCAGAAGATTTGTCAAGCATGATTTCCCTTTCACAAATACATGCTGACTTGGACCTATCATGTCACCTCTTTCCAAATGCACTGCTATGACATCCTTAATAATTGATTCCATCATCTTACCCACTACCGATGTCAGGCTGACCGGTCTATAATTCCCTGTTTTCTCTCTCCCTCCGTTTTTAAAAAGTGGGGTTACATTGGCTACCCTCCACTCAATAGGAACTGATCCAGAGTCAATGGAATGTTGGAAAATGACTGTCAATGCATCTGCTATTTCTAAGGCCACCTCCTTAAGTACTCTGGGATGCAGTCCATCAGGCCCTGGGGATTTATCGGCCTTCAATCCCATCAATTTCCCCAACACAATTTCCCGACTAATAAGGATTTCCCTCAGTTCCTCCTCCTTACTAGACCCTCTGACCCCTTTTATATCCGGAAGGTTGTTAGTGTCCTCCTTAGTGAATACCGAACCAAAGTACTTGTTCAATTGGTCCGTCATTTCTTTGTTCCCTGTTATGACTTCCCCTGATTCTGACTGCAGGGGACCTACGTTTGTCTTTACTAACCTTTTTCTCTTTACATATCTATAGAAACGTTTGCAATCCGTCTTAATGTTTCCTGCAAGCTTCTTCTTGTACTCCATTTTCCCTGCTCTAATCAAACCCTTTGTCCTCCTCTGCTGAGTTCTAAATTTCTCCCAGTCCCCGGGTTCGCTGCTATTTCTGGCCAATTTGTATGCCATTTCCTTGGCTTTAATACTATCCCTGATTTCCCTTGATAGCCACGGTTGAGCCACCTTCCCTTTTCTTCCCTTTTTTATTTTTATGCCAGACAGGAATGTACAATTGTTGTAGTTCATCCATGCGGTCTCTAAATGTCTGCCATTGCCCATCCACAGTCAACCCCTTAAGTATCATTCGTCAATCTATCCTAGCCAATTCACGTCTCATACCGTCAAAGTTATCCTTCTTTAAGTTCTGGACCATGGTCTCTGAATTAACTGTTTCATTCTCCATCCTAATGCAGAATTCCACCATATTATGGTCACTCTTCCCCAAGGGGCCTCGCACAACGAGATTGCTAATTAATCCTCTCTCATTACACAACACACAGTCTAAGATGGCCTCCCCCCTAGTTGGTTCCTCGACATATTGGTCTAGAAAACCATCCCTTATGCACTCCAGGAAATCCTCCTCCACCTTATTGCTTCCAGTTTGGTTAGCCCAATCTATGTGCATATTAAAGTCACCCATTATAACTGCTGCACCCTTATTGCATGCATCCCTAATTTCCTGATTGATGCCCTCCCCAACATCACTACTACTGTTTGGAGGTCTGTACACAACTCCCACTAACGTTTTTTGCCCTTTGTTGTTCTGCAGCTCTACCCATATAGATTCCAACTGTAAACAACAACAACAAGTTGTATTTATATAGACCTTTAACGTAGTGAAACATCCCAAGGCACTTCACAGGAGTAAAGTGAGATAAGAAATTAGGGCAGGTGACCAAAAGCTTGGTCAAAGAGGTATGTTTTAAGGAGCGTCTTGCATAAGAACATAAGAAATAGGAGCAGGTGTAGGTAATTTGGCCCCTCGAGCCTGCTGCGCCATTCAATAAGATCATGGCTGATCTGATCCTGGCCTCAACTCCACTTCCCGCCCGCTCTCCATAACCCTGGACTCCCTTATCATTCAAAAATCTGTCTATCTCCACCTTAAATATATTCAAAGACCCAGCCTCCACAGTTCTCTGGGGTAGAGAATTTCAAAGATTCACGACCCTCTGAGAGAAAGAGGAAAGAGAGGTAGAGAGGCGGAGGTTTAGGCAGGGAGTTCCAGAGCTTGGGGCCTAGGCCTGGCCACCAATGGTTGAACAATTACAATCAGGGATGCACAGAAGGGCAGAATTAGAGGAGTACAGACATCTAGGGGTGGGGGGGGGCGGGGGTTGTGGGGCCGGAGGAGATTACAGAGATAGGGAGGGGCGAGGCCATTGAGGGATTTGAAAATAAGGATGACAATTTTGAAATCGAGGCGTTGCTTAACCGGAAGCCAGTGTAAGTCAGCGAGCACAGGGGTGATGGGTGACCAGGACTTGGTGCGAGTTAGGACATGGGCAGCCGAATTTGGAATCACCTCTAGTTTACGTAGGGTAGAATATGGGAGGCCAGCCAGGTGTGTGTTGGAATGGGCAAGTCTAGAGGTAACAGAGATATGGATGAGGGCTTCAGCAGCAGATGAGCTGAGGCAAGGGCAGAGATGAGCGATGTTACAGAGGTGGAAATAAGCGGTCTTAGTTATGCTGCAGATATGTGGTTGTGAACAGTCTGGTCCAGTCTCAGACAGAAGTTGGGGAGAGAGATAGAGTCAGTGGCTAGGGATCGGAGTTTGTGGCAGGGCCCAAAAACCTTCGGGGCTTCGGTCTTCCCAATATTCAATTGGAGAAAATTTCTGCTCATCCAGAACTGGATGTCGGACAAGCAGTTTGACAATTTAGAGACCGTGGTGGGGTCGAGAGAAGTGGTAATGAGGTAGAGCTGGGTGTCATCAGCGTCATGTGGAAACTGAGGTAAAGGTAACTGACTGTCACTGACACAGCTTGACATCAGGTTGGCCATTTTATTCCATCCACAGGTGTAATTGTGCAAGTTAAGTTGTTTTTGTGTTGATGAATTCTTCCCACAATTAATTCTGCACAAACAGAAGCTGGCTCGAATTGCGCAACCACTTCCGTTAGAAGCGATCTTGCAATATAAGTAGGGTATTGATGTAAACAGAATAATTTGAAGAAAGGAATATTGATTGCACTGGTGCAAAATGTACATGTATACCTTTCACATTACATAGCCCACCAATGAAATATTACACATACTCTCCCATGTTTTCACCTCAAATATTTTGTAGTTATGACAAATATGCACCATTTTACAGTATATCTCGAGTTAATATTTTCTCCTTCTACCAGTAATGGAGCAATTTGCAAAGTGTTCCATGTTAGTTATCAAGAATTGCTAACATTTCCAGTGGAGATAAATTATGAACAATAGTTCAGGCTGTTCTTTTGCAAGTTCAGTGTAATTGCTGGAAGAGCAAATATAAATTTCAATAACGAGGCTAATGAGAGCTAGAAAGTGGTATTCTCTTTTTCCTTTTATAAATACCCTAACCTGAATTACAATAGACTGTTATATCTACAATTCTCCAACTGAGTATAACAGGTAAGTTTGCTCCCAGGCACCTGCCAATGCCAATCTTGAACCCAAGATGATTTGCCCTCCAGCTTGTTGATCTCTTCCATTTGAGGAAGACCCTAAATTGTATTATCCCTTCATGGGCAGCATGACCAAGATCAGCAAATCAAAGGCTTACCAATTCTTCTGCATTCAGTAAGAGATTGTGGCGTGAAATCATGATCTCTATTGTATATTGACTAGTTGCTTGTTGGTTCCTGGCAGTTTTGCTTTCTCTGACTTGAGATCAAGAGAAAGCAAGAAACACTATAGATGCAAAGCTCTACCAGTATTCACTGTGGTAATAAAAGATCTGTTAAAATGTAAGACTATGTAGTTTTATTAGAAGGAAGGCATGCTTTTTCATTATAGTAGAGGAGATATACTCTGCACCTAGCAAGTGCTATACTTGTCCTGGGATTGTAGGAGGCCAACAATGACCGAAGCATTCTATTCCCTAGCAGTTTTGTATGGGCACCACTATTCTGCTTTAAAAAAAAATTTGTTCGTGGGATGTTGGCGTCGCTGGAAAGACCAGTATTTATTGCCCATCACTAATTGCCCTTGAGAAGATGATGGTGAGCTGCGGCCTTGAACCACTGCAGTCCGTGGTGAAGATGCTCCCTTTGGCCCCAAGTTTCGACATGATTTGCTCCTGATTTTTAGGAGCAACTGGTGCAGAACAGAGTATCTTAGAAATCGGAATTCTCGCCATTTAGTTTGCTCCAGTTCTAGTCAGTTAGAACAGTTTCACTTTGGAACAGAATTATTTTTTCAAAAGGGGGCGTGTCCAGCCACTTACGCCTGTCTTCAAAGTTTCGTCAGTGAAAACTTACTCCAAACTAACTTAGAATGGAGTAAGTGAAGATTTTTGTACGCTCGAAAAAACCTTGTCTACACTTTAGAAAATCAGGCATAGGTTACAATTCAGGCGCAGGGAATGGGGGGGGGAGGGAGTTTAAAGGGAAGTTTACAAACATTAAACACTTCAGTTTTACAAATAAAGAGCCATCATCAATAATAAATGATAAAAACATCAATAAATCAACCAATAAATCAATCAAAAAAAATTAATAAGAAATAATTTTTAAAAAATCAATAAATAAAACATTTTCTACTTACCGACTGCAGCACCGGGAGCCCTCCAACAGCGTGCTGGGATGCCCCCCCCCCCCAGTGTGTCTCTGTCAGTGTCTCTATCTCTCTGTCTGTCTGTGTGTCTCTCATTCTCTGTCTGTCAGTGTCTATGTTTCTGACAGCGAGGAGGGTGGTAGAGGGAGGGATGGGGGAGAAGGGGAGGGGGGAGAAGGGGGAGGAGGAGAAAGGGGGAGGGGGGAAAAGAGATGGGGGAGAAAGGAGATGGGGGGGAAAGGAGATGGGGGGGGTGGAAGGAGATGGGGGGAGGGAGGCTGAACGGGCCGGGCCCGAGACTTCGGGCAGGGCCCAAGACTTCGGGCAGGGCCCGTCCCCAGCACCAGACTTACAGGTAGGTGGCGTTGGGTCGGGTCGGGGGGAGCGCGGGTCGGGGGTGGTGGTGGAAGGGATGTCGGTTCGGTTCGGTCGGGGGGAGGGAGGGAGAAGGAGGTCAGGTCGGGGGGAAGGCGGTCAGGTCGGGTCCAGTCCGGTGGCGGGGGGGGAAGCGGGAGTCGGGTCGGGGGCGGGGGGGGGGGGGGAAGCGGGAGTGGGGTCGGGTCCGGCCCGGGGGCGGGAGCGGGAGTCGGGTCCGGTCCGGAGGCGGGGGGCGGGAAGCGGGAGTCGAGTCGGGTCGGGAGGAAGCAGGAGCTGGGCGTGAGAGGAGCCTTATGCACGCAGCCCCAGTGAGGCCATTCGGCCAGGGCTAGGGGCTGCGTGCTTCGGCCCCTCCCACACAGTTTTGGGCGCCTGGAGCTACTGAACATGTGCGCCCACTGTAGCGCGTATGTGCAGAGGTCCCGGCACTGTTTTCAGCGCAGGGACCTGGCTCCGCCGCCTACAGCTCCTACTGCGCTGAGCTGCAAATGACCTGCAGCGAGCTGGAGAATCTGGAAGTTTTTTTTAGGCGCACTTTGTGGCGTGAAAAACGGGCGTCCAGGTCGGGACTGCGCCGTTCTAGGCGCGGAACGAAACTTGGGCCCATTGTGCTGTTAGGGAGGGAGTTCCAGGATTTTGACCTAGCGACGATGAAGGAACGGCGCTAAATTTCCAAGTCAGGATGGTGTGTGACTTGGAGGTGATGGTGTTCCCATGCGCCTGCTGCCCGAGTCCTTCTAGGTAGTAGAGTTTGCAAGTTTGGGAGGTGCTGCTGAAGAAGCTGTGGCGAGTTGCTGCAGTGCATCTTAATAGATGGTACACAATGTGTGCTGATGGTGGAGGGAGTGAATGTTAATGTTGTTGGATGGGGTGTTAATCAAGCGGCTGCTTTGTCCTGGATGGTGTCGAGCTTCTTGAGTGTTGTTGGAGCTGCACTCATCCAGGCAAGTGGAGAGTATTCCATCACACTCCTGACTTGTGCCTTGTAGATGATGGAAAGGCTTTGGGGAGTCAGGAGGTGAGACACTCGCCGCAGAATACCCAGCCTCTGACCTGCACTTATTGCCACAGTATTTATGTGGCTGATCCAGTTACGTTTCTGGTCAATGGTAACCCCCCCCCCCCAGGATGTTTATGGTGGGGGCTTCTGCTGCTGCAACATTTACTTACATTAATAAAATGCCTTTAATAATGAATGTTTCAAGATGTTTCCCATAAGAATGTAAGGACACCATGTAGGAGAGTTAAGAAAGTTGACCAAAAACATGGTCAAAAAAGTAAGTTTTGATGAGGTGTTGAAAGTGGATAAAAAAGTAGCAAGGAAAGATTTTCAGTGAATGAGTTTCACAGAGTAGGGTTGCAACAGCTGGTGACTGACTGGTGGAGAAGTACAGCATGCACAGGACACCAGAGTCAAGCGACCAATGAGCATGGCCTGGGACTCGACATGGTGTGGGACAAAATGCTGCAACAGTTCTACAGGAGTTAGAGTTTGCGTACAATGGTTTTCAGTGAAGAAAGTTGATTAAAAGTTGAGTCTTGACATAACAAAAGCATAGATAAGGGTTTCAGCAGTAAGTGGGTAAAGTAAAGATGAAGGTAGAAGTAAGTAGTCTTGGTGATGAATAGGATATGGGATTTTAAGCTAAGCTCAGGATCAAATTCGACACTAAAGTTTAGCCGCAACAAGTTGGTAGGGATTTATTTTTGGCAGAAACTGAATATGATGACTTGGATTAATCAGAAAAAGTTCTGGCTAATCCTTGACTTGAATGCAGTCTGACAGCAGAGAGGTTGTACAAGATGGCATAACTTGTTGTAGTCACAGATACAAAGAAACTTTTAGTGAATTTGTCAAAAGGAATTTGAAAAGAGAATTTTAGGAGAGGCGAGCATGGGCCATGTGCAATAAAGGGCCTTAGCAAGGAAAGGAAGGTTAAATACGGGACAGTAGTTGAAGAGGATGAGCTCCTAAACCCTGCACAGTTGCTTCTGGAGCCGGCAGGAGTCTCGGTTGAAAAGATTGGGTTGGTAGACATGAGTATGACCTCCATCAATGAAGGGGAAAAGTTGTTTTAAAAACTGCTGGAAGATGTCTTCACAGGTGGGCTTTTTAAGAACAAAATAACAGGTGTCAGCAATAGAAAACTTTTTATTGGTGCATTCCAACAGGCACAACCTTCTTGAAGCTACTGTTGCAGAGAGTATTTATTTCAAGCCTTAAGCTCATGGTGACCCTGCTCCCCCATTTCTGTGCTCTAACTGGTTGCTAAAAGATCCCAGAAAATTCCTACAATGACTCGTTCTCCAATTTTTTCCTACCTGGATTAGCACCTCCCCCAGAGTGCTCATCTACTTTCAAGTAATGTCCAGAGCTTACTATAATTGAACATTGAAAAGTGACTTTGGAAGGAAATTACAGGCAGGTCCATCTGTGGCACATAACCTAGCTATTGAACTACCCAAATATGATGTCATTTAACTATTCTATTAAATCAATTATTTTTCAGTGGTTTACTTAGGAATTTAATAACATGTCAAGTATAGTGGACCATGTACTATATTGTAAATACATTCAGTTTGCATCATTACAATTACAGCAGTAATAAAAAGTTAAGCTCCCCTGATGATGCAGCAGATTTTCTGTCCTCTTTCACCCAAACACATCACAGCAATGCATTTATGTTGCACTTTTAATATTGAAAAAGGTCCCAATGGACTTCACAAATAAAAAGTAGGTGGGTAGAGTAAGGGAGTTCTCAATATTTATCCCTCACTCAACATCCTCAAAAAAACAGATTATCTGCTCGTTATTACATTGGTGTTTGTGGGAACTTACTGTGCGCAAATTGACATTTACTGCATTACAACAGTGACTACAGGTTGGCTGTAAAGCACTTTGGGACATCCTGAAGTCGTGAAAGACATTATATAAATACAAGTCTTTCATTTATGATTATGCTTGTGTTAAGTTAAACATGAGCTTTCTTGGGAAAGTGAGTGCTTACAATACAATAAGACTGGAGTTTCAGCAGTGATAGATAAAACATTCTCTGGCTATCTGTCCTTGAGGCTTTACAGAACAAAAGCTCTTACTGTTTGAAGCCATTGTATGACATTTATAATATGTTATCTGGTTCCAAACAGAGTGCAATCTACTGGAGACTTTGACTTACTCATGAATTTTAGCCTCTCTTAAATATACAAGAAGAGCTTTGTGCTCTTAATTATGAAATAGTTTATCCTTTTTTCAACAGGATCCATCTGCTTGGATGCTGTGAATCTCTAAAAGAGATTGCTCCAATCTTCCCCACAATAATACAGCACATTGTAAGTCTGTTGATACAATATAAAATCAATCTAATGATGCAATGTACATATATATATTGTTGCTAATGTATGCAGTCTGCATATCCAACAATTCTCAAAGGCAATAATAACACATTGGATAGTTTGAGTCTTCGTAACTGCTGGTCTACATATTTCATTCATTCCCAGCAGATTCAAACTGCAAAGTAAATTGGCTAGTTAATTTGCCTTATTGCACCGATTTTTTTTGTACTTTAAGTGATATTGCCTTGGGTGCACTTCCAGTCCTGTGTTCTGTTCGGATGTTAGTAAGTTGAAGATGTTATTACTCCTTTCAGTCTGTAAGCTCTAACAGTATGAGTTGTGATTGGGTGTAGCTCCAAAATTGTAGGTATATCAGCCAAGAGTATTTTCCTTTTTTTTAAATCAAGCTAGTAATAGAAAAACAATTCTTAGCAATTTCCACATTATCCAAAGTACACCTTCATATCATTTGTCAATTTTGAGGAGTACAGCTTCATGCAAGGTCCTCCATAATACCACGCTTCTTGTTACAACTCAGGGGACAAGCAGTCACTTACTTTGAGGATCTCCCAATATAGTGATATCCAATACAATAATGTGTTGACTGTACTGATGCTGACTGGGAAGAATTACATCACCTACACTCCATGTCTTCCCAAAGAGTCCTGATTTGAGTTTGAGGAATTCACAGGTGTGAATCCTGCCTGTACCCTGGCATAACACTCTGGGGCCGAAATTCACCCCCGCCCGAAACAGGTCACACCTTCCGCTTTTGAAGTGATTTCTCCGCCGCGTCGGATGAGGTCGCCTCTTGTGTGAAATTCAGCTCTGTAGTTTTTTTTAAAGCGGACCATAAGTCTGTCATAATGGAGGCGGAGGTGGGGTGATAAGTACTCTAGAGGAGCGGACGTGAAGATGGGACGGAGTCTCCACTGCTGTCAATCAATAGCAGAGTGGTGATGACGTCATTATGCATGTGTGTCACCACGTCTCTCCTCTTCACTTAAAGGGGAGAGAAGCAGTAATTCTTTAGGTTTGGTCCACTGGGTCACCAGGGAGGATTTCGGCCGGGCCAACGGTCTGGCACCCAAGATGGGGTGCCAGGCTGCCTGTTTGCAGCCCGGCCGAACCCGGGGAGCACAATTATCTGGCTGACCTGGAAGTCGGCCGGCAAAAAGAAAATGGCAGCGGCAGTGGGCCCTTGCCTTTAATGGCCGCCATGCAGCCAAGTCCCACACACAGAAGACAAGGTGCACCGACAGAAAAAGCTGCCGGGGGAACCGCTCGGCAGATCAAGGATTTTTACGGCTGAATTTGGCTGGAGGTGCGGGAGATTGACGGTGCGTGCTTTGATCACGCACTTAGGACTTGTCAACAACAGCGGGGCGGAAGTGGGGATCACCAGAAAAATCCCCGAGCTGAATTTCGCTGGCGGTGGCCATTGGACTGGAAGTCAGCAGCCACTGGACTCCGTCGCTTGGCCGCTGCTTTCCGGCGGTAATTGGCCTTTTTAGGGAGCTGAATTTCGGCCCCTCTGTGTCTGGACCATAATGGAGTGCCATTACTAATCGGAAAACATGGATTTTGTTTAGTACATTTATACCAGCTGTTGCTTAGCCTGAAGAAAATGTAACTTTATGATAACTGAAGTTTCAAATGCTATCACAGGAATTTTAGTAATCAATTTTAGGCTGTCACAGTTTCTTATTTTCATGCTGGCATCGCTAAGTGTTAACAGGCATTCCCTCACAGAAAAGGGGGCGCGGGGGAAAGTAGAGGACTGATAATTCTATTAAATAGATGTGGCGCCGTTCTCTTGCTGGGACAGCCCCACCTCCTACTGGCAGCCAGACAAGTGGAAATGCGCTGAATCCCAGGTTGGTGAACATTCCATAGTGGGGCAAGCCATATCAGTAGATCTAGAGGCAGCTTTAGAATTAACTGTACTGGCCCATAGTTGTAGAGTGGTGGGCTGTAACTCATCCACAGGCTGTATTCTAGACACCATTGCTAGAAAGAACCTCTGTATAATGTACTTCAAATGCAAAATATATTGCAGGTCTGTTTTAAATGCATTTTATATTACATAAATTATATAGAAACTTTATTTTGTAAAGAAGCAAAGAACTTGCATTTATTTAGTGCCTTTTCATAACCTCAACTACCCAAAACGCTTTATAGCCAATAAAGTACTTTTGAAGTGCTTATGAATTTTTGTCACTACAAAGTATCGGCTGAAAATATACAGATTATCCGTTTTTGCGCATATCATTCTGCAGTTTAACAGTATTAATTCACTTGTAATGTAGGAAATGCGGCAGCCAATTTGGCAGTGTGATAATGACCAGATAATCTGTTTTAGTGATATTGATTGAGGGATAAATATTGGTCTGGGTCACTGGGAAGAACTCCCTGCACCTCTTCGAAAAGTGCTACAGAATCTTTACATCTGCCTGAGAGGGCAAACAGGATCTCTGTTTAAGATCTCAGCCAAAAGATGGAACCTCCAACAGTGCAGCAGTTCCTCAGTACTGTGCTGGAATATCAGCGTGGATTATTGTCTTAAGTCTCTGGAGTGGGGCTTGAACCCACAATCTTCTGACTCTGAGGCAAGAGTGCTACTACTGAGGCGAGAGACACCTTGTATCCTGAAGCTGTGATGCAACCTGATGAGGATTGAATCTGATATCTTCCTGGTTTATATAACTCAGTACTACACCACATGACACAGTAATTGTAAACAATTGGGAGAGCCCAGCCAATTTTTGATCAAGAACATTGCTGAAATTTTATCACTTTACAAAATATCTACTGAAAATATTCAGATTGTCAGTTTTCGTGCATATCATTCCTCAGTTTAACAGTATTCTTTCATGCTGCAATTTTCACTTTCTTTGGAAAGTCATAATATATTATGCCGACTAATTACATATACTAACAATAAATAGTTGTTTAAAAAATCATTCTGGTCCCAGCAAATTGTAACCATCACAAAATTTATGGCATTGTAAAATTAAGATACATCAGTCCTAAAATTTTTGCCCTGCACAAACTTGGTATAGGTAATAGGTAGAGTGCAGCTGTATTCCCAGGAGCAAAACACTTCCAATGTAGCTCTGTGTAAACTATGCTCACTATATAGATTCTGTCATAATTCCTGGTAGTACCTAAAATTTCAAGGAATTTGTTGGAATGCCTTAATAACATAAGCTTTCTCGGAATCGTTAAATGGAAGTCAAATTGCTTACTTCACAATCTCAACTGACTGGTAAACTTAATCCTTGAAGAGTTATTAAGTAGTGCACACATGTTTTTATATTCCCGCCACCCCTTCAGCCTTATTCAGCCGTTGAGGATGCAGATGTGTTCTATTCCCAGTCCAATGCCTCTTGCAGCTGGTTATCAGTGAGTAGCCAGTTCTGATACTTCCCTCAAGTTTTTCCTATTCTTTCTCTCCCTCTCTCCCTCTCTCTTCCCCCCCCCCTCCCCCGCTATGCCCCCAAATCTCTGGAACTAAATGCAGTCAAATTTCAACCTGTAGCTGTTGTGCTCTGTAGGATTGAGCCTTGGTGCATGAACAACTATTGGCACCATGTTGTTCCAAATTTTATTTTTGAGAAGGAAACCAAAAGAGGGACATTTAGTGTACTATGTTAAAGGCGTAATATAAATACAAGTTGTTGTTGTAGTAATTTTATCACTTAAAATATGCTTATGTATCTCACGTGTGTGTAGCGAAAAGATGTGTTTACAAGCTGTACAACTTGGGACCAGTGGCTTACCAAAGAATAACCCACTTAGGACTCTTGACTCTAATTCGCAAGTATCTGTGGTTTTTGTGGTCTTTTTACTGCACACACGTGAGATACATAAGCATATTTTAAGTGATAACGTGACTACAACAACAACTTATATTTATATCGTCAATTCATCTATCTTGTTACGAATGTGTGCATTGAGAGCTTTTAAATTTGATTTTTTTTGACTCCACTTTCTGATACACTTTTATGTTTTTCCATTCTGTCCCTTCCTGTCACGCTCTGGTTTTCATTTCCTCCAGTGCCACCCTGCTCTATTGCTTTCTCCTTATTCTTTGACTTTTTGGAGACAAATTGGTCACATCATTTAAATAGATACAAATGGGTATGATCTGATAGCCATTACAGAGATGTGGTTGCAAGGTTACCAAAGATGGGAACTAAATATTCAGGGGTATTTGACAATTCAGAAGGGCAGACAGAAAGGCAAAGGAGGTGGGGTAGCTCTGCTAATAAAGGATGAGATCACTGCATTAGTGAGAAACGATATTGGCTCTGAAGATCAAGATGTTGAATCAGTTTGGGTGGAGATAAGGAATAATAAGGGGAGAAAGTCACTGGTGGGCATTGTCTATAGGCCCCCTAATAATAGCTACATTGTTGGACGGAGTGTAAATCAAGAAATAATGGAGGCTTGTAAAAAAAAAAAGGAACGGCAATAATCATGGCCGATTTTAACCTTCATATTGATTGGACAAATCAAATTGGCCAGAGTAGCTTTGAGGAAGAGTTCATAGAGTGTATCTGGGGTAATTTCCTTGACCAGTATGCTGCGGAACCAACCAGGGAGCAGGCTATCTTAGCTCTGATACTGTGTAATGAGACAAGATTAATAAACGATCTCCTAGTAAAGGATCCTCTAGGAATGAGTGACCATAGCATTGTTGAATTTCAAATTCAGTTGGAGGGTGAGAAAGTTGGATCTCACACCAATGTTCTAAGCTTAAACAAAGGAGACTACAAAGGTATGAAGGCAGAGTTGGCTAAAGTGGACTGGGAAAATAGATTAATGTGTGGGACGGTTGATGAGCAGTGGCAGACATTTAAGGAGATATTTCATAACTATCAACAAAAATATATTCCAATGAGAAGGAAAGACTAAGAGAAGGGATAACATCTAGAAATGGATAACTAAGGAAATAAGGGATGGTATCAAATTGAAAACAAGGACATACAAAGTGGCCAAGACTATTGGGAGGCCAGAAGATTGGGAAACATTTAAAAGCCAGCAAAGAACGACTAAAAAAAAATAAAGAGAGAAAAGATAGATTATGAAAGCAAACTAGCACAAAATATAAAAACTAATAGTAAGAATTTCTACAGGTACATAAAAAGGAAAAGAGTGGCTAAAGAAAATGTTGATCCCTTAGAGGATGAGACTGGGGAATTAATAATGGGGAATATGGCAGAGACTTTGAACAAATATTTTGTATCGGTCTTCACGGTAGAAGACACTAAAAACATCCCAATATGGATAATCAAGGGTCTATAGGGAGGGAGAAACTTAATTCAATCACCATCACTAAAGAAGTAGTACTCGGTAAAATAATGGGACTAAAGGCGGACAAGTTCCCTGGACCTGATGGCTTGCATCCTAGGGTCTTAAAAGAAGTGGCTGCAGAGATATTGGATTCTGGGTTGGCCCCAGCAGATTGAAAAACCCCAAATGTAACGCCCCTATTTAAAAAAAGAGGCAGACAGAAAGCAGGAAACTATAGACCAGTCAGCCTAACATTTGTCATTGGGAAAATGCTGTAGTCCATTATTAAGGGGTTCACGTTTACATTCCGAAATCTCTTCTTATTTACATATTTATAGAAACATTTACAATCTGTTTTTATGTCTCTTGCTGATTTACTCTCATATTTCTTTCTCCTTATCAATTTCTTGGTCCTCCATTGCTGAATTCTAAAATCCTCCCAATCCTCAGGCTTACTACTCTTTTTGGCAACATTATAATCCTCTTCTTTTGATCAAATACTATCTTTAATTTCTCTTAGCAATGGTTGGACCACTTTTCCTGTGGGATTTTTGCCTGCCTAAAAAACATTACAGTATTAATGATTCCTTGTTTGATGAGCGTTATCAGACATCAGCCCCCTACATTGGCTTTTTACAAATGTTAGCCTATGTCCTTTTGTTCCCCTATCCAGAATAGTGCTGTGGATTTGCCTAAAGCCTTTTCCTGCATTGACAAACCCAAAGTTGATTGCCTCCTTTCCAGCGTAGGCTTTGGTATTTGCATAGATTTAGCCCGGTAGCTACAATCCATACTAAAAGACTTGGCAACAGACTGGCGATTCTTTGCATCCCCTTTGGGCAACTGTGACCAGCACCAATAATGTGAAAGAGCAGCTCTATGAAGATCTCTCCAACATCATCAAATCAACGTCAAGAAATGACAAACTAATAATCCTTGGTATTTTATTGCTTGTTCAGCTGCGATTATACCTGAGAAAAAATAATTGGATGCCAAGAAATTGACTGCGAAAACTCCAATAGCATTCTCCTCCTGGACACCTGCATGGAATACCAGCTAATCAACACCATGTTTTAACATGCCAGCGAGTACAGGAACACCTGGATCAGTCTTTGTTCTGGCCACAAGCACCTGATTTTCTGTTGCTGTGTGCCGTTGCAGCATTGATATGATCACCCATGCAATGCGTGGTGCTAGTTGCTGGTCTGACCACCGGATAGTGAGGTGTACTATAAAAGTGATCATTCAGCCAAAACAACTCCGGCATCAGTTAGGGCCCGCTGGAAGGAACACTTAGAAGATTTCCTCAACCGAGACTCTGCCTTTGACTCGAGTTCTCGACTCCATTCCGCAGCATGCTACCCGCCACCACCTCAGTGAGACCCCAACACTGCATGAGATAGAAAAGGCCATAAGACAGCTAAAAAAACAACAAGGCTACAGGAGCGGATGGAATCCTTGCTGAGGCACTGAAGTATGGCGGAGAGGCACTATTGGTGTGAATACACAACCTCATCTTTCTCATCTGAAGGGAGGAGAGCATGCTGGGATATCTTAGAGATGCAGTGATCGTTAGCATCTTTAAAAAAAAGGGGACGTCCAACTGCGGCAACTACAGAGGAATCTCCCTGCTAGAGTCCTCCTCAATCGTCTTCTCCCCATGGCCGAGGAGCTCTTCCCAGAGTCGCAGTGTGGATTTCGTCCCCTCCGGGGCACAACGGACATGATTTTTGCAGCGCGACAGCTGCAGAAAAAATGCAGGGAACAGCGCCAGCCCTTATACATGGCCGCCTTCGACCTTACAAAGGCCTTTGACACTGTCAGCCACGAGGGTCTATGGAGCGTCCTCCTCCGTTTCAGATGCCCCCAAAAGTACGTCACCATACTCTGTCTGCTCCACAACGACATGCAAGCCGTGATCCTTACCAACGGATCCATCACAGACCCAATTCATGTCCGGACCGGGATCAAGCAGGGCTGCTCTTCACAATCTTCCTCGTTGCCATGCTCCACCTCACAGTTGATAAGCTCCCCACTGGATTGGAGCTTAAACTACAGAACTAATGGGAAGCTGTTCAATCTTGGTCGTCTCCAGGCCAGGACCAAGACCACTCTAACCTCTGTCATCGAGCTACAGTATGCGGACGATGCCTGCGACTGTGCACACACAGAGGCTGAACTCTAGGACATAGTCGACGTATTTACCGAGGCGTATGAAAGCATGGGCCTTAAGCTAAACATTAGTAAGACAAAGGTCCTACACCAGCCTGTCCGTGCCGCACAGCACTGCCCCCCAAACATCAAGATCCACGGCGTGACCCTGGACAACATGGACCACTTCCCCTATCTCGGGAACCTCCTGTCAACAAGAGCAGGCATTGATGATGAGATCCAACACTGCCTCCAGCGCGCCAATGCAGCCTTCGGCTGCCTGAGGAAAAGAGTGTTTGAAGATCAGTCCCTCAAACCTGTCATCAAACTTGTGGTCTACAGGGCCGTAGTAATACCCGCCCTCCTGTATGGCTCAGAGACGTGGACCATGTACAGTAGACACCTCAAGTCGCTGGAGAAATACCACTAGCGATGTCTCCGCAAGACCCTGCAAATCCCCTGGGAGGACAGACACACAAACATTAGCGTCCTCGTCCAGGCCAACATCCCCAGCATTGAATCACAGACCACACTTAATCAGCTCCGCTGGGCAGGCCACATAGTTCGCATGCCAGACATGAGACTCCCAAAGCAAGCGCTCTACTTGGAACTCGTCCATGGCAAACGAGCCAAAGGCACGCAGAGGAAACGTTACAAGGACACCCTCAAAGCCTCCCTGATCAAGTGCGACATCCCCACTGACACCTGGGAGTCCCTGGCCATAGACGTCCCTAAGTGGAGGAAGTGCATTCGGAGGGCGCTGAGCTCCTCGAGTATCGTCGCCGAGAGCATGCAAGAATCAAGCGCAGGCAGCGGAAGGAGCGTGCGGCAAACCAAGCTCCCTGCCCACCCTTTCCCTCAACGACTATCTGTCCCACCTGTGACACAAACTGTGGTTCTTGTATTGGACTGTACAGCCACCGAAGAACTCATGTTAAAAGTGGAAGCAAGTCTTCCTTGATCCGAGCGACTGTCTATGATGAGCCAGAGAGGATTGGAAAATGATGGTCAGAGCCTCTGCTATTTCCTTTTTTGCTTCTCTTAACAGCCTGGGATACATTTCATCCGGGCCTGGGGATTTATCCACTTTCAAAGCTGCTAAGCCCCTTAATAATTCCTCTCTCACTGTTTGTCTCGTCTAATATTTCACACTCCTCCCTCATTGCAAAGTCTGCATCGCCTCTCTTTTGTGAAAACAGATGCGAAGTATTCTTTAAGAATCATACCCATGTCTTCTCCCTGCACACACACATTTCCTTTATGGTCTCTTAATAGGCCCCACTCTTTCTCAAGTTATCTTCTTGCTCTTAATGTATTTATAAAACATCTTTGGGTTTTCCCTGATTTTACTTGCCAACATTCTTTCATGCACTCTCTTTGCCTTCCTGATATCTTTTTTAATTGCACCCCTGCACTTCTAATACTCCTCTAGAGTTTCTGCAGTATTGAGTTCTCTATCTGTCATAAGCTTCACTTTTTTTCTTTATCTTACCCTGTTTGTCCCTTGACATCCAGGAGGCTCTAGATTTGTTAGCCCCATCCTTTTTCTTAAAGGGAACATAAGAATATAAGAAATAGGAACAGGAGTAGGCCATACGGCCCCTCGAGCCTGCTCCACCATTCAATAAGATCATGGCTGATCTGATCATGGACTCAGCTTCAGTTCCCTGCTCCTTATCCACTTATCATTTAAGAAACTGTCTATTTCTTTCTTAAATTTATTCAATGTCCCAGCCTTCCACAGCTCTCTGAAGCAGCAAATTCCACAGATTTACAACCTTCTGAGAAGAAATTACTCCTCATCTCTGTTTTAAATGGGCGGCCCCTTATTCTAAGATCATGCCCCCTAGTTCTAGTCTCCCCCATCAGTGGAAACATCCTCTCTGCATCCACATTGTCAAGCTCCCTCATAATCTTATACGTTTCGCTAAGATCACCTCTCATTCTTCTGAATTCCAATGAGCAGAGGCCCAACCTACTCAACCTTTCCTCATAAGTCAACCCACTCATACCCGGAATCAACCTAGTGAACCTTCTCTAAACTGCCTCCAAAGCAAGTATATCCTTTCGTAAATATGGAAACCAAAACTGCATACAGTATTCCAGGTGTAGCCTTACCAATACCTTGTATAGCTGTAGCAAGACTTCCCTGCTTTTATACTCCATTCCCTTTGCAATAAAGGTCAAGATGCCATTGGCCTTCCTGATCACTTGTTGTACCTGCATACTATCCTTTTGTGTTTCATGCACGAGTATCCCCAGATCCCGCTGTACTGCAGCACTTTGCAATCTTTCTCCATTTAAATAATAACTTGCTCTTTGATTCTTTTCTGCCAAAGTGCATGACCTCGCACTTTCCAACATTATACTCCATCTGCCAAATTTTTGCCCACTCACTTATCCTGTCTATCTCCTTTTGCAGATTTTTTGTGCCTCCTCACCCATTGTTTTTCCTCCCATTTTTGCATACTTGCTCTTTACCCTCAATATCACCTCCTTGAATGCATCCTACTGCTCTGACATTGATTTACCATCAAGTAGCCGTTTCAAACCCACGTTGGCCAACTCCCATCTCAGCTCAGCAAAATTGGCTCAACAAACAGTACCATGAGCTCTGGCTCTTTGAACTGGCTTTCAGAAAGTGTGAAAAAGAGGCTGAGTTTCTTTTTCTACCCTGGACACCTATCCATGATTATCCAGTTAGAAGCTTAAAGTTACTATGTAGGAAATTTGAAGCAGAAATCAGTATTCTGTTTATTTGTGGCATGGAGTTTTGGTTACCCGATGTGCTGATCTACCCTACCACTCTAGTGGCTGTTGTGATGCAAAAATGATGGGCTTGTTTTCCATCAGAAAGGAAGTAATATGTGTATTATGTGGTATAATAATATATATTGGATAACTAAATGGCTGGCATTGAGTTGCAAGGATGTGTAAAACAAACAGCAAAACTGGAGTGGAATTCCTGCTGAATGAAAAGATTGAATTACCACTTTAAGCTTGCTGCCAGCTACTTGTTGACATTATGTAATATCTTTGTTTCTTAAGTAACATTTCTGTCTATTTTTGGCATTATCTTGTGAGTATGTGGAGTACGGCCAGGGTGAAACAAGGGTAGCAGAGGTGATAGTGTTGTAAAACCTGAAGGTATCATCAGCAGCACCAGCACCACCACCGTCACTGCAGAGCGCTTGCTTTGGGCATGCGAACTATGTGGCCTGCCCAGTGGAGCTGATCAAGTGTGGTCAGTGCTTCAATACTGGGGATGTTGGCCTGGACGAGGGCGCTAATGTTTGTGCGTTTGTCCTCCCAGGGCATTTGTAGAACCTTGCGGCGACATCATTGGTGGTATTTCTCCAGAAACTTGAGGTGTCTACTGTACATGGTCCAAATCTCTGAGCCATATAAAAGAGTTACTGTCATTGTCATTTCTGAGCCATATAAAAGAGTTACTGTCATTGTCAGTGTCCTTATTCTAAAGGTAATTAACGGCAATAACTTTATGTTTATAGCAATCATTTCGATTTTGTGTGCATTTAAATGGTGAGTGAGTGCGTGACATGTTGATTTGGAGGCGTTGCTGACTCTGATCACGAGGACCCTGAATAAGCATCCATGAAGAGAAAAAACTTAAAGAGCTGTACTTAAGTTTGAATTCATTGTTTTCTCAGCTCATAATGTTCAGCCATGAACTCATTGAATGGCGGTGCAGGCTCGAAGGGCTGAATGGCCTACTCCTGCACCTATTTTCTATGTTTCTATGTTTCTATCCCCAATCCCCATTCAATATCCATGCACTTGAGGATCACGACACCAGTGTTGAGCTGACTAGTAAGCTGGAGGAAAGTCTTGGAATCAAGCGAGCTAGCGAGTCAACATATCTGAGCAACAAATAAATGATAATTGAAAGCTTGGGGACAAACTTCAAGAAAGATGTATACAGCACCACCACCGAACTATTGGTTCTGTTAAACATTACAAAACAAAATTGGTTTGATGACAACAATGAGGAAATCAGACTGCTTCTGGCCTCTTATACATCATAGGCAGTCCCTCGGAATCGAGGAAGACTTGCTTCCACTCCCAAAGTGAGTTCTTTGATGGCTGAACAGTCCGATACGAGAGCCACAGACCCTGTTACAGGTGGGACAGACATTCGTCGAGGGAAGGGGTGGATGGGGCTGGTTTGCCGCGCGCTCTTTCCGCTGCCTGCGCTTGTCCTCTTCATGCTCTTTGCGTTGAGACTTGAAGAGCTCAATGCCCTCCCAGATGCACTTTCTGCACCTTGGGCGGTCTTCGGCTTACCTCTCCTGGATTAATGACAATAGCTGTTTGATGTAGAAAGCTGCATACTAGCACTTAAAACAGCAAGCTCAAATGAAGCTTCACTCTATGAAAGAAAAATGGAGGAAGATGAAAGCTGAGGTACTGCAATCAGCTGCTGACCAAAAGAACATGAAGCATTTCTGTGACGAGCTAAAAACTGTGTATGGACTGAAAATCAAGTCGCACTGTCTCCATGTTGAGTGAAGATAGCACAAAGTTGCTCACTGGCCAAGCAGAAATCTTGCAATGCTGCGCAGCCACTTCAACTGTCACAACATACTGGAACTACATGTGTAAGACCAGCATTCCATCCCACCTGACGTGGTTGCTAGTTCACTACTATAATGTCCTGTGGCTTGCTAGTTCACTACTATAATGACCTCTGGGTTGCTAGTTCGGCTGACTTCAAAAATTCGTCACCATCCTCCGCCTGCTTCACGTTGACATGCAAGCTGTGATTCTTACCAACGGATCCACCACAGACACAATACAAGTGCAGACCGGGGTCAAGCAAGGCTGTGTCATTGCACCAATGCTCTTCTCAATCTTCCTTGCTGCAATGCTTCATCTCACCCTTAACAAGCTCCCTGCTGGAGTGGAGTTAATCTACAGGACAAGCGGGAAATTCTTCAACCTCCAACGCCTCCAGTCCAGATCCAAGGTTGCTCCAACCTCTATCATTGAATTACAGTATGCAGATGACGTTTGCATTTGTGCACACTCGGAGTCCGAACTCCAAGCCATCGTTGACACCTTCACTGATGCATACCAGAGTCTGGTCCTCACATTAGACATCAGTAAGACAAAAGTTCTCTGCCAACCTGCCCCTGCCACACAGTACTGCCCTCTGGTTATCAAGATCCACGATCCACGATCTTGGACCTTGGACAATGTGGACCACTTCCCATACCTTGGGAGCCTACTATTAGCAGCGGCAGACATCGATGGCTAAGTCCAACACTGCCTTCAGTGTGCTAGTGTTGCCTTCGGCCGCCTGAAAAAAAGTATTCGAAGACCAGGATCTCAAATCTGGCACCGAGCTCATGGTCTACGGAGCAGTAGTGATACCTGCCCTCCTATATACTTCAGAGACATGGATTATGTACAGTAGGCACCTCAAAGCACTGGAGAAATACCACCAACGCTGTCTCCGCAAAATCATGCAAATTCATTGGCAGGATAGGCGCACCAACGTCAGCGTTCTCTCTCAGGCCAATATCCTGACCACGCTCGATCAGCGTGGGCCATATTGTCCGCATGCTCAATGCTAGACTCCCAAAACAAACACTCTACTCTGAGCTATGTCATGGCAGGCGAGCCCCAAGAGGACAGAGAAAACGCTTCAAGGACACCCTGAAAGCCTCCTTGACAAAATGCAACATCCCCACCAACTCTTGGGAATCCCTGGCCCACGACCACTCAAAGTGGAGGAGGAGGATCCAAGAAGGCATCGAACACTTCGAGTCTCTTCGCTGGGAGCACGCCGAAGCCAAGTACAAAAAGCGGAAGGAGAGTACGACAAATCAAGCACCCCACCCACCTGTCCCTCCAACCACTGTTTGCCCCACCTGTGACAGACTGTAGATCCCGCATTGGTCTCATCACTCACCTCAGAACTCATTTTAGTGTGGAAGCAAGTCATCCTCGACTCCGGGGAACTGCCTAAGAAGAAAAAGATAATGACCTCTGGGTTGCTGGTTTGCTACTTTAACCACAAGGGGCTATCCTGGTAATCTCTCAAACCTCTTCGCAACCAGCTACAGGGAACATTGACAGTAATTTAAAAGCACGTACTCTCCCTCACTGCAGAGGTAGGTGGACCAAGGATAGATGCATTTATACAAAACTTTACACAGAAAAATATTTATTAAAAAGCTTTGATTGAGGAGCTGGTAAATAGATGGCCAATGCAAATAACTGCCAGAGCAGTAGTTGCCAACCACAGTCCAGAAAATGTTTTTTCTGACTTAGTTTTGTTTTGACTCGTTTGCCTCAGTATGTGGAAAGTGATGGGCTGAGGACTGATGGTTAAAGCTGTGTTGCAATACTATACTTGTTCGGAGGCTTGTATTATGTTGGCAGCTAAGTGTAGTGATCAGGAAACATATGTGATTGAGAGACAGGATGCAAAAACAGGAACAGGTAGAGTGGTCAGAGGAAGATGTGGGAAGGTCTATGCTGTGGTCATCCAGAGTGCAACTGGAAATGTGCCTGCCTGGTAGAGTGATAGGCTTGTGCTGTAATAGTAAAAATTAGTTGTAAGAGAAGCAGCACTTCTCAAGCCACAGTGTGATCTACCTCCCTCTTGAAGGGTAGGGTTGTAATTGTGCTTTTTATTCATTAAATTACTGTGAAAAATCTGGTAAGTTTCCACTCAACTTGAAAATGAATCTCTCAGGACAAGTTCAATGTCAGGCCAGATCTACTGTTGGCATCCTATCAACCAGTGCTGTATTTTTTTAATCCTATGATATTTTGGAAATACTAGCTATTGCTGTAGCATTACAGGATCTATCACCTGGAAATCCTGTGTGTAAAGCCCGATGTTTGTTCTCACCAGTCCTTGCATAATGGAGGTTTCTGGCTGACCACACAAGATCTTCAAAGTCACTTAATATCGTCCCAATCAGCCGCATGCATGTTAACTGTCTGCACTTGACAGGCACAGTCAGTGTTTAGGGGCCACAATCTGTATTGGTGGAAGAAAATCACAGATCAGGCGCCTCCTTCCTCATTGCTGCCCTAGAGCTTGTACCCAAGCTCTTTACTGCTGGTATAACTGATTCCCACTGTTCCATATTATCATTAGATCAGATTTGACAGGAGTCACTTACAACAGCAATTGAGTAGGAGCTCCAGAAAATGGGTGGATGAGTGGAGAAGCCAGGATTAGTACTTTTAAGGAGGTAGGAAGAATTTAAAATGCTTTATGCGAGCAGGAGTACTGTTTTTGTGAGGGGCAAGAGGAGATGGTTAGAATCATAGAATGTTTACAGCACAGTAGGAGGCTATTCGGCCTGTCGAGCCCGTGTCGGCTCTCTGCAAGAGCACTTCAGCTCCCTTTCCCTAGCCCTGCAAATTTTTTTCTTTCAGGTACTTATCCAATTCCCTCTTGAAAACCACGATTGAGTTTGCCTCTTCACCCTTTCAGGCAGTGCATTCAGATCCTAACCACTCACTGTAAAAAAAAAAAAAAGTTTTTACTCATGTCGCCTTTGGTTCTTTTGCCAATCACCTTGAATCCGTGTCCTCTGGTTCTCAACCCTTCCGCCAGTGGCTACTTTGCCTAGACCCCTCAAGATTTTGAATACCTATATCAAATCTCCTCAACCTTCTCTGCTATAAGGAGAACAACCCCAGCTTCTCCAGTCTATCCACATAACTCAAGTTCCTAATCCTTGGAATCATTCTCGTAAATCTTTTCTGCACCCTCTCTAAGGCTCTCACATTCTTCCTAAAGTGTGGTGCGCAGAATTGGACACAGTACTCCAGTTGAGGTCTATTGCGTTCCTAACACAGATGAGACTGCACACAGGGAGGTTAAAGTAACAGTGACCTCAGTCTTTATTAAGACACTCCAGAGCGAGCAACAGGCCTTAGGGGCCGGCTTATATACAGCGCTCCCCGCTCCCCGCCCCCCCGCAAAGTCAAAGTGAAAACTATTTACAAGGTGAGGCGGTCGGGAGCCTTTCTTTCCCTGGTGGACCGCCTCAGTACAAATATCTGTTCTGGTGTATTGGCTGTGCCTTCGCTGGGCTGACGTGTTGTTGGCCCTGCAGGGCTGCTAGGTGAGCCTGGCCTTGCTGGGCTGTTGGGCGTGATGGGTTCAACTTTTTGGTCCGGGGTGCTGTCGTTGATCCTTTGGGTGTGTGATGTGGGCTCGAAAAAGGTGGTGTCTGCTGTGGGTTGTTCAGGGCAGTCTGTGAACCGCAGCCTCGTTCGGTCCAGGTGCTTTCTGCAAATTTGTCCATTGTCTAGTTTGACTACAAACACGCTACTCCCTTCTTTAGCTATCACCGTGCCCACGATCCACTTGGGACCATGTCCATAGTTTAGCACATATACAGGGTCATTCAGATCAATTTCCCGTGACACAGTGGCGCGACCATCGTTTACATTTTGTTGCTGCTGCCTGCTCTCTACCTGATCATGCAGGTTGGGGTGAACCAGCAAGAGTCTGGTTTTAAGTGTCCTTTTCATGAGTAGCTCAGCCGGGAGCACCCCTGTTAGCGAGTGGGGTCTCGTGCGGTAGCTGAGCAGTACTCGGGACAGGTGGGTTTGGAGTGAGCCTTCTGTGACTCGTTTAAGGCTCTTTGATTATTTGTACTGCCCATTGGAGGCTGGTTTAAACAGGGCCGAGGTGACATGTTTGATCCCATTGCGGGTCATGAATTCTTTAAATTCGGCACTGGTGAAACATGGCTCGTTGTCACTGACCAGTACGTCAGGCAGGCCGTGTGTGGCAAACATGACCCTCAGGCTTTCAATGGTGGCAGTGGCGGTGCTTCTCGACATTATTTCACATTCAATCCATTTTGAAAAAGCATCCACCACCACCAGGAACATTTTACCGAGAAACAGACCCGCATAGTCGACATGGATCCTCGACCATGGTCTGGAGGGCCAGGACCACAAACTTAGTGGTGCCTCTCTGGGCACATTGCTCAGCTGAGCACACACGCTGCATTGCCGTACACAGGACTAATCAGAGTCGATACCGGGCCACCACACGTGAGATCTGGCTATCGCTTTCATCATTTCTATACCCGGGTGTGTGCTGTGGAGATCCGAGATGAACATCTCCCTGCCCTTTTTGGGTAGCACTACGCGGTTATCCCACAACAGGCAGTCTGCCTGAATGGACAGCTCATCCTTTTGCCGCTGGAACGGCTTGATTAGCTCTTGCATTTCAACGGGGATGCTGGCCCAGCTCCCATGCAGTACACAGTTTTTTACTAGGGATAGCAGAGGATCTTGCCTGGTCCAAGTCCTAATCTGGCAGGCCGTGACAAGTGATTTATCATTTTCAAATGCTTCCATGACCATCAACAAGTCTGCGGGCTGCGCCACCATCAACAGGTTTGCAAGCTGTGCCATTTCCACCCCCGTGGTGTGCAATGGTAGCCGACTGAGAGCATCTGCACAGTTCTCGGTGCCAGGCCTGTGGTGGATGGTATAGTTATACGCTGATAGCCCGAGTGCCCACCTTTGTATGCGGCTGAGGCATTAGTATTTATCCCCTTGTTTTCAGCGCACAGTGATATGAGGGGCTTGTGATCGGTTTCCAGCTCAAATTTGAGGCCAAATAGGTACTGATGCATTCTCTTTACCCCGAACACACATGCTAATGCCTCTTTCTCAATCATGCTGTAGGCCCTCTCGGCCTTAGACAAGCTCCTGGAGGCATAGACGACAGGTTGCAACTTCCCCGCTTAGCTTGTTGTAATATTCACCCAACTCCGTACGATGATGCATCACATGCTAGCACGAGTCTTTTACACGGGTTATACAATACAAGCAGCTTGTTGAAGCATAAAATGTTTCTGGCTTTCTCAAAAGCAATTACTTGTTTTTTTTCCCCATACCCAGTTTTCACCTTTACTCGATAACACATGTAGGGGCTCTAAGAGGGTGCTTAACCCTGGTAGGAAGTTACCAAAATAGTTGAGGAGTCCCAGGAACGACCGCAGCTCCGTGACATTCTGTGGCCTGGGCGCGTTCCTGATAGCTTCTGTCTTGACGTCTGTGGGCCGAATGCCGTCCGCCGCGATCTTTCTCCCCAAAAACTCCACTTCTGTTACCATGAAGACGCATTTCGACCTCTTCAGCCGCAGCCCTACGCGATCCAGTCGCTGGAGGACCTCCTCCAGGTTTTGTAGGTGCTCGACGGTGTCCCGACCCACGACCAATATATCGTCCTGAAAAACCACCGTGCGTGGTACCGACTTGAGTAGGCTCTCCATGTTTCTCTGGAAGATCGCTGCAGCCGACCGAATTCCAAACGGGCATCTGTTGTAGATGAACAGTCCCTTGTGCGTGTTGATGCAGGTGAGGCCCTTCAAAGACTCCTCCAGCTCCTGCGTCATGTAGGCCGAAGTCAGGTCGAGCTTGGTGAACGTCTTGCCTCCTGCCAGCATCGCAAATAAGTCGTCTGCCTTAGGTAGCAGGTATTGGTCCTGTAGCAAGAAACTATTAATAGTTACTTTATAATCGCAGCAAATCCTGACCGTGCCGTCACTTTTGAGTACTGAAACAATCGGGCTGGCCCACTCGCTGAATTCCACTGGGGAGATGATGCCCTCATGTTGCAGCCTGTCCAGCTCGATTTCCACTCTCCCTCATCATGTGAGATATCGCTCGCGCCTTGTGGTGAATAGGTCGTGCCTCTGGGATCTGCACCTTCGCCCCGGAAAAGTTTCCAATGCCTGGCTCAAAAAGGGAAGGAAATTTGTTAAGAACCTGGGTACATGAGGCCTCATCGACATGTGATAGCGCTCGGATGTCAGCCCAGCCAGCTCCGTCCAAGCAGTGTGGGGCCATCGCCCGGGACAATCCAGAGTGGCAGTTCGTGCACCGTGTCCTCGTAGGTGATCTTGACCATGGCGTTGCCCAGGACAGTGATAAGCTCTTTGGTGTACGTTCTCAGTTTCGTGTGGATGGGGCTCAGGGCTGGTCTGACTGCCTTGTTACACCACAGTCTCTCAAACATCTTTTTACTCATGATGGATTGGCTAGCGCCAGTGTCTAGTTCCATGGCTACGGGTAAGCCATTCAATTTTACATTTAGCATTATAGGTGGACATTTCATCGAAAATGTGTGCACTCTGTGTACTTCAGCATCTGCCTCCTCTCTCTGAGGCTCAAAATTGCTTTGATCCACCATGGACCAATCTTCCTCTGCCACGTGGCGGTTAGCAGGTTTTGCAGAGCTTGCAGCTCGTCTGCAAGCTCGTTGGAGGTGCCCCATTGTTCCACAGCTCTTGCAAACATACCCTTTGAAGCGGCGTGAATAGGCTGAATGGAAGCCTCCACAACACCAACAAGGTGTGAATTGCCTTGCATTCATCCTTTGTTGCAGACTCTGAGTCATCTGGGTCACCTGAGGCCTGCTGGCAGTTGCAGACTCGTGGTTTCTGCCCTGTACAGTTCTGCTCGCAAACAGAGTTCCAGTTACTTTATGAACATTGCTAGCACTTGTGTGCTGAGAGATTTGTTTGGTGTTATCACTGGTGGACATAAACGCCTGTGCTATCGCAATGGCCTTACTGAGGGTCGGTGTCTCTGCAGTCAAAAGTTTTCGTAGGATGGTCTCGTGGCCAATGCCCAGTACAAAAATATCTCTGAGCATTTGCTCCAGGTAGCCATCAAACTCACATTGTCCTGCAAGTCGCCTTAGCTCGGCGACGTAGCTCGCCACTTCCTGACCTTCAGATCGCTGGCACGTCTTCCTGACCTTCAGATCGCTGGCACGTGTAGAACCGATACCTTACCATCAGCACGCTCTCCCTTGGATTAAGATGCTCCCGAACCAGTGTACACAGCTCCTCATACGACTTATCTGTGGGTTTCACCGGAGCCAGAAGATTCTTTATGAGGCTGTAGGTTGGTGCCCTGCAGACCTTGAGGCGAACCGCTCTCCTTTTTGCAGCGCTTCCTTCTCCGTCCAGCTCATTGGCTACAAAGTACTGGTGTCGCCGTTCGACCATAGGCTTCCCAGTCCTCACCCTCCGAGAACTTCTCCAGGATGCCCATAGTTTGCTGCATCTTTGCGTTGGATTCCTATCCACGTCACCAGTTATTGTGTTCCTAACACAGATGAGACTGCACACAGGAAGGTTAAAGTAACAGTGACCTCAGTCTTTATTAAGACACTCCAGAGTGAGGAACAGGCCTTAGGGGCCGGCTTATATACAGTGCTCCCAAGGGATGCTGGGATCCCTTGGGACTTCAGGGGATGCACTCCCTGGTGACGGAACATGGGAGTGCATGCTTTACAGATACACAAGGTCGAACCAATGTTTTCTAAAGGTTCATCATAACTTCCTGGCTTTTGTACTCTATTTATGAAGCCCAGTATCCCGTTAGCTTTATTAACCACGTTCTCAACCTGCCCTTCAACAATTTGTGCATATATACCCCCAGGTTTCTCTGTTCATGCACCCCCTTTAGGATTGTACCATCTAGTTATATTTACTCTCCTCGTTCTTCCTACCAAAATGTATCACTTAGCACTTTTCTGCGTTAAATTTCATCTGCCACGTGTCCGCCCATTTCACCAGTCTGTCTATGTCTTCTTGAAGACTATCACTATCCTCCTCACTGTTCACTATACTTCCAAGTTTTGTGTCATCTGCAAATTTTGAAATTGTGCCCTGCACTCCCAAGTCCAAGTCATTAATATATATCAAGAAAAGCAGTGGTCCTAGTACCGAACCCTGGGGAACACACTGTATACCTTCTTCCAGTCCGAAAACAACCGTTCACCATTATGCTCTGTTTCCTTTCACTTAGCCAATTTCATAGCCATGCTGCCGCTGTCTCTATTATTCCATGGGCATCAACTTTTCTGGCAAGCCTATTATGTGGCACTTTATCAAATGCCTTTTGGAAATCCATGTACACCACATCAACGGCATTGCCCTCATCAACTCTCTGTTACCTCATCAAAAGACTTGTTAAGTTAAACATGATTTGCTTTAACAAATCCGTGCTGGCTTTCCTTAATTAATCCATACTTGTCAAAGTGACTGTTAGCTTTGTCCCTGATTGTCGTTTCCAAAAGCTTCCCCACTACTGAGGTTAAACTGACTGGCTTGTCGTTGTTGGGTTTATCCTTACACCCTTTCTTGAACAAGTGTGTAACATTTGTAATTCTCCAGTCCTCTGGCACCGTCCCCGTATCTAAGGAGGATTGGCAAATTGTGGCACGTACCTCCATGATTTCCTCCTTAACCTTCCTCAGCATTCTAGGATGCATCTCTCTGGTCTTGGTGATTTATCAACATGAAATTCAGACAGCCTTTCTAGTACCTCCTCTTTATCACATCCAGTATCTCGACTATCTCCTCTTTCGCTATGATTCTGGCAGCATCCTCCTTGGTGAAGATAGATGAAAAGTACAAATTTAGTACCGCAGCCATTTTGGTTCCTAATCAGCCCCACCCTATCTCTTATGACCCACTCCAGCAACTTGAGCACAGAAAAATCTAGGCTGACACGCCAGTGCAATGCTGCACTGTCGGAGGTGGCGTCTTTCGGATGAGACGTTAAACTGAGGCCCCATCTGCTCTCTAAATGGACGTAAAAGATCCCAGATCTGGTCACATCCCACTGAAATTTGTTTTCCTTCAATTAAGTATTTTTACTCTAGATTTCTCCCTATCCTTTTCCATAACTATCGTAACTTTATGATGCAGGTTGAACCTCTCTTATCCGGGACTCCCTTTTCCGGCACCACCCCTCATCCGGTTTCTGCTTTTTTGAGGCCATAGGTAGATTTTGCTATTTTACTGAAAACCCTACTCACAACCAGGTCTCTTGGACCTTGCTTATTGTGGATAGCTGAATGCCAAAAAAGGCATTCCTTCTTTTGCTGCATGGTGAGAGGGGAGGACAGAGGCATGTGGAAAGAATGCAGATTGACATATGCTGTGTTCTTCAAGTGGTGATGATGATGGAGTTGATTGTCAACCACACAAATTCTGTGTCTTGGACTATTATTCGAAGAAAAATTGTGTGGCGATAACTGGATACGAAGGAAGAAGGGGGGAATAAAACGTTTCCACTTGCTACCAAATTTAGCCAGTGGTTAACTGTTGTGTATAATGTCATCATCATAGGCAGTCCCTCGGAATCGAGGAAGACTTGCTTCCACTCCTAATATGAGTTCTTAGGTGTCTGAGCAGTCCAATACGAGAAGCACAGTCCCTGTCACAGGTGGGACAGATAGTCGTTGAGGGAAGGGGTGGGTGGGACAGGTTTGCCGCACGCTCTATCAGCGATGAGACTGGTTAACTGTTGTGTACAATATATACATCATTATCTTCAACAAATTATAACCAAGGCTATTGGTTTAAGGTTTTTACTGGGAAAAGCATAGAATCGTAGAAAGCTATCTAAAATACTGATAAAATTCAGGAAATCCCAGAAAACTGGAACAGAATTTATTTTGTTTGGGAATTGTAAAACAATTGTTCTGGTTCTGGGAAATACTAGTCCTGTTGTATATTATATACAAGGCCAGTAATGTTTTTTCATTTTCTTTGCGGGGGCGGCGGGGGGGCAGAAATCAGATGGAATCCTGGGGTGCTATTCTCAAAACTCCAGAAGTCTCTGCACCACATGGCTCTAATTATATTTCCTCTTTCTGATTGCTGCTTCAGTTAATTTCTAATATACATATGCTACCAGTTTAAAGAAAGGTCAGCAACACAAAAGGTGCAACACGCAGATCTCTATTCCTATTCCTCCTGCCCTACCCTCAGCAAAGAGATGATCACCTTTCCTTCATATATATTTTTTGTAATTTTTCAGACAGATTTGAGGGAGACATTTTTTTGGTTCCGGTGTCTATGAACTGTACATCCATTTTCTTTTCACTTCGGAGACTTTTCATTTTTTTCCCGCAATTCTCAACATGCATGTCAGAATAGGTTACAAGTAGAACCAAGCAGTACTTGTCCGTATAGATTCTATGTTCTTATCATGAGTAGAATCTGTATTTTCCCCCTTACAGATGTGCATGATGATGGTTGGATCATGTTCTAGGTTTTTTCTTGTACATGTGAATCAGACATCTGTCAGATCTCGTTTCCATTTCCTGCTCAGACATCAAAGATCCACTCTTTTTAAGCAAATTTTAACTACATTTTATGATTGTCGTCATCTTATCAGACATTGGACATCTTTTATAAGACACATGCTCACAACACTGTTCCAATATCTGTTAAGTGATTTGCTAATTCAATAACTTTTAACACTCATTGCATTGGAAATCACAGGTGTGAAACAATATTCTAGTACTGCATCACCAAACATGTTGGAGCCCTGATGTGTTGCACCACAGTGCCCAACTGCTGCATGCCCTTTTTACTGCCTTTTCAATGTTATTCATATCACTATTGATATCAACAGAGAGTTCTTTCATTTTTACTTTTATTTGAGTTGGGAAGCACTTGTTTTCTGCTGTGTAGGCCCTCTATCATAATTGTGAAAATGGTTCATCAAATCCTACAACAACTGCTATGTCTGACTATCTTCCTAAAGACATGAAAGATGGACGAGATTGGCTCCTGATTGTTTAAATGAACTGGGTTTTGTGGTGGTGAGAAAGAGACAGGAAGATTCTAGGTTTTAAAAAAATGGTCCGTACTGAGTAAGCTGATCTGAAATAGGAGGCAGTGGGAGTGCAACAATTTCCCAGCATAAATCACTACCATTGTAACTTTTCAACAAGAGGAATCATTTAAAACTAGCAGGCTACTGCTGCAAATGGGAGAGCAAAATACAGTGTCTGTAGTCTCTGAATCTTCACTCTGTTTCAGTTGTGTTTTGTGTTGTCCATAAAACTGTCTAAATTGTAGAACGTGCAGAACAAACTCGGGAGAAATTCACTAAATCTGACCAAATTGTCAATGGAAGAACTCACTGTGTAATGCAGCAACTAAACTGCTCCTTAACTTTCACCACAATGATGCTTCCTGATCCCGACCTGACCAACAGATCTTAATACGAAACACTTGGCAACTAGTCAAAAGCTTTATTGTTTGAGGCCTGGAGGTGACCAGCTTAAGAAAAAGCAAGCAATGCCAATCAATGTAAAAAATTGAGTTGCCAGGATAAAAACCTTACAGAAATGTGTGTTTGGGCAAAGGAAAGATTGGGGGCAAGAGTCATGTGTGACTTGTTTCTTCCTCATTGCTTTTGTCCAAGTGTCTCAGTATGAACTGAAGAATCTTTTTGCAGCATGCATGATTACAGGTATTTGAAAATTATGCCTAATTTCCGAGCATGCTGTACAGTCATTGATGTGTTACTACTTGCTTTGCAGGTTTAACAGTAAATATTGTGGTACAAGTGGTAACTGGGCCAGTCAGTTTGTTAATATTGGTCCTCCGGTTAACTAAGAGTCTTCTCTGCCATGAAACATTTCAGTACTGGGCATATATTGGCATCGCTTGCTTTTTCTTAAGAGGCAAAATTTAGCAAAATAATGTCAGAACATCAAGTTTATTTTTACTTACTTCAAATAACTTCATTTCCCTATTTAATACTATAAATATTTGTTATTGTAATTCTGTCCCCCCCCCTTTAACGGCCTTTCTCTGCCTTCATTCCTATATTTCACTATCCTTCAAACCAGAGATTATGTCTGAGCAACAGATTTTGAATGGTTTCCATTGATGCATTCTGTGTCAGCTGACAGATGTATTACCAGCATATGGGTAGGTCCCTCTGTGAGTGAGGTTTTCATTTTTGTTACTTCCTCTGAGCTACACTCCCTCAGACAAGACATCTTGTGGTCTTGTCAGGAACTGGCAAATCTCTAGTTTCCATCGAGGTCAGTTTGCATTTCAATCTGGTGGATACTTGAGAAATTGCAAACTGCCAATGGTACTCCATTTGTGAAAGAAATAGTGACTGAACCATGCCAAGCATTGCACAAAGAAAAAAACTAGTACAAATTTACAAGCTCCACACATTTGACATTGTAGAAAGGAAGCTGCATTATTTCAGAAGATAGGGTTTCATTGTATAACAAAAATCCGTTACTGCCAAGTGCAGTATGACTCATTATGCTGCATTCTACCATTAAGTATACTGCACATAAGATGCAATACAAACTTCTGGTGAAAGGAAGGGTGGACCTCAAAATTGCTCTGCTTGCCCACAATATGTATAAAAGTTTATTGTGCAGACGTGTATTTTAATTTGAAGAAAAAAAGCTGATGAACACCCACCTATTTCCGCTTTTTCGTTCTATTTAAGGGTTCACAAGATATTCATATTGTACTTTCTCACCAAGCAATAGAAAACTGCTGATTTGTGATGAGTCACATCCATGCGCAGTTGTTTATTTTATTAAGGGTCGCTCCTTATGTTTTCCTTTTTATGCAACTGATGAGCACATATTAAGATTCATAGAACTGTCAACACAAGACCATTCAGCCTATCATGTCTGTACTGATGCTAGCTCTATTCCATTTTCCTGCTTTTATTTGGTAATATTTTTCTTATTTTTTAAATTAACCTATGGTAAATAAGCTACGTGTGGTTTAAGAGACACATTTTTGGATTTTTTTTACTCCTTTGGTTATTAACTTTGGTCGTTATATATTAACTTGTATTTGTATAATGCTTTTAACATAAAAACTTCACAGGTGTGTGAGAAAATAATACTTGAGGGGAAAACTGATTATAGAGTACTTAATGTATTTAAGGGTGCAGCATAGTCATCATCATCATCATCGGCAGTCCCTCGGAATCGAGGAAGACCTGTTTCCACTCCTAAAGTGAGTTCTTAGGTGGCTGAACAGTTCAATACGAGAACCGCAGTCTCTGTCACAGGTGGGACAGATAGTCGTTGAGGGAAGGGGTGGGTGGGACTGGTTTGCCGCACGCCCTTTCCGCTGCTTACGCTTGATTTCTGCATGCATATTGAAGCACCAGTGAATCCACAAAATAGTAAGACGCATCTAGATCTGCAGTCCTCCACTTGCTGAGTGTTCCCAATTTCAGACATTCAGTTATGACGAGGGAGACTAAGTCATAGGAAGAGTCAATAAAGTCTGCTTTGCACACCACTTTACAGCTGCTTTCTGACTGTCGTGAGGACAGGCCTGGGAGAATGAATTCATCTTTGGTGATCCTGTCCTACTTTCTGAACTTTGTAAGTAATCTCAAGTTCCTTCATTCAGCATTTCATTCCCCTTTGGCAGAGGTTGCAGATTTGTTCTTATTTGAAGGCTGCCCTGTAAATAGGGTTTTCAACCCTCCAGGATTATCCTGCAGTCTCCACAAGTTAAAGATTAATCTCCAGGACACTGCCACGAGCAACCTGGAAGACAGATCTTAGGGGCGTTACAAAAATAAAATTGTGATTTTTATTTTCCATTTTCTTTGAACATGTATTAGTTATAAAAAATATTGTAGATGGGATTAAAAGGCTGTTTGACTGGCAGTGAATTGTGGGGATGGACGTGTCGGGCGACCAATGGCAGGATTGTGGAGGTGGGAGGTTGTGAGATAAAACCTCCGTCCAACCAACTAGGCAACCAATTTCTTTACCCAGAGAGTGGTGAACCTGTGGAGTTCTCTACCACAGAAAGTTGTTGAGGCCAATTCACTAAATATATTCAAAAATGAGTTAGATGTAGTCCTTACTACTAGGGGGATCAAGGGATATGGCGAGAAAGCAGGAACGGGGTACTGAAGTTGCATGTTCAGCCATGAACTCATTGAATGGCGGTGCAGGCTCGAAGGGCCGAATGGCCTACTCCTGCACCTATTTTCGATGTTTCTATGTTATCCAGTGGAACGTAATGATTTGTACTATCTGCATTTCCAATTATTCGGCAATAATTTTCACATGACCAATCTTTCCACAAGACATTATCTGAACGCACAAACAATCGCCTTATATCTGCCAAACCAGCCTTAAAGCCCAAGAAAGGTTAATTTCAATTTGTTATTTTGCATTATAAGAACATAAGAATTAGGAACAGGAGTAGGCCATCTAGCCCCTCGAGCCTGCTCCGCCATTCAACAAGATCATGGCTGATCTGGCCGTGGCCTCAGCTCCACTGACCCGCCCGCTCCCCATAACCATTAATTCCCTTATTGGTTAAAAATCTATCTATCTGTGATTTGAATACATTCAATGAGCTAGCCTCAACTGCTTCCTTGGGCAGAGAATTCCACAGATTCACAACCCTCTGGGAGAAAAAATTCCTTCTCAATTCGGTTTTAAATTGGCTCCCTGTATTTTGAGGCTGTGCCCCCTAGTTCTAGTCTCCCCGACCAGTGGAAACAACCTCTCTGCCTCAATCTTGTTTATCCCTTTCATTATTTTAAATGTTTCTATAAGATCACCCCTCATCCTTCTGAACTCCAACGAGTAAAGACCCAGTCTACTCAATCTATCATCATAAGGTAACCCCCTCATCTCCGGAATCAGTCTAGTGAATCGTCTCTGTACCCCCTCCAAAGCTAGTATATCCTTCCTTAAGAAAGGTGACCAAAACTGCACGCAGTACTCCAGGTGCGGCCTCACCAATACCCTATACAGTTGCAGCAGGACCTCCCTGCTTTTGTACTCCATCCCTCGCAATGAAGGCCAACATTCCATTCGCCTTCCTGATTACCTGCTGCACCTGCAAACTAACTTTTTGGGATTCATGCACAAGGACCCCCAGGTCCCTCTTCACCACAGCATGTTGTAATTTCTCCCCATTCAAATAATATTCCCCTTTACTGTTTTTTTTTCCAAGGTGGAAGACCTCACATTTTCCGACATTATATTCCATCTGCCAAACCTTCGCCCATTCGCTTAACCTATCTAAATCTCTTTGCAGCCTCTCTGTGTCCTCTGCACAACCCGGTTTCCCACTAATCTTTGTCTCATCTGCAAATTTTGTTTCACTACACTCTGTCCCCTCTTCCAGATCATCTATGTTTATTGTAAACAGTTGTGGTCCCAGCACCGATCCCTGTGGCACACCACTAACCACCGATTTCCAACCCGAAAAGGACCCATTTATCCCGACTCTCTGCTTTCTGTTCGCTAGCTAATTCTCTATCAATGCTAATACATTTCCTCTGACTCCGCGTACCCTTATCTTCTGCAGTAACCTTTTGTGTGGCACCTTATCGAATGCCTTTTGAAAATCTAAATACACCACATCCATCGGTACACCTCTAATCCACCATGCTCGTTATATCCTCAAAGAATTCCAGTAAATTAGTTCACTTCATGAATCCATGTTGCGTCTACTTGATTGCACTATTCCTGCAGATGGATCTGCACTTTGGCGCCTGTGAAATTGCCGATGCCTGGCTCAATTAATGCCGGGAATTTGTTTAGCCTATGAAAGAGCTCCTTAAAAGTCCTCCACTGTTCCTCAATTGTGCGACCGTTTAGTCTGTGTTTCCAGTCTACTTTAGCCAACTCTGCCCTCATCCCACTGTAGTCCTTTGTTTAAGCATAGTACGCTCGTTTGAGACACTACTTCCTCACCCTCAATCTGTATTACAAATTCAACCATACTGTGATCACTCATTCCGAGAGGATCTTTTATGAGGAGATCGTTTATTATTCCTGTCTCATTACACAGGACCAGATCTAAGATAGCTTGCTCCCTTGTAGGTTCTGTAACATACTGTTCTAAGAAACAATCCCGTATGCATTCTATGAATTCCTCCTCAAGGCTACCCCGTGCGAGTTGATTTGACCAATCGATATGTTTGTTAAAATCCCCCATGATTACTGCCGTTCCTTTATTCCCTTGATTATTGCCTGCCCCACCGTGAAGTTATTATTTGGGGGCCTATAAACTACGCCCACCAGTGACTTTTTCCCCTTACTATCTCTAATCTCCACCCACAATGATTCAATATTTTGTTCATTAGAGCCAATATCGTCTCTCACAACTGCCCTGATATCATCCTTTATTAACAGAGCTACCCCACCTCCTTTCCCTTCTTGTCTATCTTTCCGAATTGTCAGATAACCCTGTATGTTTAATTCCCAGTCTTGGCCACCCTGCAACCACGTTTCTGTAATGGCCACCAAATCATACCCATTTGTAATGATTTGTGCCGTCAACCCATTTACTTTATTTCGAATGCTGCGTGCGTTTAGGTAGTGTTTTAATACTAGTTTTTAAACCATGATTTTTAGTTTTGACCCCTCCTGCAGCCCCTTTATATTCATACATATTGTCCCTTCCTATCACCTTGTGGTTTACACTTACCCCAGTGCTACTCTGCTCTGTTGCCTCCTGCCTTTTGCATTCTTTCTTGGGGTTCTGTTCATCTGAGCTCTCACCCACTCTAACTAGCTCAGAGCCCTCTCCTGGGTTCTGAATACTCCTTGCATTGAGGCACCGAGCTGTCATGCTTGCCTTTTTATTACACTTTGACCTTTTAGAATTTTGCTGTACAGTGGCCCTTTTTGTTTTTTGCCTTGGGTTTCTCTGCCCTCCACTTTTACTCATCTCCTTTCTGTCTTTTGCTTTTGTCTCCATTTTGTTTCCCTCTGTCTCCCTGCATTGGTTCCCATCTCCCTGCCATATTAGTTTAACTCCTCCCCAACAGCACTAGCAAACACTCACCCTAGGACATTGGTTCCGGTCCTGCCCAGGTGCAGACCGTCCGGTTTGTACTGATCCCACCTCCCCCGGAACTGGTTCCAATGCCCCAGGAATTTGAATCCCTCCCTGCTGCACCACTGCTCAAGCCACGTATTCATCTGAGCTATCCTGCGATTCCTACTCTGACTAGCACGTGGCACTGGTAGCAATCCCGAGATTACTACTTTTGAGGTCCTACGTTTCAATTTAGCTCCTCGCTCCTTAAATTCGTCTCGTAGGACCTCATCCCTTTTTTTACCTATATCGTTGGTACCAATGTGCACAACGACAACTGGCTGTTCACCCTCCCTTTTCAGAATGTCCTGAACCCGCTCCGAGACATCTTTGACCCTTGCACCAGGGAGGCAACATACCATCCTGGAGTCTCTGTTGAGGCCGCAGAAACGCCTATCTATTCCCCTTACAATTGAATCCCCTATCACTATCGCTCTCCCACTCTTTTTCCTGCCCTTATGTGCAGCAGAGCCAGCCACGGTGCCATGAACTTGGCTGCTGCTGCCCTCCCCTGATGAGTCATCTCCCTCAACAGTACTCAAAGCGGTGTATCTGTTTTGCAGGGGGATGACCGCAGGGGACCCCTGCACTACCTTCCTTGCACTGCTGTTCCTGCTGGTCTTCCATTCCCTAACAAGCTGTGGACCCTTCACCTGCGGTAAGACCAACTCGCTACACATGCTACTCACGTCATTCTCAGTATCGTGGAGTGCTTATCTTCACTGTGTGCTGCTTGTGCAAGACCAAAATTTTGGGTTTGTAATTATTTGTCAGCTTCCACTATCCACCAGTCATGATCATGATCATGGATAGTTAAGATTCTACTGTACTATCTCTTCAATTGATGAGTGCAGTGTGAGATTAAACACGGCTAGCTTACAATTTTCAGGAAGTTTCTGATGTGAAACAGTGCTTCAATGATGACTCAGGGGATGGTAGATTGCCCAAACTCTAAATTTGCTTTTATTTTCACAACCATATTTGATTTTTTTTTAAATGCTTGTGATATAGACAATGAATAAGTTTGAAACACACTTTACCACATAAATGATTATGATTCAGTAGGCATTGAATTTTATTTCTCCACTTCTAAATATAGTTCCCATATGTCTCTTTTTGTTGTAAATAATGTATCAGTGCAGTCAAGCTCACTTAACAGTCCCAATTTATTCTGTCGCTGAGCCACACTTGTTCAGTTGATTTTCTGTTCAGTGCGTTATAAACCAACTGGTATCACCTCAACTTTGAGTTCTTAATTTCTTTTGCTGCACAATCCAAATCGCCGCAGTAAGGTTCTTTGAAATTGGCACTTAAAACAAAAGCACACACTCATTTGGGCATAACTGTGTGCACTTGGGATGACTTTAAGCATACTGTACTACATAGGCAGATTTGGCATTCCTGCAGTTTTCTGGGGGGAAAAAACCCTTTACTCTATTTCCTCCCACCTCTCCTTGAGATTTTTGATGGACACCCAGAAGGATATGTACTTGCACATGAGTGAAGCTAAATTGAACAAGGGGTTTGGCCATCTCTAAGGCCGTGACATTCTTCTAAAGTGTGGTGCCCAGATTCGGACACAATGCTCCAGCTGAGACCTAACCAGTGATTTATAAAGGTTCAGCATAACTTCCTTGCTTTTGTACTCTATGCCTCGGTGTATAAAGCCAAGGATTCTGTGCGCATTTTAACAGACCTCTCCACTTGTCCTGCCACCTTCAAAGATTTGTGTATGTGCACGTCCTGGTGTCTCTGATCCTGCACCCCCTTTAAAATTATACCATTTCGTTTATATTGCCTTTTATTCTTTTTATTCTTTTTACGAACTGTACTAAATTACAACTGCCATGTGTCTGCCCATTCCACCAGTCTGTCTATGTCTTCCTGAGGTCTGTTACTATCCTCCTCGTTGTTTACTACATTTCTGAGTATTGTGTCGTCTGCAAACTTTGAAATTACGCCCTGTAAATCAAAGTCCTAGTCAAAAATATATATATCAAAAAGAGCAGTGGTCCCAACATCGACCCCTGGTTAACACCACTGTATACATCCCTCCAGTCTGATAAACAACCGTTCACTACTATTCTCTGCTTTCTGTCGCTTAGCCAATTTCGTATCCATTCTGCCACTGCCCCTTGAATCGCATGGGTTTCAATTTTGCTCACCTGTCTATTATGTAATACTTTATCCACCGCCTTTTGAATATGCATATACACAACATCAACTGCACTACCTTCATAAGCCCTGTCTGTTATTAATCTATTTAAGGGAGAAGCTTCCCAAAAGTTAGAAATTTAAAGTTGAGCGTGAAAAATTTCTCCTCTCCAAACTGTTAAATAAATTCAGGTAGATTTAAAAAATGGCCAGTGGTTCCAAGTGAGCACTTTACAAACCCGGTTTGACACTGTATCCTCCAAGAACTCTCGCTCTGCTTACTCAGGACTTGCATAGCCAGTTTCATCATAGACAGTCCCTCGGAATTGAGGAAGACTTGCATAGCCAGTTTAGTGTCGCAGTGAAGCAGAAATTGCTGCACTCTAAACCTGAGTGTAAATGTACCCTCAGACTATTGGTAGATATGTTTTTTTGGCTGTAGTTGCATTTGCTTTCAATTATCAATGTTTACAATGGCTGAAAAACAGTGACAAGATTTTTATTCTCATCAGTATTCTCCCCGCGCATTCTTTCCCAAAGGCTTGGGTTATGGTTGTCCCATCGCACAAAACCCATTTGTCGTGGCATATGGTGCATTCCTTCAGTCTCTGGTTTGCTGCTGGCAAATTATCCTAATTTTGTGAAATTAAATGCACCACTTTGTCATGTTATACATGTGCAGCATAAAACAATCCCATCAAACTGGATAACTCTTCGATAATCTAATCTCTAGATGGTTGCTCTTTTGAGAACATGTAATGTAAACAAGACAGCTCTATGTCTTGTTTAGACAGAGCCTGAACTCAATAAATTGGCTTCGCTCACCTAATGTAAGTAGATCTTTAGAGAACCTGAATAGAAATAATGAAGATTTTCTGTGAGCAGAGAATATACGAAACTTTGGCCATTGCAAGTTCACGAAATGAAATGGAAACTCTATTCTTCCTGGCCGTTCTGCTCTGTACAAGATGCAGTTTCTGCATTTAAACTACGTCCCTCCACATTTACCATCTCTCTTTAATAGAAATTTAGACGACTAATGGTTCTGCATGTATTGTTGGTCATGCTAGCTTTTCCACTGCATACATTGAGATACCATCCTATCATTGCTCAAGCCTTTATTCTAGAGCCTATCTGAACATTTGTTAAATTTGTCCAATTGTGGTTGCACAGTTTTGTGGCTAAAAATGATGAAAGTCACAGTCCCACCACAATAGAACTGTACCTTGTATCTGGATTTGGAGGCAATTTATTAAAAAGCTGTCTGGTTATAGGAGCACATGGAACAAACTTGCATTAGTAATGAAATGGATTCACTGTCTTCTGACCTGATGCATTCCTTTGCTTCATATTCCAGCCTCAATCAGTTGGACAAATGTTCTAATGTTCATGCAAGCTCTGTTGTTTGAATGTATGTGAAGGCTGCTGTTCAATATTGTGTCCCCTGCTTAAAAGTTCACTCTTTTATTGCTAGTAGATAGTTTTGGTTCCCATTTTCTGTTTGCATATCAGAAATAGTTGCATAGTTCAGAATAGTCTGGAAAAAATAAATTTTAGATCCAACAATTGCAGAAATAATAATGGCAAAAGACATGCAGCTTAAATTTATATAAATGTTGTGCAATGTTGTGCATTTTAAGCTTTACTTTAAAAAAAAATGCAGTTTAAAAAAGCAATTTAGAATTGTAGCCAATTTAGAAAATAGTCTTAACTTAAAATAATATGCAGCACAACTTTGCTACTTCTCGATAATTTAAACTCCAGTGGTTTCCCTAAAATGTAATGTAGGTGGGCAATTACAGAGAGTAAACAGTGATTGCAGATGAAATTATATTTTCCAACTGAAACGGACGCATACAGTGCAAAAAGCTCTGGAAAAGTCACTGTTCTAATAAGGAAAGATTGTGGGGAGAAAAAAATACTTTCTCAGAATTGTACAGGTATTTCTATTTACGGAGTGACTGCTGCCAACGAACCGGAAGCTACCAGCAGCTTTTGGATGAATGTCAACGTTCATAACTTTCATTTAATCCAATAGAAACACCAATTCAACATAAACCAATAGAAACAACAAATCAAAATGTCATTTTAATTTTCTTTACGACATAGTTCACTAGTGCATAACTGTTAAGTTTCTCTCTGGGCTTAGTTTGGCAACGGCGATCTCTCTTCCTCACCCCATCCCTATCGTTGGTAATATTTAACATTAAACCATCATCATTGGGGATTGGGGGTAGTGTGCTGACGTGGACTGGTTGTCAGACAGGAAGCAAAGAGTAGGAGTAAACAGGTACTTTTCAGAATGGCAGGCAGTGACTAGTGGGGTGCCGCAAGGTTCTGTGCTGGGGCCCCAGCTGTTTACATTGTACATTAATGATTTAGACGAGGGGATTAAATACAGTATCTTCAAATTTGCGGATGACACTAAGTTGGGTGGCAGTGTGAGCTGCGAGGAGGATGCTATTAGGCTGCAGAGTGACTTGGATAGGTTAGGTGAGTGGGCAAATGCATGGCAGATGGAGTATAATGTGGATAAATGTGAGGTTATCTACTTTGGTGGTTAAAAACAGAGAGACAGACTATTATCTGAATGGTGACAGATTGGGAAAAGGGGAGGTGCAACAAGACCTGGGTGTCATGGTACATCAGTCATTGAAGGTTGGCATGCAGGTACAGCAGGCGGTTAAGAAAGCAAATGGCATGTTGGCCTTCATAGCGAGGGGATTTGAGTACAGGAGCAGGGAGGTGTTGCTACAGTTGTACAGGGCCTTGGTGAGGTCACACCTGGAGTATTGTGTACAGTTTTGGTCTAACTTGAGGGAGGACATTCTTGCTATTGAGGGAGTGCAGCGAAGATTCACCAGACTGATTCCCGGGATGGTGGGACTGACCTATCAAGAAAGACTGGATCAACTGGGCTTGTATTCACTGGAGTTCAGAAGAATGAGAGGGGACCTCATGGAAACATTTAAAATTCTGACGGTTAGATGCAGGAAGAATGTTCCCAATGTTGGGGAAGTCCAGAACCAGGGGTCACAGTCTGAGGATAAGGGGTAAGCCATTTAGGACCGAGATGAGGAGAAACTTCTTCACCCAGAGAGTGGTGAACCTGTGGAATTCTCTACCACAGAAAGTAGTTGAGGCCAATTCACTAAATATATTCAAAAGGGAGTTAGATGAAGTCCTTACTACTCGGGGTATCAAGGGTTATGGCGAGAAAGCAGGAAGTGGGTACTGAAGTTTCATGTTCAGCCATGAACTCATTGAATGGCGGTGCAGGCTAGAAGGGCTGAATGGCCTGCTCCTGCACCTATTTTCTATGTTTCTATGTTTCTATCAGCTATGTCTATTATTTGCATTTCAAGCTCAGTGGATGCTGATTGTTGACAAACTCCAGCAGCTTTCGCTTCTATCAAACCACCATGTCGGAGACCAGAAACCCCTTAGAAATTACTGGAAACTGTCAGTATATTCACTTTGAATAATTACAAAGATGATTCATTTCACGAACAAACCACATCAATCTATCAAAATGACTGCTGACTATGAAGTCCAGGAAGAACAACCAAGAGACCATTAGAACTGCGTATGTGCAACAATTTTGTCGTTGGCAGTACTCACGTCCTTGTATTTATACATCCAGGTTCCAAAAAATAAACCTATAAATGGCAATCTTATACGCATCTCAATTTTGTTCTCACTGACATGTTCGATGTATATATCCTGAAAGAGGTTTTCTGTCACAAGTCAATGCCCCAAGAACAGATTAGAGGCACCAAAGGGGTAAAAGTCAACATAGGCAGGGGCTCAATATGGCCAGTAGCATAACCCGTTGTTATACCTTCAGCATGCAAAGCAATTTACAAGTGGAGTAGATTCGCAGACAGTACAACAGATTTAAGCATGCATTCTAACATTGTACTAAACTTAACTCCAAAACGGCGACCAGGGTTTTGATGACGTCACCCAGTCGCACATCTCAAAATCGTCGCATACTTGAAGCAGCTCGCGCTGGAGGTTGAAGTGGTATGCCACTCCAGCTCTTTTATGGCCTGACCTGCGGAGCTGTGGAGATCGTGAGAGATCGTGGCGGAGGTGCGACAGATGAGGGTACAGGGCCCAGAAGAGCCGAGGGCCCAGGGGCAGCACGGGCCAGCCCACACTACAATATGTGTGCGCGCTAGGTCTGTGCAGCAGAGCAGGTCTCCAGTCGTCCTGGTTAACCCTTGCCACTGGATAAAGGCTTGGCTCTATCAAGCCCGTGTGGTGGCTGGTGTGCAACGGTCACACATAGGCATCTTCCACCCCCTCAATTGGAGTTCAGGACTGGAACATCAGGTCCTTCATCTTGTGGAAGCAAGTCATCCTCATTCGAGGTACCGCCTATGATGATGATGGTGTTATACACCCCACCTGATTTTCCTTTCCAACAATTTTTGTGCCTTTTTTTAAATGGAGTGACCAAGTTGGGGCTGAATGTGGTTGAAACACCACTAAAGGCTAGGTCTGGCATGAATAATTGGGCCAAAATAAGAAAACATAAAAATATTCAGTGTTACTGAATTCAGCTGATCAAATTTCTGCTTTGAAATTTTATTTTTACATTGATGTGTGAGTTTTCAATTGCCATGATGTTGAATAGTTTATATATAGTAGGATCACACTACTGAAATTCCAGATTTGCCCACTCACCTTCCTGCAGGCAACACACCATGTTTGTTTTTGCTATGTTGTTTGTCACACCAGCAATAACTCTGGATCCGCTGTTTAATTTTGCAGGCCTATTGGGTCTGTTACAAACCATGCTCCCTCATTGCTAGATTCAGAAGAGAAGGGCAAAATTCAGATCTTTAATCCCAGCAGTATGACAAACACAAGAAACATCATAACAAATGCAGATTGTTGCCTAGGAAGGCTTTAATACATAAGGAGTTTCAGTTGGCTAAAAGTTAGGTATAGTGTGATCTGACCTTGAAAGTTCAAAAATACCAAATTTCTACTCCAGATAAAAAGAGAAAATGCTGGCAATACTCAGCAGGTCAGGCAACATCTGTGGAGAGAGAGAGAGAGAAACAGAGTCAACGTTTCAGGTCGCTGACCTTTCCCCTCTCCACAGATGTTGCCTGACCTGAGTATTTCCAGCATTTTCTGTTTTTATTTCAGACCTTCAGCGTCCGCAGTACTTTGCTTTTGTTCTGGTGTTTGCATGGTTTTATGAAAGGGAAATTGTGTTTGACAAATCTGTTAGTTTTTTGAAGACTTAACTAGTAGGATGGATAAAAGAGAACGAGCGGATGTGGTTTATTTGGATTTCCAAAAAGCATTGATAAGGTGCCACACAAGAGGTTATTACACAAAATTAGGACTCATGGGATTGGGAGTAATATATTAGCATGGATTGATGATTGGTTAATGGATATAAATCAGAGAATAGGATCAAACAAAACTTTTTGGGATTTGCAGGGGACTACCAGGGGACCGGAAGGATCAGTGCTTGGGCCTCAGCTATTTACAATTTATATTAATGACTTAGATGAAGGGACTGAGTGTAACGTACCCAAGTTTGCTGATGATACAAAGTTAGGTGGGAAAGTAAGCTGTGAGGAGGAATCAAAGAGGCTGCAGAGAGAGGTTGACTGAGTGGGCAAGAACATGGCAAATGGAATGTTGGCCCTGAAATTCTGGCCTCCCGAGTCCGTACTTACTGCAGCTCCAGCCCTGTAGACATCCTGACGTGCACATGCTGCAATGCGCAGTCAGTGGAGGCCTCAGGACTGGGAACTCGCGTGGGCACAGCAGGTACAGGTAGCTGCACATCTTTTTTGTAGAATCCAGTCGAACGCCCGAGGGAAGGAGAAACCAGGATTTCTGAGCCATAATGTTGGAAAGTGTGAAATTATCCACTTTGGAAGGAAAAGCAAAAAAATAATATTTTTGGAATGGTGAGAGACTGGAAAATACTTGCATTCAGAGGGACGTAGGTGTCCTTTTCAAGAATCACAGAAAGTTAATATGCAGGTACTGCAAGCAATTAGGAAAGCAAATGGCATGTTAGCTTTTGTTACAAAGGGATCGGAGTATAAGAGTAAAAAAGTCTTACTGCAGTTAAACAGGGCATTGGTGAGGCCACACCTGGAAAGACATACTTGCTTTTGAGGGAATGCAGTGGAGGTTCACTAGACTTGTTCCTGGGATGAGAGATTGCGTAGACCAGGCCTATATTCCTTAGAATTTAGAAGAATGAGAGGTGCTCTCTTGAAATATATAAAATTCTTAAGGGTTAATGCTGAGAAAATGTATCCCCTGCCGAGGGATTCTAGAACCGGGGGTCACAGTCTCAGAATAAGGGGTCGGCCATTTAGGACTGAGGAAAAATGTCTTCACTCAAAGGGTTATGAATCTCTGGAATTCTCTACCTCGGAGAGCTGTGGATGCTCAGTCATTGAGAATATTAAAGACAGAGCTCGATACATTTTTGGGAATTAAGGGATATGGGGATAGTGCGGGAAGGTGGAGTTGAGTTCAAAGATCAGCCATGATCTTGTTGAATGGCAGAGCAGGCTCGAAGAGCCAAATGGCCTACTCCAGCTACAATTTCTTATGTTCTACTCAAGATTACTTTGGTATGGTGAAATTTTAATCTATGTATTTTTATACTATTTTCAGATTTATTTTTGCAGAAATCTTCTCCAAAATTGATTAAATTTTAGTTGTATACATTTAGTGAATAGTTAGTTCTTGAGACTGGGAAAAGGGATTGGCTTACAGTTTGGGACTGTGAGCTGTCAAGTGTGAGTTGTAAATGTGGAGTATGTTCTACAGATGCACACTCTCAACCTGGTGGAACAGTATGCTCCTCTGTGACAGTGGTGAAAAAATGTTAGTGCACAGTTGCTGCCTAGCTGGGATGGGGTTGGCGGAGTGTCAGTCGATTGCAGCTGGACTGGGGAACTAAGGACATCCAAAAATCGTACTTAACCTTAAGAGGAATATAAAACAGACATCCATGTCGATTTTGTAATGCTATTCACATGTCATTGAAATATCCTGATTTTTCTTTTTAGGGGTTATATTGTATAACTAACTCCTTTTCTGTTTTTTCTGTATTTTATCTGAATTAAGTTTGCTCAATTTTGGAAATATTACATTAATCTAATTGCCAATGTTCCTAAATAATCAAAAAGGTACACAAGCTTGCTTGATTTTACAATTGTAAAATTGAAGTGAAATTGAAACGTAGATTATTGGGAAGATTATTGCAGTTTCGAAGAATTTAAATACCGAGAGTAAAACGATGAATGGAGTTTGTCACATAGATTTGAGAAAATTTGGTAGAAAGCCTTTTACTTTCCCCAGTTGCGCTATTGTCATGATTGCATTCATTATCATCCCTGTGCATAAACAGCAGTTTGAAGTAACTGAATTCAAAGGTGTCGAGTATTAATTTAAGCCTGTGTTTCCGCCTAAGCTGGTCTGATCTGGGTTTGGCAGTCTTAACTAGATGCATGCTGAATAATTGAATGCAAAAGTGGAAATGCAAGGAGTCTAGACATGTCTGGTGTTGATTTCTTGCATGACCCTAATTCTCAGGCTTTGTCAGAGATTAGAAGATATTTGGAAACGTAGGTAATTCAAATTGACAGTGGTATTATGAGATAGGATTGCATTTGCAAAGGAACATTTTTATCTGGCCAAATACTAATTTGTGCACTTGCATAAACTATGACTTAATATAAATATGCTATTATGGTAGACCCTTTCATCAATCACTGCCCCACCCAGAAACCAGAAAACTGAAACAGAAATGCTATTTTGTAATGTTCCTTATGCATCAGTTGAATTGTCAGTTATTGTTGTATTTTATCGTAAATGTTAAAACATGAATTGGAATTTCTGGAACTTTAATAACATCTGAATAACACGCATTCAATGTCTATGAAGAACCTAAGTACCATAAATCTAAACAGTATTAAATAAATGTATTTAAGATTCAGGGTATTTCTGACCTTTTTAAAAAGACTTCTGACACATACCAGCCACCCTTTTACATCTGGATGAATCATAGTGATTGTCGGTTTACTGAAAAGCTCCCAATGGCAACATTGAACTGTATATGTGATGTTATTCCAGTGTCATGAAGGGCATTTCTTTGTGATTACAGTTCACGTGTTTGTTTAACTTACAGAAAACGTTTTCAGTCGAATTTAAGCCATTACAAAAGACGATCTTGGAAAAAATGAACCATGCCTGAGATTAACACACAGAATCTTACAGTGCAGAAGAAGGCCATTCAGCTCTTTGTGCCTCTTTGAAAGAACTATCCAATTTAGTCCTGCAACCCAGCCTTTTCACCTTAACCCTGAAAATTAGTCCTCTTCAAGTACATGTCCAATTGCCTTTTGACAGTTCCTATGAATCTGCTTCCACCACCCTTTCATGTAGTGCGCTCGAGATCTTAACATCCCTCTCTGAATTTTATTTTCACGTTTCCCCTCTAGTTTGTTTGCCAATTATTTTAAATCTATGACCTTTGGTTACATGTGGTATAATGTAGAATATGTGGTTATTTCATGAATATAAATCTTTAATACAACATGAGAAGAAAAGTACAATATCTTATACACAAATATTCAGTCAACTTAGGCAATTTTGTATCCACACTGCCGCTGTCCCCTTAATTCCATGGGCTTTAATTTTCCCAAGAAGTCTATTATGTTGTGCTTTGTCAAATACCTTTTGAATATCCATGTACACATCAACCACGCTGCCCTCATCAATCCTCACTGTTACTTCATCAAAGAACTCGATCAAGTTAGACAAACACGGTTTGCCTTTAACAAATCTGTGCTGTCTTTCATTTATTAGCCCATACTTTTCCAAATGCCAGTTAATTTTGTCCTGGATTAGTTTATCTCAAATTTCCTCACCACCTGCCTGTAATTGCTGGGTTTATCCCTCTCCCTTTTTAAATGGAGTGATTATTTGCAACACATTTTAGATTTTCTCTGCGCACACATGCACGTTTGAAACATAGAAACATAGAAAATAGGTGCAGGAGTAGGCCATTCGGCCCTTCGAGCCTGCACCACCATTCAATAAGATCATGGCTGATCATTCCCTCAGTACCCCTTTCCTGCTTTCTCTCCATACCACTTGATCCCCTTAGTCATAAGGGCCATATCTAACTCCCTCTTGAATATATCCAATGAACTGGCATCAACAACTCTCAGCGGCTGGGAATTCCACAGGTTAACAATTCTCTGAGTGAAGAAGTTTCTCCTCATCTCAGTCCTAAATGGCCTACCCCTTATCTTAAGACTATGTCCCCTGGTTCTGGACTTTCCCAACATCGGGAACATTCTACCCGCATCGAACCTGTCCCATCCTGTCAGAATCTTACATGTTTCTATGAGATCCCCTCTCATCCTTCTAAACTCCAATGTATAAAGGCCCAGTTGATCCAGTCTCTCCTCATTTGTCAGTCCTGCCATCCCGGGAATCAGTCTGGTGAACCTTCGCTGCACTCCCTCAATAACAAGAACGTCCTTCCTCAGATTAGGAGACCAAAACTGAACACAATATTCCAGGTGAGGCCTCACCAAGGCCCTGTGCAACTACAGTAAGACCTCCCTGCTCCTATACTCAAATCCCCTAGCTATGAAGTCCAACATACCATTTGCCTTCTTCACCGCCTGCTGTACCTGTATGCCAACTTTCAATGACTTGATGAACCATGACACCCAGGCCTCATTGCACCTCCCCTTTCCTAATCTGCCACCATTCAGATAATATTCTGCCTTCGTGTTTTTTCCCCCAAAGTGGATAACCTCACATTTATCCACATTATACTGCATCTGCCATGTATTTGCCCACTCAGCTAACCTGTCCAAGTCACCCTGCAGCCTCCTAGCGTCCCCCTCACAGCTCATACCGCCACCAGTTTAGTGTCATCTGCAAACTTGGAGATATTACACTCAATTCCTTCATCCAAATCATTAATGTATATTGTAAAGAGCTGGGATCCCAGCACTGAGCCCTGCGGCACTCCACTAGTCACTGCCTGCCATTCTGAAAAGGACCCGTTTATCCCGACTCTCTGCTTTCTGTCTGCCAACCAGTTCTCTATCCACGTCAGTACATTACCCCCAATACCATGTGCGTTGATTTTGCACACCAATCTCTTGTGTGGGACCTTGTCAAAAGCCTTTTGAAAGTCCAAATACACCACATCCACTGGTTCTCCCTTGTCCACTCTACTAGTTACATCCTCAAAAAATTCTAGAAGATTTGTTAAGTATGATTTCCCTTTCATAAATCCATGCTGACTTGGACCGATCCTGTCACTGCCTTTCAAATGCGCTGCTATTTCATCCTTAATAATTGATTCCAACATTTTGCCCACTTCTGATGTCAGGCTAACTGGTCTATAATTACCCGCTTTCTTTCTCCCTCCCTTTTTAAAAAGTGGTGTTACATTAGCTACCCTCCAGTCCATAGGAACTGATCCAGAGTCAATAGACTGTTGGAAAATGATCACCAATGCATCCACTATTTCTAGATCCACTTCCGTAAGTACTCTGGAATCAGACTTTCAGGCCCCGGGGATTTATTGGGCTTCAATCCCATCAATTTCCCTTACACAATTTCCTGCTTTATAAGGATATCCTTCAGTTCCTCCTTCTCACTAGTTTGGGACTGCGCATGCGCAATCGATCCAGTCACGCAGGCGCAGTATCCAACAGTGCTTTACTTGGCTCTGTGCGGAGATGGTCAATTCTTAAATTGTTCAGTCAAAACTTTCTACATTGTAGGTTTAAAAAGGAATTGGCGCAATACTTCTTAGCTATATGATTAAGTGTTTAAACTTCTAGTTTTCTAATGGCAGAGAGGAGAGGGGATCAAAGAGGGGGGAGAGTGGATCGGAGGATGGGGGAAGAAGGGGAGAATGGATTGGAGGACGGGGGAGGAGAGTAGAGGGGTTAAAAGGTAGGAGAGGGGATCGGAGGAGGGAGAGGGGATCGGAGGGGGGAGAAGGAGAAGGGATCAGAGGAGGGAGAGGGGATCGGAGGGGGGGAGGGAGAGAATCGAAGGGGGGGGTGGAGAGAGGGGATCGAAAGAGAAGAGAGGGGATCGAAGTGGGTGGAGGTCAGGAACTTGTTGGAGGCTAGAGTACGGGAAGAACAGTGGGGTGGGGGGTGTTGGGAGGGCAGAATGTAATCCAAGGAGGCGCGGATGAGAGCAAGAACGTGATCCAGAGGGGAAAATCGATCACGTTTTTCTGCTCTATGTTAGGCCTGGATCATGTTCTTCCACCACCCCCTTTACACCTGTACCACATTCGCCCTCTTCTCCTCCCGCAGGTTGGGCAATAAATAAATGAATTTTGGAAAATGAGTGTGTATTCTGTGTTGGTTATAACATGCACATAACATTGTATTTGTGTTATTTACTGGACTTGACGATTCCAATGTTCTCCTGGCCAGCCTTCCATCTTCCACCCTCATAAACTTGAGCTCATCCAAAACTCTGGTGCACGTATCCTAACATGCAGCAAGTCCCATTCACCCATTAACCCGTGCTCGCTAAGCTGCGCAGCCATGCAGCTCAGCTGTCTGCAGGTCCTGTGCAGCCTGTTAAAGGGACTGTGCACCCAAAATAAATTAGGGTGAACATTGTCCACCAACACTCACCCTCGTGTTTAAATCCCTTCATGACCTCACCCCTTCTGGACTAAGCAGTGTGAGCACTGTAAGTGCTCCTAACCCGGGAAAGTGAGCCCTGTCTGTTTTCTGCAAGCAGTAGTATTAGCATAGGCAGTCCCTCGGAATCGAGGAAGACTTGCTTCCACTCTAAAAATGGGTCCTTAGGTGGCTGAACAGTCCAATACAAGAACCACAGTTCCTGTCACAGGTGGGACAGATAGTCATTGAGGGAAAGGATGGGTGGGATTGGTTTGCCGCATGCTCTTTCCGTTGCCTGCGCTTGATTTCTGCATGCTCTCGGCGACGAGACTCAAGGTGCTCAATGCCCTCCCGGATGCACTTCCTCCACTTAGGGCGGTCTTTGGCCAGAAACTCCCAGGTGTCAGTGGGGATGTTGCACTTTATCAGGGAGGTTTTGAGGGTATCCTTGTAACGTTTCCTCTGCCCACCTTTGGCTCGTTTGCCGTGAAGGAGCTCCGAGTAGAACGCTTGCTTTGGGAGTCTCATGTCTGGCATGCCAACAATGTGGCCTCTGTGAGCTCTGCAGCCTGGCTACCACAATGAAAGGATCAAATTACACGTTGCAAAGATCTTGATTACTCAGGCAGGCTCGAATGACACATTCCAAGCAAATTGCTGGATGTGTCTTGTCCTCCAAGTGGACCAATCAGAAATCTGGTCTTATCCTCCAAGGGGACCAATCATAACTTTGGTGTTAGAAATAATTATGTAGGCTGAATAGGGCTTTCTTAGCAGGGTGTTTGAGTGCTTCAGCATTGATTTTCATGCAGCATGCTACCCACCATCACCTCAGCACAACCCTAGCTGGCATGAGGTTGAAAAAGCCATCCGACAACTGAAGAACAACAAGTCCTCAGGAGCAGATGGAATCCCTGCCGAGACAGTGAAGCATGACGGAGAAGTACTATTAGCGTGAATACATGAACTCATTTCTTTTATTTGGAAGGAAAAGAGCATGCCAGGGGATCTCAGAGACGCCGTAATCGTGACCATCTTCAAAAAAGGTTCCTAGTCCAACTGTGGTAATTACAGAGACATTTCCCTGCTGTCTGCCACAGGGAAAGTAATCGCAAGAATCCTCAATCGCCTTCTCCCAGTGGCAGAAAAGCTCCTCCCGGAGTCGCAATGCGGATTCCGCCCACTAAGGGGCACAATGGACATGATTTTCACCATGCATCAAATATAAGAGAAATGCAGGGAACAGCACCAACCGCTGTACATGGCCTTCTTTGACCTCACAAGTGCCTTCGACGCTGTCAACCATGAGGGATATGGAGTGTCCTCCTCAAATTCGGCTACCCTCAAAAATTTGTTACCATCCTCCGCCTGCTTCGCGATGACATGCAAGCCATGATCTTGACCAACGGATCCACCTCAGACCCAATTCACGTACGGACCGGGGTCAAGCAAGGCTTTGTCATCACACCAATGCTCTTCTTGATCTTGCTGCAATGATCCATTTCGCCCTCAGTAAGCTGCCCGCTGGAGTGGAACTAATCTACAGAATAAATGGGAAACTTCAACCTCCGTCGCCTCCAGTCCAGATCCAAGGTCGTCCCATCCTCTGTCATTGAATTACAGTATGACGATTGCGTCTGTGCACACTCGGACATCGAACTCCAAACCACCAAAGCGTATGAGAGCATGGGCCTTAGTCTAAACATCCATAAGACAAAGGTCCTCTACCAACCTGCTCCTGCCACGCTGTACTGCCCCCCGATTATCAAAATCCGCGACAAGGTCTTGGGACAACGTGGACCATTTTCCATACCTCGGGAGCCTACTGTCAACAAGGGCAGACGTCGATGACGTCGTCCAACAACACCTTCAGTGTGTCAGTGTCACCTGAGGAAGAGAGTGTTTGAAGACCAGGAGCTAGACTTTCCATTGACATCTATATCGTCCAAAAATGGGTGATATTTCCGGCGTTAGTGGTATTATTACCAGACCTCAAACCTGGCACCAAGCTCATGGTCTACAGAACAGTCATGATACCCACCCTTCTATATGGCTCAGACACATGGACCATGTACAGCAGGCTCCAAAGCACTGGAGAGGTACCACCAACGTTGCCTCCACAAGATCATGCAAATCCATTGACAGAATAGACACACCAACGTCAGTGTTGTCGCTCAGGCCAACATCCCCAGCATCGAAGCATTGACCACGCTTGAACAGCTCCAATGGACAGGCCACATCGTCCGCATGCCCGATACGAGACTCCTAAAACAAACACTCTACTCGAGCTCTGACATGGCAAGCAAGCTCCAGGTGGGCAGAGGAAACACTTCAAAGACACCCTCAAAGCCTCCTTGAAAAAGTGCAACATCCTACCGATACCTGGGAATCCCTGGCCCAAGACCGCTCAAAGTGGAGGTGAAGCATCCGGGAAGATGCCGAACATCTCGAGTATCTTCGCCGGGAGCAAGCAGAAGCCAAGCACAAACAGCGGAAAGAGCGCACGACAACCCAAGCACCCCACCCACCCGCCCCTTCAACCACCGTCTGCCCCACCTGTAACAGAGACCGTAGATCTCCCATTGGACTCATCAGTCACCTGAGAACTCATTTTTAGTGTGAAAGCAAGTCATCCTCGGTTCCGAGGGACTGTTTAATAAGAGAAGTTACAATAGTTACAGCCTTTTTAAAATGGGCATAACATTTGCAATCTTCTAGTCCTCTGGCACCACCTCCATATCCAAGGTGGATTGGAAGATTGTGGCTCGAACCTCCGCAATCTCAATCCTTACTTCTGTCACTAAGATAGGATGCATCTGATCCGGACCAGGTGGCTTTTCTACTTTGAGGACTGCCAACCTTTAAGTACCTCGTCTATTTTTATCCTATCCAATATTGCTGCTGTCTCCTCCTTTACTGCTAGATTGGCAGCATCCTCTTCAAGTGAAGTCAGATGCAAAGTACTCATTTAGTACTTCACCCATGCGCTCTGCCTCTACAAGAACATCTCAGTTTTGGTCCCTAATTGGTCTCACCCTTCCTTTTGATGACCCTTTTACCATTTATATGTTTATAAAGGAGTTTTGGGATCACTTTTATGTTTGCTGCTAATCTATTCTCGTACTCTCTCTTTGCTCATCTTATTCTCTTTTTTAGATCTCATCTATTTTCTATGTTTCTATAGGAATGGGGTACTGAAGTTGCATGTTCAGCCATGAACTCATTGAATGGCGGTGCAGGCTAGAAGGGCCGAATGGCCTACTCCTGCACCTATTTTCTATGTTTCTGTGTTTCTATCTGTATTTGTTAATATTCAGCTTGGTTCTCTACTGTATTATGTAACTTACATTTTTGTCTCCTTTTTTGTCTCATTTTAATCTCTATCTTTTGTCATCCAGGGAGCTCTAGCTTTGGATAACTGTCCTTTCCCCCTCCTGGGAATGTGTCTATTCTTACTCGAACCATCTCCTCTTTGAAGTCATCCCATTGTTGAATTATTATTTTGCCCACCTATAATTATTCCCGTTTTTAAAAAAAATCTTTGTCTGATTTGCTTCTTAATTTTTTCTTTCTTTCCTAACTTGCCTCCAAATTTCCCCCCTCAGATTTCTATCCTTCACTGTACTTCTTCTTTTAACATAAAATAAGAACATAACATGAGAAATAGGAGCCAGGAGTAGGTTATTTAGCCCCTCAAGCCTGTTCCGCCATTCAATAAAATCATGGCTGATCTTCTACCTCAACTCCACTTGCCTGCACTATCCCCATATCCTTTGATTCCCTTAATATCCAACAATCTATCGATCTCAGTCTTGAATATACTTGATGCCTGAGCCTCCACAGCCCTCTGGGGTAGAGAATTCCAAAGATTTATTGTCCTCTGAGTGAAGAAATTTCTCCTCATCTCAGTCCTAAATGGCCGACCCCTTATTCTAAGACTGTGGCCCCTGGTTCGAGACTCCCCAGCCACGGGAAACATCCTCCTAGCATCTACTCTGTCAAGCCCTGTAAGAATTTTGTATGTTTCAATGAGATCCCCTCTCATTCTTCTAAACTCTACTCAATCTCTCCTCATAGGACAATTCCCCCATGTCAGGAATCAGTCTGGTGAACCTTCGCTGCATTCCATCTATAGCAAGTATATCCTTCCTTGAGTAAGGAGATCAAAACTATACACACTATTCCAGATGTGGTCTCACCAGGGCTCTATATAATTGTAGTAAGACGTCTTTACTCTTGTATTCAAATCCTCTTGTAATAAAAGCCAATATTCCATTTGCTTTCTTAATTGCTTGCTGTACCTACATGTTAACTTTGTGATTCGTGTACAAGGACACCCAGGTCCCTCTAAACACACTTCCTAATCTCTCACCATTTAAAAAATACTCTGCTTTTCTATTTTTCCTACCAAAGTGGATAACTTCACATTTCTCCACATTATATATTCCATTTACCATGTTCTTGCCCACTCACTTAGCCTGGCTATATCCCTTGAAGCCTCTTTGCATTCTCCTCATAACTTACAAAGCGAGGTGGGAATGTATCATCAGCAAACTTGGATATATTACATTTGGTCCCCTCATCCAAATCATTGATATAGATTATAAATAGCTGAGGCCCAAGCACTGATCCTTGCGGTAACTTCCACTAGTGCAGCCTGCCAACGTGAAAATGACCCGTTTATTCCTACTATCTGTTTTCTGTCCGTTAACCAATCCTCAATCCATGCTAGTATATTACCCCCAACCCCATGAGCACTAATTTTGTTTAATAACCTCGTGTGGCACCTTATCGGATGCCTTCTGACAATCCAAATACACCACATCCACTGGTTCCTCCTTATCTATTCTGCTAGTTACAACCTCAAAAACTCCAACAGATTTGTCAATCTTGGAGTGATTTATGTACAAGGACACCTCTCGGATCCCTTTATGATGTTCTTCTGCCTGAAATGTTTTTCCACAAACTTAAAACATCGCAGCCTCTCACCAAATCTTGCAGCTTCTCACTCAGCCACTTAATTCTCTTCTTTCATTTTTTTACCCCTGCCTCCTATCTGAACTCTGTATTGTTTTTTTTTGTCAACTCTTTTTTGCTGACTGTCATACTGCAGCTGTAGCCTGTGATTAACTGTTTTCTTCTGTCAATTTGAGGAAGGGAGTAGCACTGATGCAAGTATTTATGGATCTTGCACAGTTTGACAGTTTGAACTCTATTTTCCTCAAGCTGTACACAGCCAGGATTGGATTTAAAAGGGATTGAAGTCTGCCAGAAAGAAATCTCCATGCCTGAAATCTGGATTGCATTTACTCTGCTTCTAGGTAAACACAAACTACAACTAAATGTAAATATAAAAACAGAGAATGCTGGCAATCTCAGCGGGTCAGGCAGCATCTGTGAAGAGAAAAACAAAGTTAACGTTTCGGGTAGACGACCCTTCATCAGAAAATACAAATAACTGATTTACATTTAGGGTCCAGAACACCATTCCAGGCCATGCTGGACGTGTATCGTAGGTTTCTGTCATAAGAAATATGACTTTTGAACCTTTGTCCCATCTCTAATTATTGATTCGAACTTAGTGACAGTAGCCAACCTGACCTGCTGTTTCAAAATAGCAGAAAACATTGCAGATACCTTAAGCATGCCTAAACTTAATACTAAATTGTGTTGCTGAATAACCTACAGTATGATAATGAGAGTAACAAAGTTCATTTATATGCATAAATTAAAGACCTTTAATTCACATATAATAAAATATGATTTGTAGAATATATGATTTGAGCAAGTTCATGTTTCTGAATCTGTCTTCATTACTTAAAGCCCTATAGTTCTGGAACCATCATCCTTGTTGTTTCTCTCTGAATTTTCCCCTTTCAAACTGTACCTTTTTTAAGGTAGGATTTTCAAATGCGCACAGTATTTTAATTGTAGTATTAACAGTGAGTTATACAACTTTAAAATAGTCTGACTTACTTATTTTTTTCTTTTATATGTTCCCCATGTCCATCTCCCTCATTTCTCTCTGCTTTATTTTCCTTTAAATCTATTGAGAAGCTTTCCAATAGCTTAATATTACCTGAATACTTCTAATGTGTGATCATCCAAATTGTTTTCCTTTTCTTCCTTTGCCATCAGAAACCCATTCACTATTTCCACCTTTCCTATATTTATTGGCATTAAAATCCATCTGTCATCTTGTGGGCCATCTACTTAGTTCTAGATTCTTTTGAAAACTTGTATTTTTACATATATTTTTCTCAGATTCAGCCTCCTAGACTACTCACACAGATCCTGAGTGCGTCTTTATCCACCCAATGTCGAGATAATCTGTAGCAAAACCAGAGTAAAATCGGAAACCATCATCACTGTATTTCAGTTTACTTTGGTAATATCATGGGCCCTCACATGGGGCTCAATTTTCCCCAGTGATTTGTGGCGTTTTTTTGGCGTAAGTTTAAAAAATTAAGTTTTCGGGGAATGTGCACCAGCGTAACTCAGTTGGTTGCGATTTTTTTAGGTTAGTTTTTTTTGCGTCATGGGGGCGTAACCTGATGGCTGCACCAGTTTTGTCAAGTATGGAAGTTTGCCCCCCAAAAATTTCTCTTACATCGATGTATGTGACTACAGCCAAAAAACTTTCTGGTGAGTTAAGAAAAAGCAGGACACATTGAAAAATCGGCGCAGAAAGACACCATTGTTTTTCAGCCAGCGAAGTTTTGGAGGGAGTCAAGAAGACTTAAATATGCATAATAAAGATTACATTTTTTTACCTTAAAAAGCAGTAAATGGAAGTTTGATGGAATTCTGTAAGTTTTCATATTTTTTCAACCGACACGCCACCACCAAATGTCTGCAAACAGGGCTGGAGGGTCGGAGCTTCGGTCGTCAGGATCAGTCCCGCGCCCGGACACGGGCTCGGGGCTCGGCTACAAAAGAAGCCCGGGGAGAGGAAGGTGGGGGCTGTGGAAGGCAATCGGAAGGCATCACAAGATTGCACTACCCATCAAATCAAGCCCGGGTGGTTTCGGGGGCTGTGGAAGGCGATCAGAAGGCATCACAATACTGCACTACGCATCAAATGTAGCCCAGGGAGTTGGGGGGAGGGGGGGAGGGGGGGGGGGTTCCCGATTACTGCGCCTGCTCAGACCTGGGTATGGTCCATACAGACCTGTGGGGAGAGAGAACAAAGAATCTTGTCTTGCCTGCCGGTTTGAGCTTCTTGCAAAGGTAAAATTTAAGCATGAGGGCAATACTGACTGCCATACCTTGTGCAATCCTTCTGCATGATGGTGCTGTGAAGGAGACAATTGATTTGATGTCATCGCATGAGGAATCTCAGAGCACATAGGGTGATGGGCAGGAGGCCTTACTCACGTCAAGTATATCGAGGCAGGCATTCGTACCTGCACCTGAGTGATGCATACTGTGTCAGAAGGCTGCGTTTTCACAAAGAAGTTGTAACTGAGATCTGTGAGTTGGTAAAAACAGACCTGCAACCTAGGAGCTGGTGGGCTGCTTTGTCAGTTGAAGTGAAGGTTACAGTTGCACTTTCATTTTATGCATCCAGATTGTTCCAAACTACAACTGGGGATATGTGCGCCATTTTTCAACATGCAACACATGTCTGCATTCGGCAGGTGACTGCTGCACTATATGCCCGGAGGAATGACTACATAAAGTTCCCCATGACCACCCAGGCAATGCGTGACAGGGCTTGTGGGCTTCTCCAGGATTGCTGGCTTCGCCAAGGTACAAGGCTGCATTGATTGTACCCACATCGCCTTGCGAGCACCTTTGGAGGATTCCGAGATGTACAGGAACAGAAAAGGCTTTCACTCCATTAATGTGCAGCTCGTGTGTGACGACATGCATAGCATCATATCAGTTGATGCAAGATACCCTGGGAGCATTCATGATGCATTCATCCTGTGCGAGTGTTATATCTGCCATGTTTCAGCAGCAGCCAGAAGGGCAGAGCTGGCTACTGGGAGACAAAGGGTACGGCCTCGCCAACTGGCTCACGATGCCCCTATGCATAACCCAGACGGAAGCTGACTGGGAATACAACATGTCGTAGATTGCGACATGCAGCATAATAGATAGGACCATTGGCATCTTGAAACAGCGTTTCCGAGGCCTGGACCATTCCGGAGGCTACGTTATACTCCCCTGAGATTGTTGGTCAGTTCACTGTTGTGTGCTGCATGCTGCATAACTTAGCCATCATGAGACAACAGCAGATGGTAGTAGAAGACCCACCTGAGGTGAGAGTGGCTGATGATAATGATGAGGAAGATGCAGATGGCCAGGAGGAGAACGAGGACGAAGAAGCCATGCACGATGGCAGAGGAGTGCGGGCTGTCGTGCCCCTTTAACGATTGCTCGAGCCTTGCGCCAACAGCTCATCCATGAACACTTTGCTGTCTAAGGGCTCAGCGGCAACTATTCCACATGGACCGTGTTTACTGTTTGGACCTGTTCCGTAATGTTGTGTTGTGTTGTGTTAATGGAACAAATGATGGAAATAATTCTTGTTTACTTCAAAAGTTGTGTTAATAATGGAACAAATAATGTAAATGATTCAGATATAATTTAAAATATATTTTATTCAAAAGTTTAACAAATATTTGTTTGTACTTATCCTTAATAAAAATATTCTTGCATCAAACTTTAAAGTTTTCACTTAAGATCACTTACAAACTCTAAGATCACTTACAAACTCTTAAGATCACTTACTAACTTTAAGATCACTTACTAACTTTTAAACTTGTAAATTTACATAACTTACAAAAAACTTTTAATTTGAGAAGTTACAACAGTAACAACAATAATAACAACAACAGCAGCAAAGAAAGGCTGCAACCATCTCTCCTCCACCTTATTCTAAGACCGCCCGCTGCGCTTGGTCTTGGTGACTCCACCACCCATGCCCGCAACTGGTGGTGCAGCGTTTCCCGGGTTGTGACCAAGCTTATTCTTTTGAACATCTCTGGTAATGCGCACTTCTTGATGGGGTGGGGGCAGGTGGTAATGTGGAAGGCCCGGCCGGCTTGGGCCTCTTCAGAGGCTGGTCTAGGGATTGGAATGGGAGTGTCAGTTGATTCTGGCAATGGGCATGGGGTCTGGCCGTGTTCCCTTATTGCAGCAGCTAACTCCAAAATTCCCTCTCTCATGTGCCCCGACAGTGTCTCAACTACCTGCAGCATTCCCTCCCTCATATTCACTGACAGTGAATTAGCTACCTGCGACATTCCCTCCCTCATGTTCCCCGACAGCGGTCCCATTTCACGTGAGAGTATTGTTACTTCTCCCAACAGTCCCGATACCTCATCCCCCACCCCATTGATGGTGTCTAGGAGTGATCGCGTAAAGTCAATGCTCTCCGCGCTCATTGCCATCATCTGAACCACATCTGTTAGATCCTGCATCTCAGGAGAGGGTGGTCGAGTTCTCCTTCCCCTCCTCACCCTGGGTGTGGCTCGCAGCATCCCAGTGGGACCCACAGTCTTGGACGGTGGGGCCTGGGTGTGCCTTGCTACATCCTACAGGGACCCGCAGCCTGGGACGGTGGGGCCCTGGGTGTGCCTCGCTGCACCCAGTGGAATCCCCAGCTTTGAAGGATGGGAAGCCATGGAATGTCCCACCAACACTCAAACCACTACTCAGGAAAGGGGCTAGCACCTCAATGGGCGGCACCTGCACTCCTCCAAAGTGAGCACTGTAGTGTATGTAGGCACCTTTAGTAATGACTCCACAAGGCAGGGTATGGTGCTTTAACTGTGCAGACCTGCAGTCCTTTATTAGCAGCTCCTTAGTGCTGACAACAAGCTGTGTGTTCCTTTTTATACTGGGTTACCTGCCGTGTGCAGGCACCCCCTGGGTCTCCAGCAACAGCACCCTCGAGTGTAGCGATAAGGTGTATACAGTACAAGGGTACATTCAATGTTGCATGACAGTGTTACAGACATCACACAGTGAACAGTCATGCCTACACAATAAGTACAACAGTTCACCCTCACCCACACCCCATGCTCTTATTCTGGAAGGTGGGATTGGAAGATGTTCTCCTCTTCAGGCTCGTCTTCGTCTGAATAATATTCTGCATCATCAGGGCGGGCCTCAAGTTTTGCAAAATATAACCGAACAGACAAATGGTTAGCAGCAGAGGAGAGGGCAGGGTGGGTGACATGAATAGGCTCACACAGCGCAGGTAGCAGGCTGATTTGAAGGACCACGATGAATGGTAGCCCATTGCATCAACCGAAGCGTAGCTAACGGAGACATCCCCTTGAACTGAAGCATGGCTAGCCCACGCAGTACTTAACATTTAGGAAAGCCAGACTCTGGTATTTACAGGACTTACCCTCTCCCTCGAGTGTGGGCCCAGCTTGTGCAGTGGTGATTGCTTTTTTTCAGGTAGGACCCATCAAAGCAGCGACCCTCTCTTCCAAGCTTCAGATTTGCCGGGCCTCCTGTCTGAGTTCTTTCCCGTTTGTTGTGTGCCACTTTCCTCTGCAAAGGTGAAAATATAACTTTTTAGAGAGGTGTCTTTCTGCTGGGTGGGACATATACAGCTGGTCACATTCATAATTGCAATTCCAGTGAATGAATGAAAATATTACTTACACTAACTACTTGATCAAGGTCCTGCCACTTTTTGCACTTGCCTCCAGACCTCGGTTGGTTCTGCAAATTGGTTCCAGTGTTTCTTCATTTCTTTGGGTGGAACTTTTATGTGACTTCTGCTGGTGTCCAGCTCCTCATCTTCCCTCAATCACAGTAATTAATCCTGTAAGAAATTCTTGGTCCTTGCGTCACGTTGCATCTTGTATTGCAGCTCCGATTTTTCCAATGAGAATTAAAGTTCTCAAACACAACTGGCTCTTTAAAAATGGCCGATTGCAGACCGGGAGCTGTACTGAGCATGCGCGCCCATAGGAATCATGTCAAAAACGTCCTTTTTTTCCGCACATGCGCAGAAGGGGCGGCATCGTTTTTTCGGCGCAGGCAGTAGGCTCCAGCCCCCGAGGCTACAGGACAGGCTGCGCGGTGGCAATTTTGAAAAAGAGAATGGGGAAACTTGTCACATTTATTTTTGGAGTAGTTCTGGCCTAGAAAAATGGGCATAACTCTGGCAATATGCCAAAAAACGGCTTTGAGCAAAATTGAGCCCATGATCTTCCGTACCTTTGGTATACCATAGAACTAGCACTTCATGAGACTATTTAAACTGCCAAACACATTTATTAAACCGCAGTTAAGTGAACAGTAAGAGAAAGAATTTGCATTTATATAATGCTTCTCACGACCTCAGGTCGTCCCAAAGCACTTTACAGCCAATTAAGTACTTTGAAGTATAGTCACTACTTGAATGTAGCAAATACACACTACAGATTTACAGTAGTCACAGGCTTAACAATTCCTCCTCGGGAGATATGAAAAAATAAGTTGCCTCCACTGCACTAAACTTCAGTGGGAACTGGATATGGCTGAAGCTCCTTGTTTTAACTTTATGTGGCAGTTCACTGCTGACCCGTCATGATGTCTTTTTGGCTTATCTGTATATTTCTGATAGAAACATTGAAACATAGAAAATAGGTGCAGGAGTAGGCCATTCGGCCCTTCGAACCTGCACTACCATTCAATAAGATCATGGCTGATCTTTCACCTCAATACCTCTTTCCTGCTTTCTCTCCATACCCCTTGATCCCTTTAGCTGTAAGGGCCATATCTAACTCCCTCTTGAATACATCCAATGAACTGGCATCAACAACTCTCTGTGGTAGGGAATTCCACAGGTTAACAACTCTCTGAGTGAAGAAGTTTTTCCTTATCTCAGTATTAAATGGCTTACCCCTAATCCTTAGACTATGTCCCCTGGTTCTGGACTTCCCCAACATCGGGAACATTCTTCCTGCATCTAACCTGTCCAGTCCCGTCAGAATTTTATACGTTTCTATGAGATCACCTCTCATCCTTCTAAACTCCAGTGAATACAGGTCCAGTCGATCCAGTCTCTCCTCAAGTGTCAGTCCTGCCATCCCGGGAATCACACTGGTGAACCTTCGCTGCACTCCCTCAATAGCAAGAACGTCCTTCCTCAGATTAGGAGACCAAAACTAACACGATATTCCAGGTGAGGCCTCATTAAGGCCCTGCACAACTGCAGTAAGACCTCCCTGCTCCTGTACTCAAATCCCCTAGCTATGAAGGCCAACATACTATTTGCCTTCTTCACCGCCTGCTGTATCTGCATGCCAACTTTCAATGACTGATGTGCCATGACACCTAGGTCTCGTTGCATCTCCCCTTTTCCTAATCTGCCGCCATTCATATAATATTCTGCCTTTGTGTTTTTTCCCCCAAAGTGGATAACCTTACTTTATCCACATTATACTGCATCTGCCATGCATTTGCCCATTCACCAAACCTGATCAATTCACTCTGCAGCCTCTTAGCGTCCTCCTCACATCTCAGACCGCCACCCAGCTTAGTGTCATCTGCAAACTTGGAGATATTACACTCAATTCCTTCATCTAAATCATTGAAGTATATTGTAAAGAGCTGGGGTCCCAGCACTGAGCCCTGCGGCACCTCACTAGTCATTGCCTGCCATTCTGAAAAGGACCCATTTATCCCGACTCTCTGCTTCCGGTCTGCCAACCAGTTCTCTATCCACGTCAATACATTACCCCCAATATCATGTGCTTTAATTTTGCACACCAATCTCTTGTGTGGGACCTTGTCAAAAGCCTTTTGAAAGTCCAAATACACTGGTTCTCCCTTGTCCACTCTACCAGTTACATCCTCAAAAAATCTAGAAGATTTTTCAAGCATGATTTCCCTTTCATAAATCCATGCTGACTTGGACCGATCCGGTCACTGCTTTCCAAATACGTTGCTATTTCATCTTTAATAATCGATTCCAACTACTGATGTCAGGCTAACCGGTCTATAATTACCCATTTTCTCTCTCCTTCCTTTCTTAAAAAGTGGTGTTACATTAGCTACCCTCCAGTCCATAGGAACTGATCCAGAGTCGATAGACTGTTGGAAAATGATCAACAATGCACCCACTATTTCTAGGGCCACTTCCTTAAGTACTCTGGGATACAGACTATCAGGTCCTGGGGATTTATCGGCCTTCAATCCCATCAATTTCCCCAACACAATTTCCTGTCTAATAAGGATTTCCTTCAGTTCCTCCTTCCCACTAGACCCTCTGTCCCCTAGTATTTCCGGAAGGTTATCTGTGTCTTCCTTCGTGAAGACAGAACCAAAGTATTTGTTCAACTGGTCTGCCATTTCTTTGTCCCCAATTATAAATTCACCTGCATCTGACTGCAAGGAACCTACATTTGTCTTCACTAATCTTTTTCTCTTCACATATCTATAGAAGCTTTTGCAGTCAGTTTTTATGTTCAGAGCAAACTTCCTCTCATACTCTATTTTCCCCCTCCTAATTGAACCCTTTGTCCTCCTCTGCTGAATTATAAAATTCTCCCAGTCGTCAGGTTTGCTGCTTTTTCTGGCCAATTTATATGCTTCTTCCTTGGATTTAACACTATCCTTGTTAGCCACGGTTGAGCCACCTTCCCCGTTTTATTTTTACTCCAGACAGGGATGTACAATTATTGAAGTTCATCCATATGATCTTTAAATGTTTGCCATTGCCGATCCACCGTCAACCCTGATAGCTTCAGATGGACTACTCAATTTAGAGCAAGACAGGCTGAGATACTATGTTTTAAAATTTGACAAAACAAATTAAATTTAAGATGTATCTCTTAAACTCAAGCAGAGCTGCCATTAAACATATTTAAACCACTTATAGAATGCTTGAATTTGAAATTGAATGGCTCAGACCTCCCTCAAATTAAAGGCATATTTTAGGACTACTATGTATCAAAAGAAGCTGAGCCATTTTGTGTTAGTGAATCTGGTTTTTAACCCGATATATAACATAAAAAAGGAAGAAGACAATAACAAGATTCACCATAGTCAAAAATTAATAGTTTTTAATCACAAGTCCACTTAGACTAGTCACCTGGGCTATGCCAAAGTTGGCAGGGCAGTGCGATAATTTTGGATTGGTCTAATAAACAGCTGTCACAGACACAATGGGACAAATGGTCTTCTGGACTTTAAGGTTTTATGTTTTAACCTGGCCACATAACTTAGTTTCAATGTTATATATTGTTACAGATATCCTCTATATCAATTATAAATGGGAAAAAAAACAACAAGGCTTATCAGTGCGAGTAAGATTTAAATGTATTTCCCAAAGAATGCAGAACAGACCCATGTTTCCACTCACCTCATCCAAATGACTCATTTTGTAACCCATTCAACCAATCAGTGTGGAATCATAGAATCTTACAGCACAGAAGGAGGCCAGTCGTGCCTGTGCTGGCTCTTTGAAAGAGCTGTCAAATTTAGTCCCAAATCCCAGATTTTTCCCCCCAACCCTGCAAATTAGTCCTCTTTGAGTCCATGTCCAATTGCCTTTTTGAAAGTTCCTATGGAATCTAATTTTACCACCCTTTCAGGTAGTGCGTTTCAGATCTTAACCCTCTGTCGAAAACAGTTCTCATTTCCCCTCGAGTTCTTTTCTCAATTATTCTAAATCTATTACCTCTGGTTACTGACCTTTATGCCAGAGGAAATACTTCCTCCCTATTTGCTCTTATCAAAACCTGTTATAATTTTGAATACTTCTATTAGCTGTCCCCATAACTTTCTCTGCTCTAAGGAGAACAATCCCAGCTTCTCCAGTCTCTCCACATAACTTCATCCCTAATATCCTGGTAAACGTCCTCTGTGTTATGTATCTGGACTTGTATATACTCTGGACAGTCACCAGAGGGCTCATTCCCCGGAGTCTCAAGGGATCTCATAATCCCTTGGGAGCACAGGTATTTAAGAGTGCTTCACAGGTTGGAGAGACTCTGGAGACCTGCAATAAAAGACTAAGGTCACACTTTACTTTGAGCTCACAGTGTTCAGTCTGACTCTTTTTCCATACATTACAACTGGTGACACGATACAGATAGCGAACTCAAAGATGCAGAGAACAGTGGGCATCCTGGAGAAATTCTCGAAGGGAGATGATTGGGAAACTTTTGTGGAGCGACTCGACCAATACTGTGGCCAATGAGCTAGATGGGGAAGAGAGCGCTGCCAAACGTAGAGTGATCCTCCTCACCGTCTGTGGGGCACCAACGTATGGCCTCATGAAGAATCTGCTCTCTCCAGCGAAACCCACGGAGAAATCTACGACGATTTGTGCACACTGATCCGAGAGCATTTGAATCCGAAGGAAAACGTTCTGATGGCGAGGTACCGGTTCTACACCTACAAAAGATCTGAAGGCCAGGAAGTGGCGAGTTATGTCACCGAGTTAAGACGCCTTGCAGGACATTGTGAATTTGAAGGACATTTGGATCACATGCTCAGAGACTTTTTCGTACTTGGCATTGGCCACGAAACCATACTTCGCAAACTTTTGACTGTAGAGACCCCAACCTTGAGTAAGGCCATAGCAATAGCCCAGGCGTTCATTGCCTCCAGTGACAATACTAAGCAAATCTCTCAGCACACAAGTGCTGCTACGAGTACTGTGAACAAAGTGATGTTGTTTTCGAATCATAACGGACAAGGCAGGCCACACATACCTGCAGCTGCATGTCCTTAGATGTCTCAGAGTCCACCATCAAGGGTGATGAATGCAAGGCCATTAACACCTTGTTGACGCTGCGGGGGTGATCATCATTTCCATTCATGCCGATTCAAAGGATACATTTGCAAGGGCTGTGGAACAATGGGACACCTCCAACGAATGTGCAGGCGAGCTGCTAGGCCTGCTAAATCTGCAAACCACCATGTTGCAGAGGAGGACAGATCCACGGAGATCACGACGAAACAGAACCTCTGATAGAGGAGGCAGAGGTACATGGGGTGCACACATTCACCACGAATTGTCCCCTGATAATGCTGAATGTTGAACTAAATGGACTCCCGGTGTCAATGGAGCTGGACACAGGCACGAGCCAATCCATCATGGGCAAAAAGACTTTCGAAAGGTTGTGGTGCAACAAGGCCTCAAGGCTAGTCTTAACTCCAATTCGCACGAAATTAAGAACTTACACGAAAGAACTGATTCCTGTAATCGGCAGCACTACCGTAAAGGTCTCCTACGATGGAGCGGTGCACAAGCTACCACTCTGGGTGGTGCCGGGCGATGGTCCCATGCTGCTCGGCAGGAGCTGGCTGGGAAAGATACGCTGGAACTGGGGCAACATCCGACCGCTATTGCCCGCTGACGACACTTCGTGTGCACAGGTCTTAAACAAATTTCCTTCGCTGCGTGAATCAGGCTTCAAGGAGCAAAAGTGCAGATCCACCTAATTCCGGGGACGCGACCCATCCATCACAAGGCGAGAGCAGTACCGTACATGATGAGAGAAAGGGTAGAAATTGAGCTCAACCGGCTACAAAGAGAGGACATCATCTCACCGATCGAGTTCAGCGAGTGGGCCAGTCCTGTTGTCCCAGTCCTCCAGAGAGACGGCACCGTCAGAATCTGTGGCGATTACAAAGTAATATCAATCGTTTCTTCCTGCAGGACCAATACCCACTTCCAAAAGCCGACGACCTCTTTGCAACGCTGGCGGGAGGAAAGACGTTCACAAAGCTGGACCTGACCTCAGCATACATGACGCAGGAACTGGAGGAATTATCGAAGGCCCTCACCTGCATCAACATGCACAAAAGTATTTTTGTTTATGACAGATGCCCGTTTGAAATCCGATTAGCGGCGGCGATATTCCAGAGAAATATGGAATGTTTACTGAAGTCGGTCCCGCTCACTGTGGTCTTCCAGGACGACATCTTGGTCACAGGTCGGAACACAGTCGAGCATCTACAGAACCTGGAGGAGGTTCTTAGTCGGCTCAACCGCGTGGGGCCCAGGTTAAAATGCTCAAAGTGCGTTTTCCTGGCGCCTGAAGTGAAGTTCTTGGGAAGGAGGATTGCGGCGGACAGCATCAGGCCCACTAATGCGAAGACGGAGGCAATCGAGAACGCACCGAGATCACAGAACGTGACAGAGCTGCGGTCGTTCCTGGGACTCTTGAACTACTTTGGTAACTTCTTACCGGTTCTCAGCACCCTGCTGGAACCACTATATGTCTTACTACGAAAAGGGAGCGCATGGGTTTGGGGCAAAAGCCAAGAAAATACCTTTGTAAAAGTAAGAAAATTGTTATGCTCAAACAAATTGCTTGTGTTGTATGATCCATGTAAGCGTTTGGTACTAGCATGTGATGCGTCGTCATATGGCGTTGGGTGTGTATTGCAACAAGCTAATGATTTCAGGAAACTGCAACCGGTTGCTTATACATCCAGGAGCCTGTCTAAGGCTGAGAGAGCCTACAGCATGATTGAAAAAGAAGCATTAGTGTGTGTCTATGGGGTAAAGAAAATGCATCAATACCTGTTTGGGCTAAAATTCGAATTGGAAACTGACCATAAGCCACTTATATCCCTGTTTTCCGAGAGCAAAGGGATAAATACCAATGCATCGGCCCGCATCCAGAGATGGGCGCTCACAACTACGCCATCCGCCACAGGCCAGGCACAGAAAACTGCGCCTATGCTGTCAGTAGGCTGCCATTGCCCACCACGGGGGTGGAAATGGCGCAGCCCGCAGATCTAGCCATGGTTATGGAAACATTTGAGAATGAGCAATCACCCGTCACTGCCCAGCAGATCAAAACCTGGACAAGCCAGGACCCCTTATTATCTCTAGTCACAAGCTGTGTGCTTCACGGGAGCTGGTCCAGTGTCGCAAAGATGAAATGTCTATACAGGCAGACTGCCTTCTGTGGGGCAATCGAGTAGTGGTCCCAAGAAGGGCAGAGACACCTTTATCAATGACCTCCACAGTACCCACCCAGGCATCGTAATGATGAAAGCGATAGCCAGATCCCACGTGTGGTGGCCCGGTATTGATGCAGACTTAAGAGTCCTGCGTTCACAGATGTAATATATGCTCGCAGTTAAGCAATGTACCCAGGGAGGCGCCACTAAGTTTATGGTCTTGGCCCTCCAAACTGTGGTCTAGTGTACACGTTGACTATGCAGGCCCGTTCTTGGGTAAAATGTTCCTTGTGGTTGTAGACGCGTACTCCAAGTGGATTGAATGTGAGATAATGTCGACTAGCACATCCGCTGCCACCATTGAAAGCCTGCGGGCCATATTTACCACACATGGCTTACCCGATGTCCTGGTGAGCGACAACGGGCCATGTTTTACCAGTGCTGAGTTCAAAGAAATTATGACCCGTAACGGGATCAAACATGTCACATCTGCCCCGTTTAAACCAGTGACCAGTGGTCAGGCGGAGAGAGCCGTGCAAACCATCAAGCAAGGCTTGAAGAGGGTAACTGAAGGCTCACTGCAGACTCGCCTATCCCGAGTCCTGCTTAGCTACCGCACGAGACCCCACTCACTCACTGGGATCCCACCTGCTGAACTGCTCATGAAAAGAGCACTTAAGACAAGGCTCTCATTAGTTCACCCTGATCTACATGAACAGGTAGAGAGCAGGCAGCTTCAACAAAGTGCATACCATGATAGCACAAATGTGTCACGCGAGATTAAAGTCAATGATCCTGTATTTGTATTAAATTATGGGCAAGATCCCAAGTGTTTCCTAGCACTATTGTGGCCAAAGAGGGGAACAGAGTGTTTCGGGTCAAACTTTCAAATGGACTCATTCACCGGAAACACTTGGACCAAACTCAGATTCACGGACTACCTTGAGCAACCCACCTTGGACCCTACCTTTTTGATCCCCTAACACACACACCAGTGGCAACCGACAGCACGGTTGACCACGAAGCAGAACCCATCATCCACAACAGCCTTGCAGAGTCCAGCAAGGCTAGCTGCACAGCAGCCCAGCGAGGGCCCAACAAATGATTCAACAACACCAGCTTTCACACCGAGATGATCAACCAGGGCAAGAAGGGCCCCAGATCGACTCACATTGTAAATAGTTATACTATTGACTTTAGGGGGGAAATGTTGTAATGTATCTGGACTTGTATATACTCTGTACAGCCACCAGAGGGCTCATTCCCCGGAGTCCCAAGGGATCTCATAATCCCTTGGGAGCACAGGTATTTAAGAGTGCTTCACAGGTTGGAGAGACACTCTGGACACCTGCAATAAAAGACTACGGTCACACTTTACTTTGAGCTCACAGTGTTCAGTCTGACTCTTTCTCCATACATTACACTCAGTAACCTCTACAAGGCCTTGACATTTTTCCTAAAATGTGGTGCCCAAAATTGTGCACAATATTGCAGCTGAAGCCTCAGCAGTGTTTTATGAAGATTTAGCATGACTTCCTTGTTTTTGTATACAATCCCCTTATTTACAAAGCCAAGTATTCCATATGCTTTCTTAACCGCCTTATTAACTTGCCCTGCCACCTTCATAGATTTGTGAATAAGTACCCTCGGGTTCCTCTGCCCTTGCACAACACCCCCAACCCCCCCACCCCCTCCACAGATTCTGATTTATTCTGATTTTAAAGCACTTACATGGAAATGCCCTTCTACAGCAGAGTACAATAGAATGCCGTTTGCCTCAGAATTCATTCTACATTTCAGTTTAATGGAAGGAGAAAAAGAGAATTGCAAAACAGGGTAAAATACTTTCTATTTTTCTCCCCAGAAATTGCATCAATTACATCCAAAGAAAGTAAGTGAGTGGTCTGTTGCAAATTCTCTGACAACTCCAGTCTGCATTAGCCCTGGATTGAACCTTCTTCCAATGTTGCTTCCAAACTTAGCTGAGTTTGGCAAGTTTGTGGCATGGGAATAAAACATGTTCCCTGCTCCAGTGCAAACATTACCTCTCAAGATTATTAAAAGCTTATTTAAATTTGTTTTATTTACATTCAGCACCCATACTTGACTGGATCTTCAGAACCAGTTTAGACATGAGAGATGAGTCTGTTCAATGAATCTCATAATCTACTCTCTCATGGACTCTAAACCACAGGGAAAGGTTCTGCAACATTTCCCCCATCTCGCAGAAAAAAGAAAAAAGTTAAACTCCAGAGAAACTCATCTAATGTTACACCACATTCTACATCCTTACTTAGCATGGCATTTCCATAGTCCCAGCATTAAATTGGAAATGTAATCCACTGACATAATATTGACTAAAAGTAAATCCAGTGTGAGAATTGCAAGTCTACGTGGTTTGCTAGGTCACATATTGGACTAAGCCTGAATGTAAGATTGACTCCTGTGTTACTGCCAGAGCCATCATCTACAGTCAGTCTAAATGTAGGTTAGCTTTGCTTTGAGGACTTTGGCACTGTAGAAAATCCCACTGCAGCAGACTGATCATTGTATTGTTGATCTTGGTTCACTCGGGTCAGCATGCTGGCTAGACTCCAACAGTTTGTGAATAATGAGGTATTAAACTGACCCATTTAGATTAACAATTAATATAGCAACATTTCCCAAGGTGAAAATGCTGCACATCAGTCTGCTTCTGAATAGTGCATTGTGTTTGTATGTAGACTTCTGAAGCATGTCGTTAACGAAGATGGATTAATAATTATGCGTTTATGAAACAGGCATTCATATAAATTAATTAGGGGAACATTTAAGCTTTTAAAAATTGGTGTTGACTCTGCAAACAAATGCACGTGTATTTGTGGTGTATATTGCTCTGCTGCAAGTTAATTACTATATTTTGCCATTTATCGGGTTTGTTGCCAAGATTAGGATCCTCAATGCAGAGAAGTTCTGTGCAATGCTGTTGTACTTCCATATTATCACTTTCACAAGACTTTGTTATTGATAGAAATCAAGTTGATACAGACACCAAAAAGGAAAGAGTTCCATTGATGACAGGTTTGTTAATGTGCAACAGTTTCCAATATTTGTAAATTTTCAACAATTTGACAATTTCTGCCGGTGCTATGTATTCTGCCTCGCAATGCAACATCAGTGCTGTAGTTATATTACAGAACTGTTTCCTTAAGTTGGAGGGAATTGTTAATTTTTTTTATATGTCCGGTGCAGTGGATTACCACGAAAAATGATAAAACCTGGGTCCAAAAACCATTGAGCTACTGATCTCAGCTGTGCGATAGTGAAAAGATACTTGGAAGGTTCACTGTTGGCAACTTTTGCTGCATCTCTTTGCGGTTGGTTGTAGAGCAATGCTGACTGGGTAGTATATAGTCTGAGGACACAATGAAAGGAGAAATAAATTGTTTACTCTCTTTAGTCTATTATACTGTGCTTTTATGCACTGCAATAAAGGATCTTTCAAACATAGCATGTATTTTTTAGTATGGCTGATCAGATGGGCCAGGGCTGGATCAAATCGCTCATCATAACTTATTCTGGTTACATCTTATCTTGCGGAAGTAGTGAATTTAATCAACTGAGTCAACTATTAATCTGTTAGAGTAACAAATCGGTGAATTTGGCCTTGGAAACGTTAGCTGAGAATGCCTTGCTAAGGGAACATTTGCTCAATAATTAAAAATGTGAGCAGATCAAGTTATAGAAAAGAATGAGAGATGCAGTATAAAGTTAAAGTAGTGAGATGGGAAAACAGCTTTATTTTCAACAGGTGTAACAAGCATGTGGGTTGACTTCAGTGTAAGGCTTGCCAAGTGCTGCCGAAAGTCATTGTATCCTTACACAAGTTGAAAACAAAGTTATTTACAAATAGAATCTTTCACTTTGAATAAATTATGACAGATGTATGCTAAGCCGCATTTTACATTTTAAGATAATTTTGCATTAGAATCTCGGCTCTGTTTTGGTAGAATTACAGGATGTCTTTTTTTAGTTTTGTACTATGACAATGTGTTTATTTTGGTGTTCTCTCCACATGAAGCAGAACTGATACAGCATTTCCCTTTTCCATTTCTTCTCAATCAGCTAAGCACATTGCGGACCTTGTACGTCCTCATGTTGTCGCAAAGCACTTTGCAATCAATGGGTTGGTTTTAAATTGCTGCTGTTACATTGGAAAGTGTGACAGCCAATTTGCACAGAGCAAGGTGCCATACACAGCAAGTAAATGACCAGATGATTTGTTCATTATGGTATTTAGAGAGAAATGTTACCCAGAACACTTGGAGAGTTCCATGCTCCTTTTCAAATTCTTACATTTACCTCAGCAGGCAGACAGGAAAATTTATTGTCTCATCCAAATCACAGCACCTCTGACAATGCAGCATTTCCTCAGTGCTGTGCTGTCCTTGTTTTCAAATCCCTCCATGGCCATGCCCCCTCCCTGTCTCTGTAACCTCCTCCAGCCCGACAACCCTCCGAGATATCTGTGGCACTCAAATTCTGGCCTCTTGCGCATCCCCGCTCTACTATTGATAGCTGTGCCTTCAGTTGTCTAAGCTCTGAATTCATAAGAACATAAGAAATAGGAGCAGGAGTAGGCCATACGGCCCCTCGAGCCTGCTCCACCATTTAATACGATCATGGCTGATCCGATCATGGACTCAGGTTCACTTCCCCACCCGCTCCTCATAACTCCTTATTCACTTATCGATTAAGAAACTGTCTATCTCTGTCTTAAATATATTCAATGACCCAGCTTCCACAGCTCTATGAGACAGCAAATTCCACAGATTTACAACCCTCAGAGAATAAATTCCTCCTCATCTCAGTTTTAAATGGGCGGCTCCTTATTCTATTATGCCCCCTAGTTCTAGTCTTCCTATCAGTGGAAACATCCTCTCTGCATCCACCTTGTCAAGCCCCCTCATAATCTTATACATTTCGATAAGATCACCTCTCACTCTTCTGAATTCCATTGAGTAGAGGCCCAACCTACTCAACCTTTCATCATAAGCCAACCCCCATTATCTCCAGAAGCAACCTAGTGAACCTCTCTGAACTGCCTCCAAAGCAAGTATATCCTTTCGTAAATATGGAAACCAAAACTGCACGCAGTATTCCAGGTGTGGCCTCACCAATACCTTATATACCTGTAGCAAGACTTCCCTGCTTTTATACTCCATCCCCTTTGCAATAAAGACCAAGATTCCATTGGCCTTCCTGATCACTTGCTGTACCTTCATACTTTCATTTTGTGTTTCATGCACAAGTACCCCCAGGTCCCGCTGTACTGCGGCACTTAGCAATCTTTCTCCATTTAAATAACAACTTGCTCTTTGATTTTTTTCTGCCAAAGTGCATAACCTCACACTTTCCAATATTATACTCCATCTGCCAAATTATTGCCCACTCACTTAGCCTGTCTATGTCCTTTTGCAGGTTTTTTGTGTCCTCCTCACACATTGCTTTTCCTCCCATCTTTGTATCGTATTCCCTCCCTAAGCCTCCCTTATCTCTCTTTCCTCCTTTAAGACGTTCCTTAAAACCTATCGCTTTGACCAAGCTTTTGGTTTTCTGCCCAAATCTCTCTTGATGTAACTTGGTGTGAAATTTTGTTTGATAATGCTCCTATGAAGCACCTTAGGACATTTAACTGTGTTAGCCTAGATTATATGCTCAAGTGTGTAGTGGGGCTTGAACCTACGACCTTCTGACTCACAAGGCAAGACTGCTGTTAACTAAACAGAGATAACATAAGATAAAATGGAAAAACATTTATTAGAAATAAATTGTAAGTTTGATATTGCTTTATGCAACATTTTGTCCATTACAAATACAGCAATAAATCAATGACTTGCATACATATTCATTGATAACATTTACAAACCTAAACCATAGCAGAACTACTCAGTGCGGAATTACCATGCACAGTCTGCTTTTGAAAATGCTTGAATTTGTCAACGTCTATGTAATTGTGAAATTGTACAATCCAAACCATGCTCTATTTGTGTAAATGAAGGCAAGACCCACAGGATAGAAGAGAATCACACTGGACAAATGATTCCAAATTGCATGGAGAAACCATACCTCATTTTTCACAACCAAATAATAAAATAAATCTTCAGTCCTCTGGCACCTTTTCCTCAATTGAGCACCTCATCATGCTCCATCTTTCTTGCCTCTCCTTCAAAATCCTTGTTGTGTACCACCTGCAAGACCCACCCTCTTTCTCCTCAATATCCTCCCAGCAACTCCCGAAACCTCTCCCTCCAAATAAACTATTCTACCCATATTCATGGCCACACTGTTGAAACTAATAAATAAGAAAGGAAGAACCTGCATTTATATAACGCCTTTTACATCCTCAAGATGTTCTTAAGCACTTTATAGGAAATTAGTCCTTTTTTTGAAGTGTAGTCATTGTTGTTATATAGGTAAACGTGATGGCCAAGTTTCACAGAGCACGGTGCCACAGACAGCAATAAAATGAATGACCAGTTTATTTGATTTTGGCGGTGAGGGATAAAATGTTGTCCAGGACACCAGGCAAACTCCACCAGTCCTCTTCGAGGAGTGCTTTGGGATCTTTACATTCATCTGAGCAGAAGAATTGGGTCATCTGAATGACAACAGCTCTGCTAATGCAATTTTCCCTCAGTACTTTACTGTCTGTCTAGATTATGCGCTCAAGTTCTGGAGTGGGGCTAAACCTTGATAAAACACTGGTGACATGCCCTGTTAAACTTGTTAGTGCATGTTTAGATTTTTTTTAAAATTTGCCCACAAAGTTACTGGAAGTGCGAGCTGATAATGGCGGAGTGAGTGCAACAGGGCATCTGGGACCTTGGTGAACAATGGGGCCAACAGCGTATCTCCTTAATCAATGCGATTAAAGGATTGGGAAATAAACTGAGAAGGAGGGTGAATTAGAGTGGGTGAATTCAAAGTCAAATCAGGTACAGAACGAGAGGGAAAGAAAGATTGGATTTAGACAGAAAAAAAGACAAAGGAAAATTAAAAATTTATTTTTTTCAATTGGCATTTTAAAAATCTCCCAACAACAATTCACAACCTGAAGGAATAAGACTACATTTTTAATTGTTCACTGTCTGGGCAAGAGATTGGCCATCATGAATAAATCACCTCATTAAAAGGGTACTTGTGCTGTTAGTTAAAAGACTTAATTTTCTCTGGTGAGTTTAATGGGCAAATGCAGCAACTTCACGAAAATTACAGGGAGGTTAAGGGCGAGATGCTGTTTTTACGAAGCTAACAAATGAGCAACACAAATCAGCCAGCAACTTCTGGCGATTTGCAATTCACAGGGTTTCTCTTCTTCGCCACAAGTTGCTGGTTGATTTTTCGTATTAATAATGGCGTGCATTGTTCAGTCACTGTTATTTTTTCACCAAATTCTGGGCCAATGATTTCAATGAGGTCAGAGTGTGGCTAGTGTGGGAACTGAAAAATTCACCTTGTGTAATAGGTTGAATTGAAGATGCATTGTTGGGGAAGAATAGAAGGAGCTTTACTCTGTAGGTAGCCATGTTCTGCCTGATGCTGCCTGAAGTGGAAAAATGTTCCATTGCCCAGCAGAGATGTCCTTCACCTTAGCAAGCACAAAAATGCAAACACATGTCTAAAAATGCCTACTTGTCATCTTTAATAAATATTTATAAATAATGTATTTTCAGGACCTTGTAACTTATAGTATTAATTCGTAACACGAGTAAAATGTCATGGAATTTAGAGTGGAATCCATGGAGACACTGGTAGTAGATGCTTCTGTGAAACTTTAAGATGCCAAGAAGTACATTGGCAAAAAGAGATTTTAAAATTACTACATTTCAGTAAGTGTCCCCTGTGCAGTAAGTAACTGTCAGGTAATTGTTCTTTAATATTTCCCAGATTGTTAAGTTATCTGAAAGGTATTACTTCTAATATCTGCTCCAGATTGATTAGCTTTTCAGTTTCTAACAAAGGATCTTCACCTGAAATGCTTTTCTATCTTTCCCTGTACAGATACTTACTTGCGATGTATTTCCAGGATTCAGATTTTCAGCATTTGCAGCTTCTTTATCTTTCTGTTGATTTTTTGGCTCTGTTAGTTCTGTTGTTAAGACTGTATTGATGAGAATGGCAGACTGGTTCCATTGAAAACATTGGATTCTTGGTTGGAGATCTGAGCTTGAGTACCAGCCTTCACAGAGATTGATAATGTGATTTCTCTAAGAGGCTGAACTTTCCATATTGGGCATATAATTTGTGGAAGGCAATGGTGCTGGTGGAGGGCAGGCTGTAAGTTAAAGTCAAAGAAAGAACTCTCGTTTATATAGTGCTTTTTCACTGTCTCAGGAGGTTCCAAACGGTTTAACAGCCAATTAAGTACTTTTGAAGTGCAGTCACTGTTGCCATGTAAGAAAATTTGCAGCCAAAATGCACACAGCAAGATCCCATGAACAGCTATGTGATCATAACCAGATAATCTGTTTTCAGTGATGTTGGCTGAGAGATAAATATTGGTAAGGACACTGGGAGAACTCCTTTGTTCTTCTTCGCCACGGTGCTATGGGATCTTGTACGTTCACCTGAGGGGGCAGTCAGGGCCTCACCTCTGCACCTAAACTTCTGGTGGATTGAGTTACGACAGCAACCATGGAACTGTAATTTGGCCACGATATATTACTTGAAGAGGTTAGCTTGAATGTAGATGAATATTGGGAGGAACACAACAGAAAGCTGTTGGGTAAAAAAAGCAACTGGTCTTCAGTATCTTGAAAACCTTGAAATCTGTACGGGCGACTTTTCTAAAGATGGATTAACAAGATACTTCACAATTTACGTTATATTCCCAGCAGTAGCTGAGACTGCACAAACTGTCCGGGAAGGCAGATACAGTAAGTGAATGATGTAAGTGACAGTTAAAACTGTTCAGAGTTCAGTCATTCAGAGGCTGCTTTTTCAATGTTATTGACTCAAAATGTTATTTTTATTTTCAGCCTTGTCAAAATGACACTATCCATCAATTCAGTCAAAGTTGACTGTAAAGTAACATATCAACCAACACATTATCCCACTGCAATATTTAAATGACATAGAAAGAAGGACTTTGCATTTTTCCAGCACTCTCATATCTCGGGTGTCCCAAAGCCATTCACCTGCAAAGAATTATTTTGCAGTCACCTGTTCTGTGGGCAAATGTAGCAGCCATTTTGAGCACAGCAAGATGTCTCAAACTGTAGTGAGATGAATGAACATTTAATCTGCTTTTGATACTGTTGGTTGAAGGAAGATCTTGGTGAGGATATTGGGAGATCCCCTTGCTCTTCGACTAGTGTCATGGGATCTTCAACATCCACCTAAAGAATAATGCATCAGTTTTATCTATGTTCCTAAAAACAATTGGCAGCAATCTGATGTGGAATATTTAAAATATTAATAAAGCAAGAGTCTTTAATACAGTATTGAACCGCAGGAGGGCTAAATACTCACCAAAGGGTAGTATGTTTAAGTAAATTCAGATACAATTTTGAAGTCTGTCTGTATTCAGTGGGAAGCTAAATGTTTTTTTTACTATGTCGTCATCTATCACCAGAACATTCGAAACTGAAGTGCTGAGCATTTTTCCCAGTTCACAGGCTTCCAGCTATTCGATATTGATTGGCTCATGTTATGCTTGACACCACTGTCTTTTGAGACGTTCAGTGAATACGTAAATCACTTTCCACAGGATCCCCAGAAGTGCTTAGTACTATCCGTGCGTAATGCCTCTGGGTCCTCTTTTCATTACATTTTGTTGAGGGGAAATAAGACAGAGTGTGCCTCTTATTACACATGTTTGAAACTGATATTGAAATAAAAACCCTGTATTTTATACTGAAGGAATTTGTTTTATTATAAGTAAAGGTATTATTTCATTTGAATGAACACAGGTTGGCGCTTTTGGCACCCTTTGCGGGTTTGTTGGCTCTACCAATTGCAAAGGTTATCCAACATCTTTTTCTAAACAATCTCTAAGAACAGTTCACATATTTATGTTTCAACTCATCATGAAAGTTTGATTGAAATGCCTTCTGGATGATGCACAAATTGGGTTAGTATCATTCTTTTTCAACTGTATGTAGGCACCTTTAGTAATGACTCGACGAGGCAGGGTATGGTACTTAAACTGTGCAGACCTGCAGTGCCGACAACAAGCTGTGAGTTCCCTTTTATACTGGGTTACCTGCCGTGTGCAGGCAACCCCTGGGTCTCCAGCAACAGCACCCTCTGGTGTACCGGTAAGGTGTGTACAGTACAAGGGTACATTCAATGTGGCATAACAGTGTTACAGACATGCCTACACAACAATACTCCCCCCTGAGCATTTTTCATATCCTTGTTGTCATGACCGGGGGAGGTGATCAGTGGTGGGCTATGGGAGGTTGTGGTGAGGGTTGTGTGGTTGCCAGGTGTGACCCCTGTGCTTGAGGCTGGCAACGTACGTTTCCCCTCCCTCACACACAGACCAAGTGGGTGTCACTGTTGTGGGATCCCTCGGGGAGGTAGCCACGGCAGCAGTGGGTGGTGTGTATACTCTGTGATGTGGGGTGGTGGCAGGGCCACAAGACTGGGTGGGCTCCTTGTCCACCAATGGGGATGAGGGTCAGGTCATCCCAGGGTTTGCCAGGGAAGCTGGAGGGTATTGGCCTCATGCTCCTGGTGTTGGCCCTGATGGCCAGGGGTTGTAGGGCTGGTCTGGTGCAGGTTGCCATTGGTGGTGGCTGGGCTGCCCATTGACCACTGTCCCTGTAGTGGGTCTGCTCCCGCTGCCTGTGTGTGTGTCCTGCAAGGGGCATCACCTTCGTTCCAAAGGTCCAGGCTACATGGTCAGGTAGCCTGCTGAACCTGGGGGTCTCCCACAGGGGGATTCCATTGGCATCAACATGGTCCCTGTAGGACCCAATGTCCTTTGGCAGTGTCCTACCGGTATACATGACACCTTGGCACTGATCACACATAATCGTGCCTGCATTATACACTCTAGCATTTGCATCACTTTTGGGTGTTCTGGTTTCAACAGACATGGTTACATTAGGCATTTCACATTCTTTACCATTATTGTTAAGCATAATAAGCTTGTTCTTAACCTTACTGACACCTGCATTCATCTCATTAGTCACATTAGTTAAACCAGCATCACAATTCATGGTTACATTGCATACATTTTCGTACTTGCACCCTTTTATTTTATCTTTTGCTTTAGCGTCCGTGTACTCAAATAGTTGGAATTTCCCCTTTAAATTTTTTTGGTTACCGGTCTCTTTAAGGGAGCCTTCAAATCCGATTGTCTGCTCGATGTCACATGATGCTCTTCCATGTTGACTCGTGGCATGGAGGAGGCCATTTTGATTACAGGTCTGCTGCTTGTGGTGCTGCAGCCATTTTGTGGTCTTGCTGCAGGTAGCCTGTGGTGCTCTTTTCTTCCACATGCTTGTGACCGTGATGTCAGCCGAGAGCAATTTGTGCAGGAGGCCTTCGTGGCCGATTCCGATGACAAATATGTCCCTTAGTGCTTCATTAAGATGGTCGCCAAACTCACACGGTGCAGCTAGTCTTCTTAAGTGTGCAGCATACCTGGCAATTTCTTGGCCCTCAGGTCGCCGGTAAGTGTAGAACCGGTACCGGCCTGGCTGTGAGGATGCTTTCTTTCGGTTTTAGTTGTTCCTGTATGATTGTTACAAGTTCCACATAGCTCTTGGTGGTTGTCTTCTCCGGGGCTAGTAAGTCCCTGACGAGACCGTAGATGGTGGGTCCACAACCGCTAAGCAGGATGGCCCTGCGTTTGTTCGGTAGTGTGGCCGGTGTGTCCCCATCCAGGTCGTTGGCTATAAAGAAGTGTTCCAATCTTTCCACAAAAGCGTCCCAATCTTCCCCCTCTGTAAATTGCTGAAAGTTGCTGAGGTTAGACATGTTGAGCGTGTAGTTCGTGATCCCGTATTCCCGTCGCCAGTTGTAGTGTATGTAGGCACCTTTAGTAATGACTCCATGAGGCAGGGTATGGTACTTAAACTGTGCAGACCTGCAGTCCTTTATTAGCAGCTTCTGAGTGCCGACAACAAGCTGTGAGTTCCCTTTTATACTGGGTTACCCGCCGTGTGCAGGCAACCCCTGGGTCTCCAGCAACAGCACCCTCTGGTGTACCGGTAAGGTGTGTACAGTACAAGGGTACATTCAATGTGGCATAACAGAGTTACAGACATCACACAGTGAACAGGCATGCCTACACAACAGAAAGGTTTGCATTCGGTGCCCCCCACACCCTCCTCTTTCTCTGCCCCCATCCCAAATTTTCTCCTATCGTCTCTTGAGAGGAAATGATTTGTGCTGGGCTGAAACTCCATGGGCAATGGCTATTCTCCATGTATGTGTTTAAATTGTGTTTTAAAACATTAAAAGTGAACCCAAAAGAAACTGAAACAATACTTTGTGACTATTATGTACTCAAACTGAGATTTTATTTCATTTGAGCAATAGTCTGGTGAGGTCAGTAAATGGCATTGTTTCTTCTGAAATCCATTTCTGTCTCATAGCACCCCATGACCATTCAGGAGACAACTCCCATTTCATCATTTTAATTACATTTGATTGAATATTTCAATGCAGTTGATAATACAAATGCCGGCAGTCTTCCAATCAAGGAGAACTCCTTGGGTATTGCCTGAATCCCCAGTGAAATTTAAAAGGAGTAAAAAGAAAAAATATAATGTGGTCGACAGTGCGACAACTCCCCATAGTCTAGTGAAACTGTTTTATGCAGAGCTGACAGATTTCAAGATTTCATGCCTGCATAGGCTATTAGGTTATGCTTATCCTTTCGTTGCACTGCCTGGTGAAATGCTATAGATAACGGGAAATAGCTTATCTTGGATGAGTTTGAGCTGACAAATATGCCAGCCACTCAGAAAGACTAATACAAACATGGTCTTGTGGGTGGAATGAAAATGAGCCTTGACTGCCTTGTCACATCGGCAGCAGTCACTAACACAATTAGATTTTCATAGTATCCAGACAGCTTGAGTATCTAATACCTGACTGTCTAGCCAATACATCAGCCTTCTGGGGCTGCACAGCTTTGCTTTGTCATTGAGTAGTAGCCAAACCTAAATAAAGCTCAAGAAAGCCTCCCACTGCTTATCCAGTTTCAGAGTAAATAGATGTCAATATTTCTGTGTACTGTAGCTCTTGGATAATTATTTGGATTGCAGTGAAATGTCTAATGGAACCGCTTTTTCCCATGAGTTTAGGATTAAAATTAGATAGTTAATCACCAAAGATGAAGACTAACTCGTGAATGTTCAGATGGGTTTGGGCAACCAAAATGTCCTTTGTGTGAGATGAACAGCTTGATTTCATGGCTTAATTAGATTGAGGACATTGCTAAATCATGCTGTTCCTTAAATAGAATAATTGAAGGAATAGAATCATGTTTTCCATCTTGTGTTGTTTACAATAATTTGGGTTTTTAACATAAAAATATCCAAGTACAATATTTATAATATAAAGACAGAGCCCTTAAATACGCTTAATGACTTGTATAACTGAGAATGAGCATTTACAACTTGTTCCGTTTCATTCCTGAGCAAGCATATGCTGAAAAAGCAAAATTCTTAGTGACTAGTACTGTACATTATTTGTTTCCACTGTATTCCATTTGTTTGTCTAACTCGAGGGTGGGCTGGAGGACCACTTAACAAAGTTTGGTGATCTGTTGCGGGCCGCCCACCAGTGTTCCCCCTTAGGCGCGTGGTCGGAAGGTCGCGCGCAGGCCGCTCCCCAGCTCCTGCTGCTGGAAGAGATATTGCGTGTGCGCGGCTGCATAGTGGCCGGCCGTGCAGCAAATTTAAAGGGATCACGCTTGAAAAAAAATGAGAGGGAACATTGCATAAACATAAATTCAGATAGTAGTCAGATGCTATCTTAAATACACAACATGAGTTCGATACTACTTCGAAATGAATCAAAGATAAAAGTTGAAAATGTTGTGGTATCTTCTGGTCTCTGTAAGTCAGTGCTGTGAAATAGAACTGTACCCTGTTTAGAGCCTGTGTCAGCATCAATTTCCCATCTCAGTCATCCTTATATCCCTCTGCAAAGATTACTAATGTCGTCCCAATTGGTGCCAGATGAGAACTCCTCTTCTGGATACCGGAAGTGGAAAGCGCCGGTCACTTTCTCCAGTAAAAGAGTCATGGAGATGAGCAGCGTGATTCAACTCTAAACTGGATAGGGCATAGTCCACTACGCAGTGCATTCTAGGTATGGACGTCCGCCATTAGGGCCCAGAATCACGGAACGGATCTTTTTAAGATTTGGCTGGGGAGAATCGCTTTTGCGAATTATTGGCCCAGAAATTGGGTGGGCGGACGCCGCCAACCAAAATTTTTTTTTACGAAAGTACTTGGTGGTCCCAGAGGCTCCGAGGCCTCCATTCGAAGTCCGGCATAGGGGCCCACATATTCCAGGAGCGTATGGGCAGCCTGGGATCACGTGGGCTGGACCAACCAAATAAAAAGCTAAAAGTTTGTACGGATATCACCATTTCTGTGAATGGGGCTACCCCAAAAACACAACCATTTTAAATAAATAAGAAAAACACTTCACATATTTTAAAATTAATTGAAATTGAATTTAATTAAATGTTTTAGATAAATTCTTAATATTTTTTAAAATGTTTTAATAGGAGCTGCCTTTACCTTGGGGCCTCCTTGCCAGCCCACCCAACGACCTCCTTGGTGGGGCCCTGCCCGAACACCACCTCTTTGGGGCCCTGCCCGACAACATCCTCGGCGGGTCCAGCCTGCCCGACAACATCTTCTTAGGCAGGGGCCAGCCTGACAACATCCTCGGCGGGGGCCGCCCAACAACATCTCCTTAGGCGGGGCCGGATGGCCCGACAATATCTTCCTCGGTGGGGCTGGACGACCCGACAACCTCATTGGTGGGGCCGGACGGCCCGAACAGCTCTTCGGCTGAAATTCCAGCCTCCCCTCTCTGCTCCCCTTCTAAAGTTCCGAAATCCGGAAATATCCGAATCTGGGCTCAGGTGTTTCCAGATTTGTGATGTCAGAAAACAAATCGAAAGCCCGGAATCCGGAACGGCCTCGGTCCCGAGGGTTCCGGATTTTAGGTGCTGCACCCATACTATGGTTTTTTTTCCTTGGCCGCAGTTCAGATCTGTCTCTGACCCATGAGAAGTTAAAGTGGATAGACGAATGTGCAGCTCGAGCTCTGGCTTGCGTTCTATCTCTGTCCCGTCCAGCAGGCCGGATAGAATGACTTGACAGGCCGGATATGGCCTGCGGGCCGTATTTTGCCCATCACTGGTCTAACTGATGAGGGTTAAGGCTGTGTCCTCGACGTAATCTGGTGGGAAAATGTCTTTTTAAATTGCAAGTATTGTTTCGTTAGTACAGTGGTGAACAGTTTTGAGGTTAGGATTTTGGTTCTCCACAATCATGTGCTAGCATTATGTTCACTAGATAAGACCAGATAAGGTCTTATCCATCCAATTATTTTTTAAAAGCTTACATTTTTCCTCATCCATTCATCTAACTGTATCTTGAATTAATATATAGGGTTTTTATATACCTGGAAGACCTTTCTAAGTGTTCACTTTTTGCGTGAAGAAATTCTTCACAATATCTGCTCTAAATTATTGTTTCACTCTTTGCAGCCTGTGCCCAGTGTCTTGCCTTAAAGCAGTACTGCAAATTTACCTTATCTATGCCATTTACTACATTTTTAATTTGTCCTCTGGATATAGGCCGCATTTATTGCCAGTGAAAAGGCAGCAGTTGGTCACCTTGAGCGATTATTTTTACAACGGAGTGGCTTGCTAGGCCACATCATAGAGCATCAACGGTCAACCATGAAGTGTGGGATTGGAGTTTCGTGTAGATCTGACTGGGTAGGGATTATAGGTTCTCTTCGCTGAAAGACATTAGTGAGCCAATCTGGCAGCTTTCATGGTCATGTTTCTGCTGCCAACCCACAATTTAATTTCACGACTTTCCAAGTTTAAACTTACTTCCCCGTGGTTTCTCGTTCAATATCATAATCATTCATTATCTCATTATTTTGTATACTTCTGTAAGCTCCCCTGCTCATTGCCTGATTTCTCATAACTTTTAACATAACTTAATTCTTTGAACCTAGGATCGATTTCATGATACTTCTGTCCACCATCTCTAAAGTTTGAATGTATCCTTCTATGTCCCTGGTAGCCAAAACTAAACGTAGGTATTTAAGGCGCAGTCTGGCCAGCTTAGTATGACATCTTCAGACATCTTGGTGAACTGATCTACCAATTTAGTTTAGCATTCTGCTGGCAATCCCATCACTACTGCAGTTCTGGATAAATGCAATTTGAGGTTTTTGGAGGTGAGGGTAGCAGAAATCAAGCTGATAGCAACAAACAACATTTTAACAGTAGTCTTTGTAATCATGTTTAATAGTATGGACTACATTCAAGGTTTGTTGTGGAGTTTCGAAAAAAATCTAATTGTATAATTATCATCTGAAAGCCCATCTACTATTGTAATCTTTATTTTTATTTAAGTTAACTGAAAAGCAATGTACAGGGTATGTGCACGGGTTTGGGGTGTGCCAAATATGCACACGTGTTTGATTGCAAATTCCAAATTGCTATTGAGATTAATTCCAGTGAGCCCCTGAGATTTTTGAATGCAATAATTCTTTCCATTTTGTTTTCTTCTGCAATAACATTGTGCCCTGTTTAAGGCAGTGTTCATAATCATTTAGAACAGAAATAACAGCTGACCGTGTCATTTTTAATTTATTAAAACATTTAGTTAATGTGCTGTGCTGTAGAGTAATTGGAATCCCCATATAGCAAGCCACAATCTTGCCCAGGTCATTGGAAGAAAGCAAGGTGACAGGTGATGTAAGTTCTTGGCCACTCCCAACTCTAGTTTCAGCAACTTTAACACTTTATTAAGAGATATAAGATTTAGCCTCTGCCTTATCTCATCCATGCATATCAATCATAGTAAGCAAGTATGTGATATGTCTATTTACTTACAAGCAGACCTAGGACGCCCTGAGCATCATAGAAACATAGAAAATAGGTGCAGGAGCAGTTCATTCGGCCCTTCGAGCCTGCACCACCATTCAATATGATCACAGCTGATCATGCAACTTCAGTACCCCACTCCTGCCTTCTCTCCATACCCCCGATCCTTTTAGCCGTAAGGGCCACATCTATCTCGCTTTTGAATATATCCAACGAACTGGACTCAACAACTTTCTGTGGTAGAGAATGCCATAGGTTCACAATTCTCTGGGTGAAAAAGTTTCTCCTCATCTCGGTCCTATATGGCTTATCCTTGGACTGTGACCCCTGGTTCTGGACTTCCCCAACATCGGGAACATTCTTCCTGCATCTAACCTGTCCAATCCCGTCAGAATTTTATATGCTTCTATGAGATCCCCTCTCATTCTTCTAAATTCCAGTGAATATAAGCCTAGTCGATCCAGTCTTTCTTCATATGTCAGCCCTGCCATCCCAGGAATCAGTTCTGGTGCCTTTAGTCGAAGCTGCCTGCCAGTTAGGATACCCTAACATTTATAATCACTAGTAAGTAAACTTATTTCACTTGACAGGCCTCGGCCTTCCTGACTGTTTTCAGTGCAAAACTACAGTTGTAGCTCTACCCCTTTCTTACCTGTGCTTCACAAAGTTGTGTTCCTTGCTGCCTGGCAAATCATAGCTCCTCCCTTTCAGTATTTTTCCACCAAGCCTATACGAGTTCTTACTCTGACCTCAGCTTCCTACACTTTTCCAATGAAGCTTGAGAAACAGCACCTCATCTTTCGATTAGGCACTTTGCAACCTTCTGGACTCAACATTTAAGTTCAACAATTTCGGATCTTAACCACTGCTCCCATTTTGTCAGACAGCAGCTGTTGGGAATGATTTTGGGCTGTGTGAGCAACTGTCTGCTGGGAGACGTGACAGTCTTTTCTTTACTCTTTTGTCAATTTTTCTACTCCTCCCTGCCCCGGTCTCTTCCTAAGGTAATTACTTTTTGCTGCAGCACGTGCTGGAGCAGGAGAGCAACAGCAGTGAAGAGGGATGTCACCAAGATCCAGGTCGGTGATTGGAGCGTGGGTAGATACAACAGGAGCGGCGAGGTCGGGGCGAAGGAGTGACGAGAGATTGGTATGATGCCACGCTGCTCCTTCCGCTCCCCGGCCTGCTCCGATGGTGCTCGCAGGCCGGGGGCCGCTCAGCCTGCTGGGCCAGGCCGCCACGCTGCTCCTTCCGCTCCCCGGCCGTGTAGAGAATGTCGAGGGATGTGATCGGGGCCCAGGAGAGACACGAGTTTGGGGCCCAGAAGAGGCGAGGGCCCAGGGGCAGCACGGGCCAGCCCACACTGCAATATGTGTGCGCACTTGGTCCGTGCAGCACAGCTGGTCTCCAATCGTCTTGGTTAACCCTTGCCACTGGACCGAGACCTAGTTCTGTCAAGCCCGTGTGGTGGCTGGTGTGCAACGGTCACCATGTTAAAAAAATCCACGCACAGACATCTTCCACCTTTGAGGATGTAATTCGAATTTCTATGTTTCTATGGGATCTGGAATTTTAGGTTCTTCATTGAAACACCTGTGAACTTTTTGACGTGGAAGCAAGTCATCCTCGATTCGAGAGACTGCTTATGATGATGATGACTTTTTGCTGGGACATGGTTCCAAGGACACTGTTTCCCCTATGGTACCTTGCCTAAGTGACCAGTTTTCATGTCTGGACTTTGCGGATAGTTTTGGTGAGCTGTTACTGTCTTTACCTGATGTCTGTGCATGCATGAATTTCCAACAGGGATAACTGGATAGTGGTCAGGATGGAACTTTGTCTAGTGCATGGAATGCCCCTTCTGCTGACCTAGGTGAGGTCAGCTATCCTGGCATAAACCAAGAATTGCACCTGGGATTTTCCTGTTGCTCAGTTGTATAGATTAGTTGGTGTTGGTGGTGCCTTCACTGCAGGTAAAATAGTCGTCTTCCTAGGCGGTACCTCAAATCGTGGATGACTTGCTTCCATACCAATTTTGAAGGAAAAGTCACCTTGAGATAGTCTTGTACACTTCCTAGCAGATGATTTGAGGTCAGTATTGACAAAGGCCGAGGAACTTGTAGTTTCTGAGCCAGCGAAATTGTGTAATACAAGGACACCCAAGCAATGAAATTGAATGAATATAGCTTAAAAAGAGTCAGTTTCATTCATTCATTATAAATTGACAATTTTTTTAAAGAGTCAAAAGGAATTATCGCCTCTCCAAAACTTATTGTCTTCCTATTGGTTTCCTCTTAATTTCTTCTGTTACAAAAAATAATAATTCCCCACAATTGAGGTTCTTTTTTGGTTATGGCGAAATATAATTAAATGATTCAAATAAATTAAGTAATAAACCTGACCAGACCAACATACATAAGAACATAAGAAATAGGAACAGGAGTAGGCTATACAGCCCCTCGAGCCTGCTCCGCCATTCAATAAGATCATGGCTGATCTGATCATGTACTCAACTCCACTTCCTCGCCCGCTTTCCATAACTCCTTATCCCCTTATCGTTTAAGAAACTGTCTATTTCTGTCTTAAATTTATTCAGTGTCCCAGCTTCCACAGCTCTCTGAGGCAGCAAATTCCACAGATTTACAACACTCAGAGAAGAAACTTTCCCTCATCTCTGTTCTAAGATCACGCCCTCTAGTTCTAGTCTCTCCCATCAGTGGAAACATCCTCTCTGCATCCACCTTGTCAAGCCCCGTCATAATCTTGTACATTTAGACATAGACATAGACATAGACATAGAAAATAGGTGCAGGAGTAGGCCATTCGGCCCTTCTAGCCTGCACCGTCATTCAATGAGTTCATGGCTGAACATGCAACTTCAGTACCCAATTCCTGCTTTCTCGCCATACCCCTTGATCCCCCTAGTAGTAAGGACTTCATCTAACTCCTTTTTGAATATATTTAGTGAATTGGCCTCAACAACTTTCTGTGGTAGAGAATTCCACAGGTTCACCACTCTCTGGGTGAAGAAGTTTCTCCTCATCTCGGTCCTAAATGGCTAACCCTTATCCTTAGACTGTGACCCCTGGTTCTGGACTTCCCCAACATTAGGAACATTCTTCCTGCATCTAACCTGTCTGAACCCATCAGAATTTTAAACGTTTCTATGAGGTCCCCTCTCATTCTTCTGAACTCCAGTGAATACAAGCCCAGTTGATCCAGTCTTTCTTGCTATGTCAGTCCCGCCATCCCGGGAATCAGTCTGGTGAACCTTCGCTGCACTCCCTCAATAGCAAGAATGTCCTTCCTCAAGTTAGGAGACCAAAACTGTACACAATACTCCAGGTGTGGCCTCACCAAGACCCTGTAAAATCACCTCTCAGTCTTCTGAGTTCCACTGGTTCCCCTTTATCCACCCTGTACATTGTATGTGCCTTTCTATCACCTTTCTAGGGCCAAGAAAGTGGGAAGTGGTGGGCTCCTGATACTGGACTGAATGGTCATGGGACTCCTGGTATGGAGCCACTGCTCGTTGTGAATCTGGAAGTAGCTTCTGGGCATCCTGGTCTCGCCTGCCAGATTCCATTGGCATGGTGCTCTAATGGGGCCCTGGCATGTGCTGTTGTCCTAAGAGATGGCATCATTGAGCACTTAGACAGCAATCGCTGCCTAGGATAGTTGAAGGGAATTATCAACCATTTCAAGAATCTGTGGTTTGCAAAATCTATAATAAGAGTCAGTTTTTGTCTGTCCTGGGGTGAGGGTGGGGCCGGGGGCTGGGAGCATATGGTTAGACTGAG